>NC_043709.1:108533932-108746335 GCF_006229205.1 Suricata suricatta
AGAGAGAGAGAGAGAGAGACAGAATCTGAAGCAGGCTCCAGGCTCTGAGCTGTTAGCACAGAGCCAGATATGGGACTCAAGCTCACAAACTGCAAGATCATGACCTGAGCTGAAGTTAGATGCTCAACCAACAGCCATCAAGGCACCCCGAAAAATATTTTTTAATTAAAAACTTATTTTAAGGTTATTTATTTTTAGAGAGAGACAGTGAGTAGGGGAGGGGCAGAGAAAGAGAGAGTGAGAGAGAATCCTGAGCAGGCTCCACCTTCAGAGCCTGTTGCGGGGCTCGAACTCATGAACTGTGGGATTATGACCTGAACCAAAACCAAGAGTCTGACGTTTAACTGACTGAGCCACCCAGGTACCCCAAGAGAATAGCTTTAATAAGAAATTTACCAGGGCTCCTGAGTGGCTCAGTCGGTTAAGCGGCTGGCTTTGGCTCAGGTCATGATCTCACGGTTTGTGGATTCGAGCCCCGCGGGGGCTCTGTGCTGACAGCTAGCTCAGAGCCTGGAGCTTGTTTCAGATTTTGTATCTCCCTCTCTCTGACCCTCCCCTGCTCACTGTCTCTCTGTTTCTCTCTCTGTCTTTCAAAAATAAATAAAAAACACTTTAAAAAATTAAAAAAATTTACCGTTAATGGCGCTGTTATTGCCAGTCAGTGGAAATAGGATGGTTCTTTGAATAATTGAGGTAGTTGGTTAATTAAATGGGGAAAAAATGAGTTGGGCCACCCTCTCATATTAATTAGAGAAGTTAGTTGGACTGGATTATAGATATAAACCTATAGGTAAGGTAAATGTATAGTTATGGTAAAACATACTTTCTAAAGATAATAGAGTAGATGTTTTCATGACTTTGAATAAAATAAAAATGCATAAAACAATACAAAAGATTGGCAAATATAACTTCATCAAAATTAGGAATTTATTTTCACCAATAGATACTATAGAGTGGGGATTAGTATTTAGCACATATAAAGATCTGCCACACCGTGTAATAAAGATAATAAGTATATAGAAAACCGAGTAAAGGAGTTGAATGTGTACTTCATAAAAAAATAAACTTATTTGGCCAATAAACATAAGATATTGAACCTCATATATAATCAGGAAATACAAAGTAAAACCACAGTGAAAATGTTTAATGCCTCCTAGATTTTCAGATATTCAAGTCCAAATGGTATTGCTGTTCACGTGAGTATGGAGCAGCTGGAACACTTAGGCAGTTCAGGTGGTGACATCAGTGGTACACTCCCCAGAAAAAATAAAAAAGAAATTATTAAATAAAGTTGAAGATGCACATACACTATGATCCAGTATCTCTAAAATATGTCTTAGATCATACAGATGATCAAGTGATGTATATAGTTATTAATATAGCACTGTTCATAATACAAAACAACTCCAATATCTATCAATAGTACGATGAACAGTGGTATACTCATTCAAAGGGATGTTATACAATTCTGAAAATAAATGGATTGCAGCAACTTGGGTCATCTCAGGAATATAATATTGGGAGAAAAAACAAATCATAGGAGAATATACAAATGGTTCCATTAATGTAAAATTCAAGAATATACGGAATGATGTAATACATTGTTTAAGATTACAAATATTGCACAGCTCTAAGGAAATGATAAATATAAAATTTAGGGATGAGTGAACAACATGAGTGTGGGGAGCAGCGCAGAGTAGATATAAGAGGTAAGAGTAATGATAAGAATATTTACTGATAATAATTGAAAATAGTAACTGGAAAACGAAAAGTGAATAATTTGGGGGAGAAGGTGATATTTGCTGAATATTTCCTAAAAACAGACATATAACCTCTGCGTAGTCAATTTTTTCAGCTATCTTTAGTTTTTTAATACCAGTTTTGTATTTAATAATTTCTATCCCTGGTTGTGAGATATTCCAAGATGTATTGTTTCACGGTGTATAGACAATTTTAGTTCTTTTACATTTTTCTAAGCACTAAATGCATATGGTTTTGTACCTTCATAGATTTCTGTTCTGTTTAAGAAGAGTATTGCCTTACCTTATTTTTTCTCTCTTAAAAGGTATATGATATATTTTATTCTTACACTGTATTTGCAGGGATAACATTTTGTTTCAGGATATTACCATTTTGTTTTATTTATCAAACACTTAATAGTGTTTCTTGTCAGTTGCTAGTCTAAGCACTTTAAAAATAGTAACTTAGGGCACCTGGGTGGCTCAGTTGGTTAAGCGTCCGACTTCGGCTCAGGTCATGATCTCATGGTTCGTGGGTTCGAGCCCCGCGTGGGGTTCTGTGCTGACAGCTAGCTCAGAGTCTCCCTCTCTCTCTGCCCCTCCCCCACTTGTGCTCTGTCTCTGTCTCAAAAATAAACCATAAAAAATTAAAAAATATTAACTTCTTCAATCTGCATGAAAACCCTGTGAAAAAGATACTGTTTCCTTATTGTAGTGATGTGGAAACTAAGGCACAGCTCACAAATGGAGCTTGTATTCAAATCTAGGCGTTCTGGCTCCATACCATGCACTTAACCTCTAAGCTGTAAAAGACAATATGAAGTAGTTCTCTAATGGGAATATGCCATCTTTTTAAATATTCTTTAATTAAATAGGGTACTGCTTTTAAAGGTTGCTAGCATATTGTCATACAATGATGAAATGATTATGTAATTCCCTTTCTTTTATCCAAGGATGTAAAAAATAATATCAGCAGTTGATAAATTTTTGGACACTTAACTTTTATTCTTAAATGAAATTTATGTTCATATATTCATGGGATGAGAAAAGTATATAAGAGGACCTGTTAGTCTAATTGCAGATATGACCATATACATAAATGGTGATAGTGACCTTTCTTCTTAAGGTAAGTTCATGTAGTCATAATTTAAAATCAGAATGTTTAGGGATGCTTGGTGGCTGAGTCAGTTGAGTATCAGACTTCGGCTTAGGTCATGATCTCACGGTTCATGGGTTCAAGCCCTGGGTTAAGTTCTGTGCTGACAGCTCAGAGCCTGGAGCCTGTTTCACATTCTGTGTCTCCATCTCTCTCTCTGCCCCTCCCCTGCTTGCTTACTCGCGCTCGCTCGCGCTCTCTCTCTCTGTCTCTCTCTCTGTCTCTCTCTCTCTCTCTCAAAAATAAATAAACATTAAAAATTTTTAAATAAAATCAGAAAGTTTAACAGTAGCATTTATACATTTAGGAAAGCAGTATTCAGGGATGTTGATATGATACTTTTGGAAAATTCCTATAGTAATATTTTACTATTGAAAATAGTGGTAAGAGACTGTGGTAAGAGAAAATCAGACAATTGTAAGTGATTTATAAAGAAGCTAGTAATAATATTCAAAAGTGAGTCACCAGGGGTAAAGAGAGAAGACTCAGACAAATTTTTTAAAGCAATGGTTCTTTACTAATGAGTGTCAAAACTCTCTTGAGAATGTGATGTTATTTTACAGGAATTTCTGTATAAATTCAAGGGTTTTATAACTATGTGGAAGTCTTTCAATGGGTCAATCTCTATTCCTGCTTGGAGCCTTTAGAGGTTCTTAAGAGAATTCATTCCATTGCTCATGATATATGTTGTCCATAAAAAATTTCAGCTTTTTATATGTGGCTTTTTGTCAACTACTTCAGATGGCCTAACTTTCAGAGATGCATGGTTTTATCAGTCAAAACACATGACTGTTCCTGATTTTTCCTTTAGAGCTGAGACTCTGTGTATGGCCTAAATACACTATTAGAGCTTCAAAGAGACAGTATTTCCTACTTGATTCACTTTAGTGACCTGTTTTTATTTTGTAAGATTAAGCATATAGGTAGCATATTTAAAGCAGTTTATATTTATATATAATTTAAATAAGAAAAGCTCTTGTAGTTGAAGAAAGATACTTTTTTTTTTAAGAACACATATGAATGTATAGCAATTTATAGCTCTATTAGGTAATTTGAGATGCTCACAAAGAATTCTGGGCAATTATAACAGTGTCTCTTCTACATCTGGTATTTGTTTTGCCCATTTCTCTACCAGGAAGGCTAGGTCATGTAATATATTGTATTTTAAATTATTTTATATTAATCCATTTCAGTATAGCAAAAGGAGTGTATTATACCCAATTGCTTCATGAAATAGCCTTCAAGATTTTGGGCAATAACCTTCATGAAATGTTTCTCAGAAACTGAGCAGTATTTTTTGATTATATATTTTTATTTATTTGTGTTGTTAATTTAAGGAGTATAGGAATTTATATTAATTATTTTTCCTTGAAAAATTGGGTCAACTGAGTCCTCTCATGTGCCCAAATTATTTAATCTGTGGCTGCAAGTCTCCATTTTGTTACTCCCTTCCTTTACCAAGTACAGCCTGCCTTTGGCACAGGATATCTTCCGATGTCAGAACACTTAGGAATATAGTTTATAAATTACTAATTTACTCTTTTAGTACTGACTTGAAACCATTTAGAGGATAAACTATAGCAATTTAAAAGTCTAGTTTTTGTTAGCTGGAGAAGCAGCTAATCTTTAAGCAGAAGTGATAACATTTTAGTAATAGCACTTAACATTCAGAAAAGATAAATAAATCACCGAACTTTACATTTTCAGTTTTGTATAATTTTATAATTTGGTACTTAATGACTTATTCTTGGTCTGAGATAAGCTAGTATAATGTGACAAACATTTAATGATGGCCTACTGTATTGTAGTTGTGGCATTTACTTAGGGGTACAGTGTTGGATAAAACTGGGGTCCTGTACTCTCAGAGCTCACAGATATGGATGCGATCACAAAAACATACTTGTAGTATAGTACAATCACTATAGTATAGAGAAGTGGGAAGAATGATCAAAGGAAGTATTATGGGAGGAGATCATGTCTGAACTGCATGTTAAAGGATCAGAGAAAGAGAGACAGAGGGAGGAAATAGTGGTCAGAGAAATGGGAATGGAAGGAGAGTACCAACTAGAGGAGAACAGGAGCAGGAGCACATTGGTAAGAAACATCATGATGTATTCTGGAAGTATAAGCATACGTATGTTGTAGGAGTATAGATAAGGGACAGAGAATGATGGGGGGACGCCTGGGTGACTCAGTGTTGAGCGGTTGAGCATCCAACTTAGGCTCAGGTCATGATCTCAGGGTTCATGGGTTTGAGCCCCGTTATCGGGCTCTGTACTGATAGCTCAAAGCCTGGGGCCTGCTTTGGATTCTGTGTATCTCTCTCTGCCTCTCCCCCACTCACATTCTGTCTCTCTCTCTTCTTCAAAAATACACATTAAACAATAAAAGAATGATGGAGAGGTATGTAACCAGATCATGGAGGGTTTTTTTTTTTAATGCCATGTTTAGGAGCTTGAACTGCTGTCTCATTCTAGGCTTTGGGAAGCCATTGAAGACTTTTAAGCAGGGACCTGATTTGATTTTAGTTAGGTTTAATAGAATACTTTGGTAGCTGTTGTGAATGATAAATTTAAGATTGGAGACAATCTTAAAGTAGGGCTGTGTTGACAGAACTGGAGAAAAGGGAACAGATTTCAGCCTCCTTACATTTGTTATTGGTAAATTGTAAATTCATTAGGACTTGATACTTGGAAATGGCCAATAGGGGAGAAGTAGACAAGTTTAAGCCCAGAGTTTCTAGCTGGGGGAACTGCATGATAGTGATGACAGCAAACAAAGAGAATATATGAGTAAGGATCAGTTTAGAAGGTAAGAAAATTAGTTTTGGATATTTTGAGATGGTAGTGAAATATCTAGTGTGGGAGGTCTAACAAGGCAATTGGCCCTTTGAATCTGATGCTGTGGGATGTGACTGGAGGCCCTGGGCTGGAAACCGTAGGGCCATCTATGGAGCATATATGGACTGAGAGGAAAATAAAAGAAGGCAGAAGACAAGATCTTGGGGAGCATCAATGTTTTAGAGTCAAGTAGAGAGAAAGAAGTCCTACAAAGGAGAGAAGGCGCTAACCAAAAACAGATGAAAGAATCAGCCAGCTAGCCTGTGGATTTCAGCCAGCTGAGACTAGAAACACGTTTTTAATAGAACAAATCAGTGTACTTGTGATTTACTTAGATGACCTCTGTAGCCTAAATAAGTGATGAAGATCAGAATGTAGCATTAGTCTAAGACTGAGGTTTTACCAGACTGGTATAGCAACAAGTTAGGAGTTTAGGGGAAGTAAGGTGTTGAATTTAGAGCAGTTTAGATGATAAGCTATGACAAATGTTGCATATTATGTGCTGTGCATTATTCTTTATAAATATTAACTCATTTAATCCTCACAACAAGCCTGGTAAAAACCTCAGTCCTAGAATCTAAATTCCATGAAGCCCAGGTGTTTATTTTGTTGTCTGTCTGTATTCTCAGTGCCTGACATACAGAATGGACCCAAATACTTGCTGAATAAACATGAAGAACATTATTACCAGATATGGAAACTGGGTAAGGTGAAGTTAATTCATTTATGCTATTTAGTAACAGAGGTAGTAGGGAAGGACATGAGTCTAGGAGAGGAAGCTGGTAAAAATCCTGAAGGATTCTAGGACTGGAGGACTCTATAGGGTAATGTAGAAATGAAGGCATGGGAGATATAGAAGAAGAGGAAGTCTGGAAAGAGAGGAACACGTTGGAGTCTACAGTTTGTTGAGGTGGACATTATTCTGGGTGACCACAGAGAGTCAGGTCTTAGGAATAGAGTTGAGTAGAGATGTTCATTGTTGAAGTTCTGTGGGTGTATTTGTAGATGTTGAGAGATTCTAAGAATGCAATAGAAGTTTGGATAGAAAGGAAGATTATAATACAGCCTTTAATACATAAAGAGGTATTATATGGAGGTGTGTAGATGAACAATAGTGGAATAGATAAATGTCATTTGGATAATCTTGTGGTAAAACTTTGAAAGTACTCAGAATAGAAACACAATGTTTAAAATTTTGCCTGGTATTCCAGCCACAGTTAAGATTGAATTCTATATGTTACATTTGTTCCCTACAAAAAAAATCCCCCAAAACAGAAAAACCTTCCACTCTTTTCTTAATATTGTAGTAGAGCCAAGTTTTTGAGTTCATAGAAGCATTGCTCTCTGTGTGTGGCTGTTGAGTACACATCCCAAAGATGGTAGAAACAAAATGCACTTGCTCTTCTAAATCTTCTGCAGCTGCGCAGCGCATTGTCATTTGTTCCCAGTTCCCTGGCTGACCCTTTTACCCTCCACCACCCCCAAGTCTCTTTTTGAATGCTTTTGTTTCAAGAAGCTCTTGAGAGCTTTCTTTCTGCATTACATTGTGGCAGAGAAAAAAGTAAAATTTATTTTAGCACTAAATTATAGTTAACATTTTAAGTTGAACATTTTCAGAATGTTTGAATAACCTGAGCAATCAATCCTGGTTCATTTTTAAAAGATTATTCAATCTCCTACTTCATTTACTTTGAAAGGCTTTAATTTTTTTCGTATATTTTGATAGCATTGTAATTTCTGTCCTTGAGTATTTTCCTTCAGAAAAACATAAAAATCCAGTAATTTATTATTATAAGAGTGTGTTAAACCTAAAATTTAATTATTTATATCAGTTTAAAGCATAGACTTGAATTAAAGATTTTTTTCATTTTGCAGTTGTATAGTTATACCCGCTGTTCCTTTGTGGGTATGTGTATGTGTCTTTCCCACAAATAAATATCACCCTCTAAATAGCTCTTAGGAAATTCACAGATTTAATCAAATATGTTATAAAATACGTTTGTATAATGAAAATGTTGGAAGAGATGATTTTAGAGCAGATATACTGTGTTTTGTGGTTCTCTATGCTTTGCCCACTTCAGACCTTAGTAAGCAGCCACTGAAATACGGCTACGTGACCTTTGACACAGAACCCATGAATGCATCAAGTATGATTTCACTTTCACCTCCTTCTTTGTAAACCTAAATGCCTGTCAAATCAGATGCGTGTTTAGATCTTTTTGCTGAATGTGCCTTGAGGAGGAGAGCAAAGCTTGGGGTCAACTTGGCATAATCCCCACGTTTATCTTTTTCTGTTATAGAGATTTGTTGGGGGATGGGGTTACAGTCCTTTCTGAGGAGCAAGTGTGAGTGGAGGTGGACTTGCTGTCTTCTTCAAACTTTCCCTGTGGTCTCACTGGGCCCTGTTGATTTCCATATATTAATAAAAGCAGACTAGGTGGGTTACTGGTTGATACTTATGGTTCCCATTTGATCCAAGTATCCTGTTATAGGCACAGTAACTGACAAATTAAATCAAGGCACTATACTTGGAAGTATCTCACTTTTCCAACCTAAATGTGGTTAGATTGTCTCATAGTTAATATCATAAGAGATTTTTCATGTGTTCAAGTATGTATATAGTATATATTGTTTTTCTGTATAAATTTTGTCAATTCTAAAGTATAAAACATGTACTTAAATGTAAATATACTTAAGAAAATATTTAGTATTAAATTAGTATTTTAATTTATAGTAATGAAAATTAAAAGTTTGTGGATCTTATTCTTTTTAACTTTCTCAGTTAAGTTCTAATAATCTTTTCGAAAATCAGGGAAATGCTTAGGCTCACATGACTTTTAGTAGCAGAAGCTATCAAATTTTACTGGTTGTAATTGGTCAGGCACTGTGAACAGTCATTAGTTGTTAAAATATAAGAAGTTTGTAGGGAACCATATGACAAAAGAACCAGTTACCCTTACAGTTTGCTCTCTGTACCTCAGGCACTTTGTTTCAGAAGGAATGCTCCATTCAGTGCCTGGGGTGAAAAGACCTTTAACCACCTTTTAGATGAGGATTGTAGGAAATTTCTTGCTAACTTGGGCATTTAGACTTTTTCAGAGTTGTTTTGAACATACTGAGCTGGAGTCATGGAATGGTTGAGAACTAATTTTTTTTGGTTGTTTTATTGCTTAGTGATTATATGGTCTTTTAACAGATTCAATAAAGAAATATTGAAACTTAATGAAAAGTATTACAGAAGGCAGTGTCCAATCATTTTGATATTATGAAAATTGAAGTATTTAAAGATCTGTCTAGATTTGACTAGAAGATAGAAGATATTTTCCACCAAAAGAAATTGTTTGGATTTTAATAATTTGGTGGGGGGAGAGGTGAGTTGTGGAGGGGCTTAAGCCCAGATTACCCAGTAACATGCTAAATATACAAATCCATAGACATTTCACGAAACCATTTAGGCATTTTAGTTGACTGGTCTTTTCATTTATACTCCATTTATCTATAAATTCATTTAGTTGAAGATTAATGTATACATTGTGATAAATGAAAACAGTTCTGGGGGCTTGTATTGTATAATGTAATAAGTTCCACTAAAGCAGTTTAAAATAGAAACATTAATTTCACCCTTCAGAATTGTTTCAGTTACAGGAAAGTAGACTGATAGCCTAAAATTAATTTTTTCTCTAAGTTTGTCACATTCTTTAGCTAGTATGGTGAATATAAACCCAGTATGCTATAGGATGTCAAGGTGTACAAAACTCCTTTCTGGAAGACTTGATGTTTCCCCAAAATGCATAAAGACAAGACAAAACAAAATCTTAACACCTTATATGGGAGAGAAACCCTGTTGTGGGTAATGGCACTTATTTTGACTAAGCCGAAGACCTTAGGGACTACTAGTAGCCTAAAAGGATAGTGATCAAAAGGTTGTTTGAGAGACAACCTCATTCATTTATAGGAATCATCATATTACCAGGGAAATCAGCTTCTCTAGATCTTAAGGAGGGTTTTGAAAATGCTGGGAAGCCCAGAAAACTTTTCTGTGCAGACTGTCACAGAAAGGTGAGAACATTTTCTTTTACTCCAAGTGCCTTATCACTTTTGGAAAGGATTTGAAAAAGACTGAGAGAAATGAAATACAGATTTTTAAACTGGAAAGGAACGTAAAGAAACCCATTTTGTCTGGTCATTTTATAGGAAGGAACTGAGAAGCTCAGAAAGTTACATGTGGTTCACAGGGCTAGTTTGAGGTGGAAGGTACAATTTCCTTACTGGGTTTAGCTGGTTAAAAGTGGGAACAGTCACTTAAAATGTAAGGAGGTTACAGGGGACCATATGACAGAACTACTGGTTACCTTTACAGTTTGTTCACTGTACCTACGCCACTTTGCTTCAGAAGAAACACTGTGCAATGACTTGTAAGGGAGACTCTGACCTTCCTACAAATAGGAATTACGAGAAATTCCTTACCATCGTGGGTGTTTCAACTACTTCAGGTTATTTTTAGGAACTAGACAGTTTTTCAGAATCCTACTTAAGGGAGACTTAATAATAGCAAGAGAGTATAAGAGGACTGTTAACCTATGGAAACCTTAGACCAAAAATGAGGATAGAATGATGTGTTTATTACTTAAAATTTGACTGAAACGATGCCTTTTTAAGATGTTTTATCAGTTGTCCTTAACAATCTATCTTAAATGGGTTTGGGGATAACTATTTCTTTTGGCAAAAAATAAACATATAAATGAAACTTTGGCATATCCATTTTCCTTTTTCTCTTTTTGAGGTAGATAAGGCATTTGAATGTTTTTATCAAATGTCTAGATAAACCAAGAACAGAGCACTTACTGAGGAAAGTAGTGAAAGAGTAACTAAAATAGAAAAAAAATCCTGTTAGAAAAAAATAAACATTTTTGCTGTCTTTTTATCTGGTTATAAAAAAGAAGCTTTTATAGGCTTAACAAATCTGTCAACTTTCACATAAGTCCCATTTGTGTCCTATTTCTGCCATATGTTATGCATGTTCAATAATGTCAATTATCAGGTCTTCTTTCACTATAAGTTACAGAATAAATAAATGTGTTATCAGACTTTTGAGTCTTGAATAGTATGTATCCTTTGCACTTTTTTTTTTCTGTACTGCCTGGTTGATGATAGGTGCACAGAATGTTTTTCATGTTTTCAGTGACCTCAGACTCTGCCTCTGCTAGTTCAGCCCCAAACTTGAGGTTAAGATTAGACAAGATTTATAGATTTTTAAGAGTGAGATTTTGAAAGGCCTCTATTGAAGGTCACTAGAAGCTTTGATAAAGTATATTTATTGGTTAATAGAGGATTCTAAAAATACTTCTCAGATCACTTGGAAGATAATCATTCCAGCTCTCCTAAGTAAAATGCAGTTCAGCTTTAGCCAAGGAGGGTCCTGAGGTTTTATGAAGTTCTAGAACATATATTTTCAGTCTGGAATGATTATCAGTGAAGGTTTTTGTTCCCTGCAAAGTGCTGGAGAAAGGAAATTAATTGTGCAATGCCAATTAAAAAAATGAGGCAACTGTATCTTTTATAATCTCTTCTTATTTAAAATAAAATTACTCTTATCTCTGTCAGTCTTAATGTAAGAGAATGATTGTCACTTAATTTGAGAACATTTGTTTTGCACACGTAAATTTTTTAAGTTGTCTCCCTCTGGACGTACACAACACTACTTAACATAAGAAAGCACATTTTATAACACTACTGTAAAATTTTAATAAACATTTCAAATTGTTCCATTTTAGTTCTTTTAGTAGATATACCACCTCTTCTTATTATTGGCTATGTATTTCTTAAATGTTTTTCTTATTATAAATACCTGACAATGTTTGTATATAAAGCTTATCGGACAGTTTATCCCAAGATAGAATCCCAAGAGTGGAATTATTGGGCAGACCCTTTTAAGCCTCAGAGTACATACTGCTAAAGTGCTTTCCAAAAGGCTTTAACTGTCTTATTCTCCTCAATATGAATTCCGGGATCGTTTTGGGAGGTTGGTGAAGACACAGAGCCGAGAGCACCAGATGGTGTCTGGAAACATGGTTCCTAATCTGTGCTGTGCCACAAACTAATTATGGGTATCTGGATTAATAACATCACTTGTGTGGACCTCAGTTTCCTCACCATCAATCTAGATGAATTCTAAGTACTCTCCCAGCTCTGATTCTCATTCTGTGAAAAAAAATGGGCTTAAACAAGGATCAGTGCTGCTGTCTTAGCAGGTGATTTGTCTGAAAAGAAAGCAGAAGCAGGGAGAATCAGATGAAGCTGGACCAGGGAGGGAGCTAGGCCGAATGGACAAGATATTAGGTTTATTATTTGGCTGTTTTATCTAAGAAATAATACAGTCCAGTCAGATTATAGACACCTCTGTTGAGATTTAGCCATTTACAACAACGTTAAATAGATAATGAAAGTGTACGGATTTGTATGTAACTTTTCAAAAGAAGTTACATTCAGTGTGGGAGTTATAGGTTACAGATGCCTCGATCCAAGCCAGAAAGAGAGAGAGAATTTAAAATTCAGACATTCATACACAAGGCACAGTGTTTTCATATTTTTATAGTAAGTTATTTTTGTGATGAGAAAGGGGGCAAAAATTCTGCATCATCTCAAATTTATAAGAGAAGGTGGTGGGCATAGATTAAACCTGATTATTTCCCTTTTCAGGAAACAAGTACCTTACCTCTGCTTTTATTCAAAGGTTTAATCTCTCTTAATAATTTAGGCAACCAAACATCACTAAAGGTTGTGAGGGAAATCTGACTCTAACTTGGCTATGCTTATCAAGAACCAGATGACCTTCTAGAGATTTCTGTGAAACAGATCTTGATGACATGATCACCAGTGGAGAAAGGTTTCCTTGAACCGGTTTTAAGATATTTAATTATTAAGCAGATACAAATAATAATGGTAGTAAAAAGGTTGATAAATGAGCACTTTGGCAATTAGTTCCTAAATTAAGTGTAAGGAAAAAAAAATAGGGACGCCAGGGTGGCTCAGTCAGTTAAGCATCTCACTTTGCCTCAGGTCATGATCTCATGGTTCTTGAGTTCTTGAGTTCAAGCCCTGTGTTGGGCTCTGTGTTGACAGCTCAGAGCCTGGAGCCTGCTTCAGATTCCGTGTCTCACACTCTCTCTGCCCCTCCCCCACTCACACTCTCTCACACACACACACACACACACACACACACACACTCTCTCTCTCTCTCTCTCTCTCTCTCTCTCTCAAAAATAAAAATAGTTTGTTAATTCCTAATATTCTGTGATGAAAAATATTAGCTGATTTTTGGTCGTCTTGTCTGATTTATAAAACTTATAAATTAGAAAAACAAATTACTGTGTAAAAATGTAATTTACAAAGTTAAAAATGTTTTTAAGTAGAAAAAAATTCAAGCTTGCTAAGCAGTGATAGTTTTTAAACTTTATTAGTCTTTGAGTTCACTATTTAGAGTTCCCTGATAGATTGTTAGAGTTGGAAATAGTGAGTTCATTGCTTGACTGAATAAATAATTCATATGGCACAAAAGCGGCTTTTTCTTCCTCCCCAGTTCTTTTCTCCTCCATTATATTCACTTTCTCTCTTTTAAAAGGATCCTTTACAGCCAAAGAGTAACTTTGTGTGAATGTGCAAGGGCTTGGGCATTGCTGCAACCTATTAATGTTCGCTGAATATCTGAGGTCAAACCTAAGAAAATGATGAATCTGTTTTAAATGTGTATTCTCCAGTAGCGACTGAAAAGATACGTAGTAGTTATAAATCACTAGACTTTACCCTTATGGTAAAGTTGCCTTGGGAGTTCCTTTTAGCAAAATACATTTTTCTTTTTGTATATGTGCTGCTGAAGCGAGCACAACATTTTTCTTTTTGGATAAAGTATCTTCCATAGTGTGTGCCTCAAAATAAAATTGAGTTTTAAAATTGAGTAAATCATTGAATTTCTTCCTAATTTTACAGAACCTTTTTAACTAGATTAAATGACATAGAGTTAGTTTGGTAAAACATGAAAATTTTAATCTTTATGTGATATTTTTGAATTCTTTATTTTGTAAGAATTATAACATCATATTAAATATGTAAAATCCCATTTTTCTATCTTTTATGATAGCACCAACGTAGGAATTATGCCAGATTATTTTCTCTCTGCTGTTTAAATCATAAGAATCTCTTGTTTTATTGGATCAAAGCAATTGTCTGTCTATCCTAATAATCTCCTGTCAGTGACACCACTGGAGATAATGGTTATCTTTCATAAGTCAGCTACATTCTTATTTTTTATAGCAAATTAGCATCTGCTATCCCTAAGTGTATCTAAAAGTATTTTTTGAAATTTGTGTGTATTCAGCATATTTCATGGTATAACAATACTTTCATATAACAAATTTAATGTAAGACAGTAAATTGTAATCCAAACTCTGTCAACTGGAAATACTGATGAATATTTGATATTTTGCTCCTACGTCAGTGTGTTGATATTTTAATTCTTCTTTGAAGAAGTTTCTGAGTAAGATACAATGTTATATTTAGTATAATTCAATGCTGTATATTTTATTGTCTGCTATTCTTCCTATGATGGTAATCTATAATACATAAGCTAAGAAATTTAACCTGGATTGTCTATTTTGATGTAACCAAACTCTGCTTTGTGACCTATTTGTCTTTCTTTATGAACTTAAAGTGATGCCTTCTTATTTTCTCATTTTAAGACTCAGTGATTCAGTCAGTATTAACTTTATCCCTAAATAGTCCTTGTCATTTTATGACACATTGTGATTTTAAGCACTGAACCATACTGGTGTTTTATTTAACCTAGTGTGACCTTTTTTTTTTTTTTTAAGTTTATTTATTTTGAGGGAGAGAAAGAGCAGGCATGGGAGGGGGAGAGAGAGAGAGAGAGAGAGGAAGAGAGAGAGAATCCCAAGCAGGCTCTGCACTGTCTGTGCAGAGCCCAGTGCAGGGTTCAAACTCACAAACCCTGAGAGCATGACCTGAGCTGAAATCAAGAGACAGGCACTTAACTGACTGAGCCACCTTGGTGCCCAAGCCCTTAGTAATTCTTAAAAGTTAGGCTTTATTATGGTTTTTCACAATTTTATTTCAGTCACAGAAACCAAATATTTATTTGGCTTTTATTGGTCATTTAAGTGCTGACACTATTACTGTTGAATTACATTTCTAAGGGAAATAGTGTTTTGCTTATTAATTGCTTCATAACACACTGCTGTAAGGTTTAGTGGCTTAAACAACAGTAACTTATTATTTTTCATCATTTTAAGGGTTGACTGGGCGAATCTTCGGCCCTGTGTGACTTTCCTTGCAGTGCCAGGAAGGCAGAGCAGACTAAAATAGTCTCCTCACATGACTGGCAATGGCGGCAGGTTGCTGGCCCCTGGTCCTTCTCCTTAAGGCTGTTTCTCTGTGATGTTAATTGGGCTCCCTCACAGTAGGATGTCCAGATTCCAAGAAGGAATGTTCCAAAAGGCAAAGGCAGAAGTTGTAGGTCTTTTAAGGCCCAGATTCAGGAGTAACCCAGAATCACTTCTGCCCATTCTGTTGGTCAAAACAGATCACAAGATCAGCCCATATCAAAAGGAGGGAAAATAGGCTTTTTATTTCTTGGTGCAGGAAATCACACTATCAAAGAGAAAATGGGATGGGATATATTGTTGTAGCCAACTTTGGAAACTCAAACTCTATCACAAAGGGATTTATTATTTTTTTTCCTGAATTTATCTGTTGCCATTACCACATTTCACAAACTAGTGTTAGTCAGGCACATGAGGATCTCTATGCTGACTTTATAATAGAGTCACTAGGGCTGTTATTTACTGTTTTCTCAACTGTACATAGTAATATTAACATCACAGGATAATTTCCAGTTAAATGAGATGATTTGTTTGGAAGTACACAGCATAGTGCTGAAAATTCAGTTACTCTTACCATACCTTTTCCTATGTCCTTCATGTTTAATTAATGTATTTATTTGTGATGATAGTACTTCAGGTATATTTTTAATGGTGAGTTATAATTTATGTAAAGTCTTACCAGCCTTATCAAGGCATATTCATGGTTTGTTCCACTTCGAATAAAGTTTATAAATAGTCATCTAATTTATAGGTCTTCTAATCGTCTGTTTCATGCAAAATTCTTTATAAACTATTCTATATGGGCTGTTTACAGTATAATGAACTTGGTTGGTAGAAATGTTTAAACAGATTTACTGTTTTTATTTGCCTAGCTCTACATTCTATGCTACCTTCCATTATGCAGAAAAGTCCTTTGACTTTTCCTAAGCAGTCTTCTTAGGTCATCTTCCAGAATTTATTCATGATTTAATATATAAGTCCTTTGCCATAAGGATTAACAAACTGAATCAGAGAAGGAATCTGGAGAGGTATGTAATTTTCCAGTGGTCATTTATAAGGAGGCATAGATACTATACTTTCTTTGCTTAAGGAGCATGGCACTGATAGGCAAAGATTTGATTCTGTTTGGGTCAGGTGTTTGTTTTAGTGTCAGTAGTCACCAGTGCCACCAGCCTGTCATATTGTCAGTACGCGGTTTTGTTCACCAGGTAAGCAAGTCCTAGAAAACCAGTACTAGCGTAAAATAAGGGAAAGCCTATGTCCTATTTCACTCTTGAAGATCACATTGAAGAGGATATTCATTTGGCTTTAAACAATATCTGCAAAGACACAAACAAATAAAAGATCGCATTAAATATAACAGACAATTGAAAGAATGGAGAAAGACATAAGGAAGAATTTTTGGGCAATAGTGATGTTTAGATATTAGAACAGGGTTCCCAGGAGAATATTTTAAATAATTAGACATATGACAGTGTGATGGATCATGTGGGAAGTGCTAAAAGTGACAGCAGGATGAAAGAAGTGGGGTCAGTTTTGTGAAGTCTCTACTAAAAGGGGAATGTTTCATTTCCTCTAAAAAATTAATGACATTAGAATCTTGTTTCATCTTATTTTTATGCATAGATTTTATAAGTAGTTTTTGGAAGAAACTTTTAAGTTTTATGTAAAGCATTATTTTTGTTCACAGCACAATGGGCACCTATTTGTATCGCACTTAAATGGCAGAACATATCCTTGCATATTTCTATATTTTATTCAAATAAATCAGCAATTGTAAGAGACATCTTTTGATTTAATAACATTTTCCTCTCTTTTTGGAAAAATGAAACACTTTTCTTGTGGGAGGAAGAAGCATTCTATCTGAGGATTATTCTGAATTACTTTTGGCCACAAGCATTGCAGCCACATGCTACTGTTGACCTCTGACGCCTTTAGGATTGATAGCATACTTCAATTTGTGGCTTGGATTCCATTTCCTATTTAATTAAACCTGTAGCTTTGTTTTTGTTTTTGTTTTTTACTAATTATATTACATATTATTAGAAGATAAGTAATTTTTCTTAAAGTCATCCAGAAGAATTTGATGTTAGGTTAAAACTCCACTGTATATGGTTCTATGTACAGATAACAGAGGTAACAGATAAAATGTATATTCGTGGTCATGTCTAAGTTCGCACTTGGGTAGGCAGTGAAAAGGTATTATAACATGTGTAATGACTGGCAAGGTTTTTCTGGTATCTAGTCTAAGACTCCTTTTGATTTGAAAAATATTAAAGTGAAAAAGTATACATTTTGGAATTGAGAAAATAGACTATTTCATTTTTCCCCCTCCCAAAAACTACATAAGGAAGACAGATCAGGTGTTTGATAGTGTTATTAAGATATAGGCTCTGAGTGTTTGAGACCTAAAGTCATACAATAAGTAGTAGATATGGGACTAATAACCAGGTCTTCAAGATCTCCAGATAAGTGAACTATCTATTGTACTGTGCTGTCTTTTCAACAGTAGTCTAGTTGTGGATTAACTTCAATTTTAAGAGATTTATTATGCAATAAATACTTATTAAATGCTATTATTGTATGCCAGGCATTACATTAAATTATATTGTAAGACAGTTTAAGGTCTATGTACTCATGAAACTAAAAACTTTGGAAAAAACTGAAATTAAACAAAGCTGAGACGAACAGTAAGAGAGAATTTATAGAGTGATACTACAGTACATAATAGGCAAACCTAACTGCCTGGCATGGTGGGGTAGTGTTGATGGGCAAGTCAGGCAAGGACAAGTAGCTTTTAGGCTTAGCTGGGAAGAACCAGCATGAGTCAGAGAGCACTGCAGGTAGCAGAAATCCTGTCTGCAAAAGCAAACAAATGGAAAGGATTCCAGTGTTAGCTGAGCAATGAGAAGAAGGGGAAATGAGGATGGAGAGGAATATAGGAAACAGATGATGTGATCTTATCCTGTATCCTAAAAGATATTGGGAAGCCTTGGAAAGGTTTTAAGTAGAGGTGTAACATGATTAAATTTTCATTTGAAAAACATGAATATGACTGCAGTGAATATAGAAGCCTGTTGTTACAAGCTATTTATGTACAGGAGGTTGGAGATGATGGATACAGCAGTCAAGTTGGAGAGAGTTGATAGATTTGAAAGTTTTGAAGTAGACAAAGCCTAGGAATTTGACAGAAATACAACCCAGTATTATTAGTATTCCATGCATAGAATGTGTGTGAGATAATCTCCAAAATCCTTTCAGTAACTTGTGCTTGATGTTAGAAAGTGCCTATCTTATATAATCTAGAAAGTATTATTCCTTAAATAATTTGTGAATTGAGCTAATTTCTATTGTTTGATTCCATTAATAGTGTAGGGAGAATTTAGTTTCAAAAGAGAATTTGGCATCTGACTTTATATGGTAATGCATATAAGTAATTTTATATACACATGGTGTGTACATGTATAGTGCATGTTATTTTATTCATACCACTCTTTAATCAATACCAGATTTGAAAATTGACTGAATATTTATGATTCTTCTATTCTTAGTTGATTGGTTAAAACTTAGATGAGGAATTTAAACCATTTTGTTTCAAGGAACATTCTATTAAGAAACACTTTTTTCTTTATTATGATAAGAAGTTATTGCTGGATCATTGCTTCTAGAAATAGGCTCCTAGTTAAACTAGAAGATTCAAGAGAAGAAAATTTTAGAAGCCTACTACCCTGAGTACCTTATGAACTACTTTATTTTCTTAGCCTACAGTATCTTTTGTGTACTTAGAGGTGTTATTAGCTGCTATATCAGGTAATAAACACCTGTAAGGACTTTTGCCTATGAAGAATGAGGCCATTTAGGGACATATATGGAGGCTGGATTTGTAGAAAGTTTATGCTCATCTAGTGGGGAGAGGGACAGATAGCATTCTGTTTTCACTTGAGTGTGGCCATGTAGGAATTAATGCTGATTCTTGCCAAGTTTTTTAGTTTTTCAAAAGGATCCTAAAATATACATCTTTATTTGAATTAATTGGTAACTAATTCAGCTGTTTTAAAAATACTCTATGACTACTGTGCAGAATAGGCCTGTGGAATATATTTGGCCCAGAGGTCTCTGTTTTGTACCTTATGCTTTATAGAAGTGTTCTATATGTACATAAAAGACCAAAATTATTTCTAGGCAAAAGAAATGTCAAAATTAGGAAGGAAAGAAAAAGAAGGAAGGAGGAAGTGAGATATAGTTTATAAAAAGTATAAAACGAATTATCTAGGTAGTGTTTTTAGTTTAAGTTCAAAGAGAAATTCACTGTCCCCAAAATAATTTTATAAGCTTCAGAGCATATTTCTAGCAACGTCAGCCCTCCGAATATGCATAACTGGGAACTCAGAGTGGGATGGGAGTGTTAGGGCACAGGAAAACAAACCAATGTAGATGAAGTGTAATGATTCTCAAACAGTTAGGAGTGAAGTACAGCAAAAACAAGAGACCTGTGATCACAGAGAAATCACACTATACTGTGATTATAGAAATCTGAGTAGATCAGAGACTCATGAAAGCAGTACTGTATTAAAAGCATAATTTGACTTTTATATTAATAATCAAGAAGAGTCTCAATTGTTTTTTATACTCTGATGTTTTGAATATTACCTTCCAATAACATATATAATATACAATTATTTTAGGCAATTAATAAAATAGAGAAAACATATGACACTTTTCTTTAAAAGCCAGGAATAGGTAAAAATAGATTTTATAATTTTCTGAAAGTATATAGAACTTGGCACATTATCAGCTTTCTAAAAGCTCATTTGTTTCCAAATTCATCTGATTTTTGGCTTAAATAAAAAGAATATTAATTGAGTCATGTAAGTAAGCACCACACTTACATTGTTAGTTAAGCCAGTGGCTCAGTGATTTCTTAAAGGACTCTGTTTGTCCATTCTACTTTTTCTGCACAGTATTGCTTTATCCCAGCGTTGTAGTTAACAGAATGGCTACCAGTCGCAATCAGGATTTTGTGTTTCTTCTGATCCAAAGAAGATAACTTCACTTTCAAGGGCAGTGTAGCTTTTTTTTCTTTCTCTTAAGCAGTTACCCTTCACCTTCACCCCTGCTTGCTTCTCATTGGTCTAAATTTGTCTAATTCTAAAATACCTAAACTAATCATTGGTGAGGGAGAAGGGACTTACCATAAAAATGGATTAGATGAATTGTGGGCTGGGCTGGAGGCCCAGCTCTGTTGGCTTCCCCTGAGGCACACCGTCTATTGAGAGAGACTTGGATACTGAACCAAATCATGGATCATTAGGAAGGAAGCACTGGGTAAACACTCAGCACTGTTTGCTGCAGGTGCATTAAGGAGCATATGCTGTCTGAAATTTTTGCTTCTGTGAAGCACCAGCAGCTTTCCGTTATCACTCCCAGGAAGTATGAGGTGGGTCTCTGGGGAATGTTCTCTGTCTCCTGTGCCAGCACCCTCGTTAGCAAAACTTTATAGCTACTGAGCAGTTTTTTCCCCCCAAAGTTTTCTTGTCACTTAATAGACAACTCTGTATAATGAAGTGTGTGGGCCATAAATGGAACAAACTTAGTTTAGATAAATAACGGTTTCTTGGATAAGCTTTACTTTGAAAAGTATATATTCTCCTTCTGCTCTTCAAAAGGATTTTGTACCAGGATCTCTGTAATAGTGTCATCCTTGTTATCTGATTATAAGAGTGAAATATAAGTTATGGGATTATTTACAAAGCAAAAAGATTTAAAGCTTTAAAAATATTTGTATAGAAAATTCTAATTGTATATATTAAGCACCCATCATTTTGACTAAAATATTTAATCTGAAACCATTTCTTTCAGTTTTCAGATTTCTAAATATTAGCCACATATTGAGTATCTGGGTCATACTGGCATTACAAATAAATCTAGGCCAAAATGGTTTATGCTTCTCAGTTGCCAGCCAAGTTCCTCTGTTTGACCATGCTTGACTTTTTGTTATATCGTTTCCTGTCAGCTAAACTTTACTTGTGGTGTGGAGTACTGTATTCTTTGAATGGAACTGGTCCTCTTTTGTCTTTTTTCCCCCTAAATCAAGGTAACAGAACAAATAAATAACTATGCTTTTGGCTGCTGTGTTTCAGAATTGTTCCTGTACAAAGGGTCACACGTGCTAAATTACCTACTGCAGTGCTAATTATTGTGTGAAACCTTGCTTAACAGGCTAGGGAAACTGGGTTTTGGTACAGGAGCTATAATATTTCATAAAGAGTCAATCTGTATGCAGTCCGGTATTGAGAGTATCAGAACTCCTAAAGACTCTGTGAAAATTTTAAGTGTAAATTTGTTCCACTTGCCATACTACATAGGATGACATTTTTCTTCAGTCAAGATGAGAGTCTTAAGTGTAATGGTGCAGAGATAAGGGAAGAGAGAGGAAAAGTATATTGGAACAACAGATACTTCATCTGCATCTTTGAAGTAGTGAGGCTGTAAAAGTATTTTGAAAGCATAGTTTATGGCAGTTTGTGTTAATACAGGGCCTGTAGTTTTCTTGAAATTGAGAACTTTATACTTTTTAGAATTAATACTGTTTTTCCTCTACATTTATAATGCTTGATTTCACACTGCTGTATCCTGTATTGAAAATATAAAGTGATAGCATGTATACTTCTTGAACGTTTCTAGATAAAATAGTTTACTATCACTAGGTATTCAAGTAGTATATTTCCAGATTACTATCACTAGGTATTCAAGTAGTATATTTCCAGATAATAGATGCTTCCCTTCTTTGGTTGTTAAAACATTTCATCTCAGCCATTCTTATTGTAAAGTGTCAAAGAAAGACTTATAGGTTTTAATGATTCTGGATTGTTGATGAATATTTGTTAAAACAGTGTCTCCAGGGGCTACTGAGGTATGTTATAGGGCCATTTGTCCTTAACAATAAGCAGTTTTCAATAGCTGTTGTTCTTTTGAATTTTGTTAAATGGTATTTGTTTTTCAAAGTTTTATATTAATTCATATGGCTACTAGCATGCAGAGAAGAATATTTATGAATAAAGTAAGAGAAAGAAGGTTCTTAATGGGCTTGAAGAGCACTTTAGTGAGGGAAGTACTTGGATTTTATAATGATTATTTTTATTCCATTTGGTGCCTTCCCCTGTCTCACAAACCTGCCCCTTTGTGCCCAATATTCCCCCCCTTTTTTTCCCAAAAGGTATGGTGCTTGTCATGTGTTCCAGATGGTTACTGTAAGAGAGGTGGGTTTGGATTTTGAAGCTAGACAGACAGTGATAGGATTGTAACTGGATCGTTTAACAGCTCCAGAATCTTAGGTTCACAGCTGGAAAATGGGTATGTTATACTTATATCTCAGGGTTGTGAGGATTAAAAATAATGGCTCTTTAATCTAGCATAGGAGATATTTTAATACATGCTAGTTCCTTTTCCTTGTGTTTAAAAATGAGTGACCCACTTACTTTGGAAATGACATTTGCTTATTTCAGTATGATACTGTAATGACTAATGAGTCAATATCCCTAAAATATGATAGCTTTAATATCGTTTTAATCAGAAATAAATGGTATAGGACAAGATTTTGTTGATCAGTTTGCTTGATCATATGAATAAAATAAGATGAAATTTTTGAAGACTGAAATACAGATTCAGAGGCAAGAAAAATATATTTTTCTAATAAAATATAGGAGACATTTTTTTCAGTCAATAGGACTAATCATGTTGATATATTTTGTTGATATCTCCAAAGAGTTCATAAACTATTAGTACTATCTTTAATGCAAAGGTAAATGTTATTCTAGAAACCATGTAGACAAGTTAAAAACCTCACAGAGGTCTCAAGACCATTTTATATTTACCCTATTGCAGCAAATTTCAGTAACCTGAAACAGTTTCGAATGGGTGCTCTAGTAAATCACATATATTGTTACAAAATTTTATAATTGTCAATAGCTTTTAGTTAATCCATTTACATATCATATTATAAGGATATCATTCACTTAATAAGTACTCTAAATGCACATCTAGTGCCATTGAGGTTTTGATGATACCAGAGGGAAAAAAACAAAAAGTCATAGCCTCTGCCTTTAAGGAACTGTCTCATAGTAGTATGAACACCTTGACTGAGAAGTTCCATAGACATAGCATGATGAAATACTACAAAACTGCCTATTAAAAACTTCTCAGAAAGATTGGGAAGGGAATGGTGGGTGGGCTAGAGGCAGGGTTTGAATGAGAATCAAAGATGTGATTTAAAATTTTTTTATGTTTAAGAATGATATATGAAATTTAAAGGTGAGTTAAGTCTAACAAAGCAAGGATTCTCACTTCTAAAGGAAATGAGCTTTATTGGAATTTGTTCTTAAGGACAGACATGTGATTGTTGTGGTAGTGGTAGGGTGAAATTAATTTGTTAAGCATCATTGCCTATTCTAAAGAGTTTTGGTGAATGAGGAAAGATTTTAGGTGTTGTCTAAGGAGTACTCTGACTTTTGAGACCAAGTGAACTTAAAACATTGTTGTATATCACTAGAAGCATCTAATGAGTTATGACTGAATAGACAATGAAATCTCAGTTGAGTTAGTGGCCAACTTATATCCTTACAAATAAATCTAAGCACTATTTTGACTATTTCTTTTTATGTTTCCCATTTACAAATATTCTGAACCTCTTTCTGTCCATTTATATATAATTGGTATTAATTATATCACCTGAACCAGTCAAGATAAGACTTCTTATTTCTAATGCTATCCGTGTAGCATGCTTAAATTGCTAGAGAATTTATGAAAAATGGGTAAAAGAGGGCACCAGGAAGTAAAAGAAAAATAGAAGTAATTATCATGGCAAATTCTAGGAAATTGTCTTTTTTATAAAAAGATTTGATACAATTTTATATATTCCTCAAACCCTTGTTCTTAGTCTGTAAGAATTGGGTGTAAGACTGAATGTATGCCTTAAAGTGTGTAAAGAGAACTCAATTTAATCATACAGATTTATTCCCTAACTTTATGAATTGGTTCTTTGCATTTGTTGGGGCTGATGATATGAATGTTTGAAATGTAGTTTGGAAGTTAAAAAGTTGAAATCTTTCTAAGAAAATTACATGTTTTTCTGAGATACAACTTTTTCTTTCCTTGATTATAGTAATAAAACCATTTGTTCTTAAGGGGACTTGATTCTTCTGTTGACTAGCTGTGTGACTTAGCACAAATAATGTCATATTACTGGAACTGTTTCCTCACTTATAAAATTAGGGATAATGTTAAAATCTAAAACTCTTCTAAGTATATTAGTACAACATATTTTATCGATAGATAGATAGATAGATAGATAGATACAAACAAATTGGCAGGTCCCGTTCTGTTCATTATTGCTGGAATGTGAAACTAGTTTTGTTGTGTTAGGGTCATATCGATAATGACGTTCACAACAGGCAAATCATTCTGTGCTTTTTTGACTCATGATTTTGTTAATCTCTTGGTACTCTTCAGGATTGTGTGTTGTGTATTAAAAAATTTAATTACTGCCATGATGATTAGCATTACTAGAATGAATGACTTCAGCAAATTTAGAATTATTTCTCTTATACTAAAGGCCCATTTTTTAAAAAATATACCCAATGCTCTGTAATTTCATTTTACTAAAGAATATATCTTTGCTCTTCTTCCAGAGTAAGGACATGACTACTTCTATAGCTGTATTCTGTAAATTAATTTTTGCTTTGTGGGTTTCATCAGGCTAAATAAGAATAAATGGTTGTATATTTTCTGCTTTAAAAATGTTCTTGTTACAAAGTCTTCTCAGATGGCAAACCTATTCAAACAATTTAAACTGCCCCAATGTACTTGTTTCTTTCTTGAAAATCTAACCATTTATATGTCTTTCTGAGCTGTTTTTGTCCTTCCTCCGCCTCCATGTTAAGTTTTGGATTATAAACTTGCTGAGAAAGGAATTTCATCTTTCCTTTGTATCTCATAGTACCCAGTGAGTCACTGAATAGTTTACAAATGTTGTTACTATTGAGGAGTTTGGATTAAAATTATTGCTAAAATGGAATAAGCCTTTTCTAGGATATCGAACTGAGGGTCAGTGTGATTAATTAAAGACATGGAAGTTTTGTTAAGCTCTGGACTTTGTGCTAAAGTCACTTTCTCTTGATTTAACGATAGATTGATGATTCACCTTATATTCTCTTTTATATAATACTTTGATATCAAGTTATTGATAGCAGAAAGCCTGTCAGGATATAGATTGGATAGATGTGCATGTGTGTGTACACTTGTGCTCATGTATGTGTATGAGAGAGGGTAGGCATGTTGAATATGTGAGAATTGGGGTTACATGTTATGTCTAGCATTCTCATCTGAGTATTACATAACATCTAGTTATGTGCACTTAATTTTAGACTTTTCTACTTGACCTTCAGATATAACTTTTAATCAGTGGTAAATGTGATACCTTGGGACATGTTTTCCATTCCTTTCATGTTTTCCTTTTAGCTTTATTCTGTTGTATATTTCCCAACACTTAAATGGTCAAGGATAAAAATTTATTGAAATGGGTCAACTTCTAGAGCTGGGCAGAAATGATTGGAGCTCTGCACTATATCTTAGTAACATATGGGAACAGATTAATATGCCTAATATTTGAGAAGCATCAAAACAGACTGTAAAAGTCAGCAATCATGAAGCTTAATGGTTGAAAATCATATATAACTGACAACCTTTACAAAGATTAGCTGTAATAATTAAGAGGAAAAGAGCCTAAATTTGGTGCAGAAAAAGGGCTGAGTTGTTTTTGCACTATAATTAGAAGTTAGTATCCATACATTTTTGTCTTCTCAATACAAACTATGATATTTGCAGGCAGGGCATGTCTTTACAGTGTAACCTTTAACTTTTTATGGCATGTACTACTACATGTAGTTGATGATTTAGTAAATACTTTATGAATATACATGAGACTATCAAAATGTTTCCAAATATTATAATTAATATTTGGAGTCAGTGTTTGACAGAATTTAAATTTGTGACAATACAACTTATAGATATATCATTGAATAAATGCCATATTTATTGTGTGTTAATTTAGGTTACAAAATAATTGAGGCAATTTTGTTAGAAAAAATTGGAAGTTTACTTTAAAACTGCTCTTGGAAGATACTGTAATTTTAGAGGTTTTTTTTTTTCTTTTGTCCTAGCATTTCTTCTTAACCATAATGACTACTTGAAAAGATATAAATCAAAGTCACTCACTTTATTTTCCAGTTTAGAGTCATTACTCATTATCAGTTGGTGGGTGTAGAAACAACTTAATAAAGTTTGGGTAATTTAGTTTCAGTTTAAATCCTCAACTGGCAATTGGCCGAAAACTCCCATCAGAAGACGTGAGCATCCAAATGTCATTTTGTGATTTGGCTACTGTCTGCTTGAATAGGAAGGCCCTATCAAGAAAAACTAATGGAGTGATTAACTATCAAAAGAAATCAATGGTAAGAGTTTTCATTTAAATTATATGTGTGTGTATGTGTAAAGCAGACGATTTATTTTTTGAGTTAAAATTTTAGAACTTTAAAAATCTAGGACATAAAGCGACATATTTGAATTTTGAATTGATATGTGACTTAACATTTGTAATAAATGCAAATAATGGTTTTATAGAGATTGTATATGCTTAATGTTGATAAGATACCAATTAAAAATGTAAAACATAAGTTATATAATTCATAATTGTTTAACAAATTCAGGGTTTTCTGTAGAGAACTAGTTCTCTTTTTAAAAAAAGCATTTTAGAAATACTGCTTTAGTGAAGTTTACCTTTTTTAAAAAACAAATTTATACAAAACTGAATTTGTTAGTTTCATAGATGCTTCTTAATAAAGTAAATGTCATAAGTTTTGCAATAAAATAGTCTCTTGATCTCTGCTTTGTTTTTTACTTTTGTCATACAATGATACGTGGGAAGAAAGTATATCATAACGACATCCACGTAGTTTAGCATTAGGATCTTAAAACTGTATCAGAGCTACTGCATCTCTGGAAAATACTGAATTACCAGGATTAGGTGTTAAAAAGTATCTGTTCATAATGTAGCACAGTATTAAATTTTGGTGAAAAAAATCCAATATCTCTCCCCTGCCTTGTACACATTTGCATTGAGAAAATAACTTAAGTTTGGCTACTTTTTATATGCCTCAACTGACCTTAAATATGATATTTTTATTCTCTTTATATTTACTTCTTAGATATCTCTTTATTTGGACATCTGTGTCTTCTCAGATTCATGATTAGTTATGTTAACTTTGGACAGGAGTGAAAGTAGTAACTTAGAAAGGTTGAAATAAAAAAATTGTGTATATCAGAGCTTCTTTTAATATCCTCATGGACACAGTAGCTTTGTGATACTGAATAATCGGTGTTGAAACTCAGATATTAATAATGTGATTTTTGTCATCAAACTTAATTTTTGAGATTGAAATAGTTTGAGTAGTTTGTTTGGCTCAATTAGAGATGTCAAAATAATGGTAACTGAATATGAGCATGTTTTTAACTATTTCCTAGAGCTTAATAATAAATATATCAGGAATAGCACACATGGCAAGTGCCTTGCACAGCACCTGTCATTATGTAAGCATGCAGATGTTGACAGTGAACTAAGATGGCAACATCTGTCCTTCAGTCCATCTACCTAGTAATTCCAGTGTTTAGAGATTGTTAATGTGGCATCCATTCAGCTAGGTGCTAAGGATGAAATGTCACAGTTAAAAACAGATTCTAACTGCTCTTAAACTTCCACGTAGATAGTAATTTTACGGTGTAGAAAAATTATGCAGACAAATATAAAATTGCAACTGGAACCAATCATATGGAAAGGCAAAAGTCGCTATTAGAGTAGAAGCAACCTAAACAGAACCCATATATTTACTTTTAAAGTGAATTGATAACTTGTTTTAACTTTTAAAGTTTATAATTCTATTTAAAATGGGTATCTTCTAAGCAAGATGTGCAGAAAGACTAAACTGGGTTAGCCTGGAGAAATACATTTTTTATGCTGCTAGTCTATTTTCTTAGATTTCCAAAGAATTTACAACAAAGTAACATCAAGAATTTAGTCAAAGTAGCATTCTACTTATGTGAGAATTTCACTTAGAAGAGAGAATTTTTAGGGGGTGCATAGACATTCAGGATTGAATACAGTGAATGAGGACCCTAATTTCTTCAGCTGAATTTAAGTTAAAGGATATCAACCATAAAATAACTATTCTCCTTTTTTAGCAACTGTTCCACTCTGTTATCAATCCAGTACAGGGATTTATTCATCACTCTTTTACGTCCTTGAGTTGTTACATCTAGACATTTCTTAATGGAAGTATGATTTCGTTAATCAACTTTTATCCCTTTTTGAAAGAAAAGAATGTAAAATATATGTTTCTTTTATAAATGTATTCTAACACATATATTCATTAAATTTTTGAAAATAAAATGGAAGAGTATTTGGATGCCTAATAAATGTTTACAATTTTTCTGTGGGACACAGATGATGTTTGAAGAATTATGAAATTAGTTTTTTTATATGTTAGATGTGTCAATATTTTTATTTTTTTAATGTCTATTTTGAGAGAGGGAGAGAGCATGTGTGAACAGGGGGAGGGGAGGGACAGGGAGAGAGGCGAGAGAATCCCAAGCAGGCTCCATGCTGTTGAGCAGGGAGGGGGCTCCATCTAACAAAAAACTGTGAGATCATGACTTGAGCCAAGATCAAGAGTTGTGCACTTAACCACCTGAACCACTCAGGTGCCTCATCTGTCAACATTTTTAAAAACTCTCATTGAAGACCAGCTTTTATTTTATTCATCTGATAGTATAAACAAATTGAATTAGAGTATGCAACAAAATTCAAGAAGTTTAGTTTTACAATAGAAATGATCTTTGCCTAATTTACTACTAAAATATGTAAGTTATTTAAAATATTTAGTAAATGTCTTTCTCAAGTAGCAGAGTCTAAATTAAGTCCACCATTAACTTTTTACTTAAAATTATTATGTTGAATTTCATCTCTGCAGCAATGTCTAAATTTAGTTTTTCCTGGATATACTCAAAAGAAGGTCACCAACCTCAGTAATCTGATTTGAAGTTCCTAGCTCAAATACCTAGGTAATTCCACTTAACAATGCTGGAAGAGAGAAGTCATTTCCATACTTCTCAGGAGTGTCTTGAAGGAATTGTTCCTTTCTGGGTAACATGCCTTACAGTGCCCACGACATTACATTTTCTGACAGCTCATTTTGCTTTGATGCAGTTAGCTTTGATTGGTCTATAATGTCAGCTGGAGAACTGGGCATTTAGCCATGCAAAGATATTTTAAAAACACAGCTATGTGTGTATCACATATGGAAGATGATATACTTATTTTACTGAAATCAATAAACAATAGCTCTTGTTTCTAAGCAAACAAAGGTCTACTAGTAGTTATCAGTTTTTAATTCTATTAACAAACAATCCAGTATCTGATTGGGTATGTATGTTGTAATAGAATGACTTCTGTTTGGAATTTTGGAGCTACTACTGTCGGAAGAAATTCAATGGTATTGAATTGCAACTTTGAGAAAGGAAAATTTTAATAAAAGTTATTGTTCATAGTTGTGAGAAGGAAAAGAACATTTTTCAATTCATTTATGTAAGGAAAAACCTTTTAAGTATGGAAAATAAAATGGAGCACCTTCTGGAATTCATTCTTTTAAGAATCTATGACAATTTATAAAGAAGGAATTCTTGCTGATAGGAATTATAAGGATTATTTGGAGGAAATTTGTGGCACATCTTAAAAATTAATATACTCATACAAGTATATAAAATATTATTTGAAATAGATATCAGTAGCAATATTAAGGTACAATTTAGGGTGAGATCTTTACTAAATAAACTTAAAAGATAAAAGACCCAATCCAATTCCTTCATTCTATAAATTCTTACTGGCATATTGCTTTATGTCCAGTATGACATTAGGTATTAGAGATATAGTCATGAATAAGACAGATGTGACCCTCTAGTTTATAGTTTATACTCTGTCAGGAAAGATAGACATTAAATAACTACAGTAAAGGTTAGTGGCTTGTGACTTTATAAAAGCAGAACTGTTCTTTCTTAAAGATACCTTGAGAATTGATCTCTAGTATGTTAATCATTTAATCAGCTTACTTTCTTCATGAAATAAAGTTATTCATTTTGACTTAAAAATTGAATAAAAATTCTTTGGGAATCAGTCTTAGAAATTAGTAGAGACTGGAATAGTCTTGGTTTTTATGTAGCTTATTTAAAACAAGAAACTACTATGGAAGGATCTTCAAGTTTCTGAATGCCAAGAAATGTGACTATAAGTAGAATAAACTCATAATGCCTCATGCATGTTATACACTACAGATCATTTAATAAAATTATTAAAGGAGTTTTACATGAAAAATGTCAAAAGTGTAGTGGTTAAGAAGCTACACTCTAGAGTCGGACTGGTTGGATTGGAATATTAACTCTGGCACATAAAAGCTTTGCAATTTTAGGAAGGTTGTATAATTCCACTGATCTTCAGTTTCCTCATCTGTAAACTGGGGACAATTAGAGTACATACCTTATAGAAAAATTAGTTGTTTGATGTATATAAAATGCCTAGAACAGTATCTGGCACATAGATAGTGCTTAAAGGCTCCAGGTTGCAGTTAACAACAACAGTAACACTAACAAAATAATTTCCTCATGTCAAAATGTCCTGCCTGATTCATAGAGTTGGGCCAGCACTTTGAAGTAATATTGGAATGTTGGCTTACATATATAGGTATTACACTACAAAGGACTATTATCTTTATTACTGCTAAACCAAATGTCAGTGAGAGTCTCACCCAGGTTTTGGCCCCTCTTTAGCAGCAACAGGGCAATCACTCAAAAACCTCGATAAATTTGCCATCTCCAGGACCAAGGTTGTCTCCGCATTTAATCCCCAGGCATCATGGAACTGATCTTTCTTAGAAAAGAAGTAGCAAAGATCTTATTTATCCCATGGGAGATGAGCCCAAACCAGATAGGAGTAAGTCTGAGAAGGAAATGACTATGTTGATAATAAGAATTTTTTCCCTGTAGATATCTAAAGAAAGGATTTCTTCCTATAAAAGATCTACAGTTTATTTGTGACATTTGTAACCTTAATCATATATAGCACTACTTTTTACTTTACTTACATTAGAAAACAAGTTTTCTTTTATAAAATAGTCGTATAATACATTACTAATCCTATACATAACTTGTGGAAATATTTTTAAGTTTGTTAAAAGAATACATTTTTATGTTGACTTTTACTGTGTCTTTTAGTTTGATATCCTAGAAAAATGTAAGACTTAAGTTTTTGCTGAGTAATTCTTGTTGGAAACCGATTTCAGGGTGAAATTTAGTATGACATTTTCTTTGAGCTATAATTCTGACTTAAGTCTACATATGTAAAAAGAATTTATTTGTGGATCGATTCAATTATTATAAGTGCAACCAAATAGTCTAATGGATTGTTTTCAGATGAAATATTTGAATTAAATCTAAAGCATTTCATAACCTAGTTGTTTTTCTTTATAATATGGAAATATTTTTCATTGTTAAGATGCTAAGTGAGAGAAAATTCTTTGAATACTACAAGTGTGGTTTCCCATGACCATAAATAGTTTAAATAGGATAAATCACAAAGTATCTGTTGAAAATTTACTAGTTATCTATCACTTGCTAGTTATAGTTGTTATGGTATCAAAAGAATTATGCCATCACTCTGATTTAGGCCCTAGGAAGACCAGGGCTGTGGAAAGAATACTTAGACATGAAGCAGAAAATCTGAGACCTACTTCCTGTTCTGCCACATATATCTTAAATATAACAACCTATTAAAAATTATGAGGCCACTTAGCATCCAGTCTCTTTGCTAAATACAGGTCATGTGTAATGTGTGTGTGCATATGCCTATATATATGCAAACATATATATCCATCCCAAATTATTGCACCAAACTGAAATGAAGAGAGCTAAGAATTCATTAAGTTTTTTAATGTCTAAATATAATAGACTAAAAAATTTTGTTCTATAAAATGTTTTACATGATTCCTTCAAGTGAAAATACATTATTGGTTTTTATGTATACTTTTTAGCATTTCTCAAATATTCTCATATAAATTATGTACTGTTCTAGAAATTCACAAGAGAAATGTAAAATTTCAATAGAATTTCAAACTGATTTCCTTGTGATTAACTGTTTTTTAATAAAAATTTTCAGTAGATACCAAATTATATTTTATACCTTTTACTCATTTTTTATTTAAAAAAAAAGTTTAAATAGCTACAGCAGTCATTACCAACTCTACAATTTGCAGCATTATTAAAACATGTCTAGTTCTATAGCATCATGAGTTCTCAGGTTAATTTTACTAATTCACTAAAAAGTAGACTAAAGCATTTTAAGGAAAAAGAAATGAAGTATACTTCATGTGTACACATACAGACTTGCTTTGCTAAAGAATCTCATGGTCTCACTTAAACATCATTCACTCCCACTGAAGAGGAGAGGACTAGTTGGGAGCTTCTAACTGGAGCACCATGGAATTATTTAGCTCTGCATTACTGTTGTATAGGTCTGTGTCCTGACTGGTATTGAGTCAGGTGAATGTTGGGTAAAAAATGCCGTATGTATATATACACGCATGCACACACACTAACCATAAGAAGTTGTTTGGTATATTTACTGAACTTCTAGGTGCTACTGTGGTCATAATTTTTCACATAAAAAATCAAAGAATTAAAATTGATGCCATGTAAAAATAGAAGATTTAAGAACACCTATATTGTGAGCTACTTCATTTTAAATGTTAAAATGTTACAAGAGTATTGAATGCAAACATTTTTTGGACAAGAAGACATTTAAATTAAGAAGTTATTTGGAGGAGAAGCACCTGGATGGCTTAAGTGACTGACTTCAGCTCAGGTCATGGTCTCATAGTTCATGAGTTCGAGCCCCCTGTTAGGCTCTGTGCTGACAGCTTAGAGCCTGGAGCCTGCTTCAGATTCTGTGTCTCCTTCTCTCTCTGCCCCACCTGCTTGTGCTCTGTCTCTCTTTCTCTCTCTCAAAAGTAAATAGACATAAATCAAAAAATTTATTTGGAGGAAATATTAAAACAATCAAATAAAGAAGACTAAAATGTATAAGAAAATACAATTAACAGAAAAAAACTGTTTTTGGAGAATTTGCTAAACTATGGTGTCATGTGGAAAAAAGTCTTATATATATTAAGCAGTCATTAAAAATGAAGTCAAGAACCAGCAAATAATAATAACCTAATTGCTGTGAAAATAGGTGACAAGTCATGGTCACATCTTAAACTGTAGAATTCTTTCTGTAAAGGGAGGTGAAGTGATGACAGCTGTTCCCTGATGGAAGTGCGCACAGTGGCATGCATAAGGAGTGTATGGAAGTCCTCCAGGTTAAAATGTATTTTTGCCGCATTTTACCCACTAGAAATTCTTTTAAATTTTTAAGAGAAGCATATAAATCCAAATAGCCCTATGAATGTTAAACTTTTATCTGTCATTTACTTGAATACCCGAGTACCTGTTTACTAAATATAAAATACTGTGCTTCCACAGTTAGCGCAGTGAGACGGTAACAGACTACATCCTGTTACTCAAGTGAGGCCAGTCAGTCTCATTCAGAGAAGGAAATATCAGTTGGTTAAAGAAGGGGTCATTCAAATAGTAGAACAAATTTTAAAACTGCAGACCCAACTAATATGTACCATTAAAATAAGAAGACACCATTTGAGTTTATTGAGAAACTCAATAAACCTGAAACAGGTAAGAAGATACCAAAATAAAATAATTTACCTTGCATTGATTCAGTGTCCCCTACAAACTGTAAATTTTTTTAATTTTTTGTTTAGGGGCACAAAATATTTTACTTTTCTGAAATTTTGTTTCTGAAAGTATTGTTGGTCTAGAAGTAAATGTTTTTTCTATACAGATATTTATATACACAGTAACAATATGAGAAAGTCTAATTTTAATTGGTTTCTGAATATAATTGACATGTAACGTTACAGTAGTTTCAAGTGTATATACTGATTCCACAAGTTTATATACTATGCTATGCTCACCTCAAATGTAGCTACCCTCTGTCACCATGCAACACTGTTGCAATACCATCTACTATATATTTTTTAATTAAAAAAAGTTAATGACTCAATTGCCTAGAAAATGACCAAAATGCTCATATTAGCTAAGGTAAACACTTCCTGGTTGTCAGGTACCCAGGAAAACAAATTTAGTGAGTCAGAACTTAATCTTGGTTGAGTGCCTATTATGTTTAACAGTGGATTTTGTTTTCATTATACCTTATTTTATTGATCACTCAGAAGTTCTTTCAGAAATATGCTATTCTCTTAGTGATGAGGAAACTGAGGTTCGGAGAGGCTGAGTGACTTTCCCAAGGTTGTGCAACTAGTATTCAAAATGGGTTGTAGACCAAGTAAAGCAAAGTCTAGAAAGCATTCCTTGTGTTTTATAGTTAGAAGCCCATTTGACGTTTCAGTGGAGAGGTGGGAGTAAAAGGCTGATTACATTGGTTTAAAGGCGGATGAGGACCTAGAAAATAATTAAAACAGTTATGGGCAACATTTTGGGAGAATTCTGGCTGAGAGGAAGTAGAGAGGGCTCTAGTAGTAATTTGGGATGCAAGGGAAAGGTGGAAGGTTTGGAAGACCGGGGTGGAGGGGGTTTGCAGGAGGGAAAATGGGAAAAATTATTATAAAAATGAATCTTTTAAAATGTGGGCACATCTGTTGCAGGACAGGCTGACCTATCTTTTGCCTCCTTGCTTTGTACAGATTATGAATGTTTGGTATGTGGAAAGATAGTAAATAATAGTCCTATTTTTAATTACTCTAGAATATATTTAGCTTACTAGGTGATGTTTCTGGGGGACTGGATTTTAAAAACTTGTAAAAAATTTCAAACATGTACAAAAGAAGAGATACTAGTGTAGTAAATGCCCTCTTTCTGTGGCCCAAATTTAACAATTTAACCAAATTTTGCCATATTTGCTTCATCTACTTCCTCTTTTCCTTGTTTTAAAGATCCCTTATCTTAACTCTTTTCACTTCTACATTCTTCAGTACACACTTCTTTAAAGACATTTTTCTTTAAAGACATATATAACCAGAATACCTTTCCGACATCAAACAAAATTAACAGTAATTATGTATCACCTGATATTACCTCCTTATTCAGTTTCCTCCACTTGTGATTCAAAATGTTTTATTATATTTTGGTTGCCAAATGCAAACAAGATCCATATAGCATTTGGTTGGTAGGACTTCTCTATGATTAAAATGCCTTTTCTTCCCTACTCCTTGTTTACCTCCCTTTCCCCTTTACCTCCCTCACCCATTTCCTTCTTTCCTTCTCGTCCCTTTTTTTTTTTTTTTTTCCTGTTCATGACTTACTAAAGAAACTGAGTAAGCTTTCCCATATCATATCCCCATTCTGTCAGCTTCCATAGTTAACTTATTTCTCTAACCTGTAAATTGCCTGCAAATTAGCAGTTAGCTCAATATACTTAATTAGATTCAGGCTCAGCTTTTATTTTGATGCTGGAGGGAAGGTGGGCAGGAATACTTGATACATGGGACTTTTTCCTCACAGTGCATCACATCAGGGAGCATGTAGTATCTGTCTGTCCTGCTCTTAGTGGTGCTCTAATCGGTCAGTGGTGACAGTCAATTCTCTCCAGTGAGAGGTTTCCATCAACCTCTCCTCTCATTGTTTCATCTCTTGCTGATTGTTCTCTGAATTAATTCTGTCATTAGGGTTTGCAAGATAATGAATTTTTAGTCTTCCACCCCTCCCACATTTATTAGTGGAAATTCTTCTATGAAGAAGAAATTTCTTTTGTAAACTATGGCTTTTGGATTTCCTGGCATAGCTCATCCCAGAAAGAAACCTGGTGCTTTTGATAGCTCTTAAATGTGTAGTGTAATACCCAAGAGTAAATTTGGGTGCAAGGAGCACATAGTGTTAAGTACCCATGTAATTGTAGGATTTTTATAAAGCAAAAGTATTTCTTATGTGATTTTCATGAACATTGTCATTATTAGGATAACTTAGTATAATTATCGTATTCAGTGATGGCTGGATTGGAATTGGGGAACTTTTCTTGGTTCTCCTTGGTCAAATATACTGTTTTAAGTCATGGATGATAAGTTGAACTTCAAGGAATAGGAAACTTTATTAAGTCCGCAAGCTAAACAGTATCACCTAACAGAATAGTAGCATAGGTGGAAATAATTTATGTTGCTACAATCATAAATTCAAGAGTTAATAGTCATAATTTTTATTATTAGTTTATTCAACAGTCACCATTAACTTCATTTTTACTTAACACTGTCCATGGACATAACCTGAAGGCAAAGAAATAAAACGAAAATATTTCATTTTTAGATGACATGATTGGGAAAATCAATGGCAGTCAGCTTTAAAACCATTTGTGAAGGATAAAAATTTAATAAAGTATAGAATACACTATATCTTTATATCAGTAATAATGAAAATAATGGGAAAAGACCCAACTCAGAATTGTAACAAACAAAATATAATACTTAGCAGTAAATTTGAGAAGGATGTTAGACCTTTAGAAAGAACCATTAACATATTTGAAAACATTTTAAGATAAATAAATGGAGAGAAACTTCCTGAATCATGAGAATATTGGCAAATTGGCTATAATTTATAGATTTCTAGGTTTGCTTCTTATTTTCAAGATCCCTGGTGATTTATTTTCTAGTCATTCTACAATGAGGGGAAGTCTCACCCCCACACTCCTACTATGTATCAGAAACCTTTTAAAGCAGCAGTGTCTAAAACAGTGCAGGGTCTAAAACATGGATAGATATGTAACTCATATATTACAAGAGACCTCTCTGCCCCCTAGAGATTTACATATAAACTTTCCTTGATGCTGGCTTCCTGGTCAACAAGACTTAAGAGAAATGCTCTTCATCCTGTGAATTAAATTCCTGTGCCTGATTAATGCACCTCATGTCTCTTGCTTCTGCTTGGTATGCCACCCCGATATATGCCACCATTAATATAGATGTGAAATTAACCCCTTTAACTAGTTTCAAAAATCTAGCAGTTTGTGAGTATAGAAACTCTTGAGTAGGTGACAGAACCAACAGACTTTTTTTTCCTTAGTCTTTGAGCAAAACATTACTGTCTGCATTCATGCCCTCCTAATTCAAACACTTCCTAAATTAATACAATTGCTTTCTTAAAAGGGATTCTGAAGATTAATCCTTTTTTTTTCATTTTGTAAAACATGGCTCACTGGAGGTGACTGTTACTAGGAATCCAGAATTACATCTACATATAACAACTGAATATATGATAGAATATTCCTTCCTATTGGAGAAACCACTTAAAGGGTATTCACTCAATGACATTAGATAGTAGTCTTCGGTGGTATCGCTGCAAAACTGATTAGACCAAAAAAAAAAAGTTTTCATCCATACTTTATACAACCATTGCAATTAAAAAGCATAGAAAATACCTTTACATCTCGCATGTGATGCATTAGTGGAACTCTGCCAAGATGCAAAGATATACTTGAATATCTTTAAAAAATTGTGAGACTGAAATATTATAATTAAAATATCACAGAAGATTGAAGGAAGTCTCTATATCAAAAGTAGGAAAATGACAGTAGCTTTAACAATTTCATATTCTTGCACAATATGCTAATTTAGACATCAAGGTCCTAATATATAAATAAGAAAAAATATGCCACATTAAGAATATGAAAATAAATGTGAAAAATAAATGCAAGGAAAAATATCTACCCATATGCTTATCACAAAGTTACAAGTTAAAATGACTTTGCATGGTTTTCTCATTCTATTAAAGGAACTAAAATTTCTAAAAAGAAACTTAATATTGGCAAGGTAAGCAGTGATACCAAACTCTTTTAGAAAATAATACCAGGAGTATAGGCTGAGAATCACAGCAATGTTCAGATTATTTCACTCATCAGGAATTTAGGAAATAAATATTGTGCTAATTATAAATCATAGATATAAAAATTCTTGATTTAGAGGCTAATTATAGAACATCAATGTAAAATATGTCATCTTTAAATATTTTTGCAGACTCTAGAACAACTGTCCAATAGAATTTCCTGCATTGATATAAAGTTATATAATTTGGACTATCCAATATGGTATTTATTAGCCACATATAGCTACTGAACACTTGAAATGTGGCTAGGGCAACTGAAGAACTGAATTCTAAACTTTATTTAACATTAATTATGCTTAAATACTCACATAGATTTAATGGCCATGGTATTGGACAGTGCAGCTCTAGAAATAGAAATGTTAGGTGAAAATACTAAATTTATGTGATATAATTACAAGTATGTAAAACCCATATGTACATAAGGAAAATGATATTTACAATTAAAGTATTTATGTTAGGATTGAAAGAAATGGATGATTTTTTTAAATGCTGATTAAAGGATAAGGTGAAAATAATATGAAATTCCAGCACTATGCTGCTCAATGTGGTAGCCACTAGCCTTATGTGACAATTTTAATTTAAGTAAAATTAAGAATCCAGTTCTTCAGTCACACTAGCCACATTTCAAGTGTTTGATAGCACACATAGCTAATGTTTACCATTTAGACAGAGAAGATACAGAACATTTCTACCATTGCAGAAAATTCTATCATATAGTCTACAGAACTGATAAAAGGAATGTACTGGAACAAGTCACTGATTAGTTATTAGTCAGTAATTTCAAAGGGCATAGATGAATTAGAACTGGAAAGTAGATTTAGTGAAAAAGTATAAGGTATCATAAGACCAATTTAAATTTTCTTTAAATAGGTAATACATAGTATAATGTTGATTTCAAGAGTAGAATTTAGTGATTCACCACTTACACATAGCAACCAGTACTCACCATCGTAAGTGCCCTCCTTAATGCCTGTCACCCATTTAGCCCATTCCCCCACCCATGTGCCTCCATCAGCCCTCAATTATCTATCTTTACTAGTCTCTATGGTTTGCTTCCTTCTCTTTTTATTTTTACCCCTTCTCATTTGTTCATCTATTTTGTTTCTTAAATTCCACATATGAATGAAGACCCTACACCTGCAATTAGATCAGCATTCTGTAAAGTATGGACTGCAAACCAGTGCTTGCTCTACCAGTCCATGATTAAATGCTTACTCTCAATTTTGTTCTTGTTTAGAAACTTTTTAGAATGTGATAGTTCACTGTGATCCAAATACATTGCCTTTGTTAACTCATTGAACGTTAGACTGAACTGGTTATCACTGAAGCTTCCCGTAGAGTATGTGTAGTAAGATTTGAGTATTAGCTGTGAGCAGTAGTCTATGAACTGGGGTCCACCCACGATGGGAATTAAAACAGTTCTTTACTATAGACAGTATGAGAAACCTTGGTGAAGATGAAGCAGAGAAGGTAGGTTGCTCAGGGGAATTTTGTAAGGAACTTAAATTGGTTGTTAGTATAGTTTAATATACACTTACAAGTGAAATTAAAATTTGAACACTAAATCTCTGAATGTGATAAACTTAGACTTCATCCCTCATGCTAGTAGAAATAAGGCAAATGATTCATTCTTCAACATTCATTCAACAAGGATTTTAAAGGAGTTCCTCCTAGTCACTGCCTCTATTTGGGGAACTTGTTTCCTCTTTTCCTCCTGGGGGTGGTGGGGATTCAACCAGCTGGCATAATCTTTGCCTTTTAGCAGAATTTCCAACTTCATATTTTCCTTTACCCCTTCTACACTCCTTTTGGCATATTGTTATACTTAGTTCCTTGTACTTATTTTCGTGTCTTTCCCACAAAGTTAGTTTCAGAGTCTTTACAGAATGCCCAAAATGGAAAAATTGTTTTACACTAAGTGAACTTGTTAAGTTTTTTTAATTTCCTTTCTTCATACTTAAGCTTGATTGATTCCCAATACAAGATATTAAATTGAATTACTTGTGAAATGTGGAAAGTTCTTTACTACTAAAATTAAGGCATAATCTGTCAGCTAAATCATTGTTTTGATAACGCAGGGTAAGCATAATCCTTGATTTACTACCTGTTTTCTTATTGTGATTTTGGCTGCACACTAAATGGTTGTCTACTCCCTGGAATGAAATGCCCCATATGGGCTGTCCAGTTTGTTTTGAGGGCCAACTCTACATTTGTAGAATTTGGGGTCAAAGGAATCAAGTACTTTATATAATAGTTCTTTGTCTCACTCCTAGTGACCTTGCATTTTGGAATAAAAAACATATACATATTCAGCCCTTCATCAATATGATTGATTACTCTCTTACTGATTTTAGCATTTCTTCCTTCTCTCCCTAATTTATCAATTTGGAAAGAGTTAGAAAACACCTGAAGGAAATCAGTCTCTGTTTTTAGTAATAGTCTATGAGTTACAGAAAAACAAATAAAGCGTTCAGCATTTCTTGTTTAAATTTTGAGTTTTCTGAGATGAAACAAAATGTACATATTTATTTAAAATACATATGAATATCATACTGATAGAATGGCATCTTTGGATTTCATTTAAAAATTGTTTATTTTCTATATATAATTTATTGTCAAATTGGCTTATATACAACACCCACTGCTCCTCCCAACAAGTGCCTTCCTCAATGCTGATTTCATTTTAGTATTATGATACTGATTTGCTTTACATAGGCACAATTACAGATATAGAGAACCATATTATCACTTCAAAAGATGAAATAAATATATTAATAAATTTGATATTTGATAATATATTTTTAAGGTAGAGTATGTGATTTCCTGCTCTGAACAAAGCATTCCATTTCTTTTTAGAAATGTGGGTTATAATAATCAGTTTATAGCATTTTCTCATAAATGTATTAAGGTGCAGCATTTTAAAAACATTCTTAAGCTACTTAATATGTTAATTAGGGGTTTATATTGCTATTATTATTTTTATATAACACATTTCAGACTCTTCAGAATATTTGTAGGCTTCTAATTTTTATGCACCTTTCAACCTTGAGAATATTGACTAATTGGTTAATATTCTATTTAATTTTTTATTGCTTAGTATGTCTTAGGAACTATTTAATAAGGCTCTTCAGATAATCAGTGTTTAAAAAAAGCCAAAACCCTTTTTCTCTGAGGGCTTACATTCTCGTAGATAGGTTTATATATGATTCTGTGGCATTTAATACCAAGGGCTAGTTTTCTGTTGTCAGGAAATGCATTATGTCATTATTTGGTAATACAGAGATATAGAAGAAGGGCAAGATTTCTTCTAGTTCAATGAGTCTGACTCATTGCTCTTTGTTCTTCAATGAATTTAGCTTTACTTATTTTAATGGAACTTATATAATTATGATCATTAGGCAGCCCAGAATTTTTCTGTATTTTTCTCAACTTCCCAACTGGTAGTTCAGTGCTGGGGTAGAAATTAAACTACCCACTTAAGGTTTTGGGTGTAAGGAGTAATGTTTGAAACATGAAGTATTCTTTAGGGAAGATATTCTTTTTTTTTTTTTTTTTTTTGAAAGAAAGGAATGTGGTTTTGGAATACTCATGATTTTATCTTTATTTTTTTCAGAACCTACATTTTGTAGCATAGGTAGCTAAACTTGAACCAAACAGTATGATCTCAGTATAATATTTTACTCTTCTCTCCTCCTTCAGGAAAATCTTTAACTTCCACCACAAGAAGATTAAAAAGAGGTCCCTCCTGCACCAAGAAAGATCTGCAGATCTTTTTCAGTGTTCTTGGAGGTGTGGGGTGTGAGAACTTGATCAGTTTGTGTCAACCTCCTTGTTCTCTAAAGGTAAGCACTGTGTAGTGAGTGCACACTCATGGGCCCACGCTCCTAATGCAGGTCTGGTTTTGGAATGCTCCATTGAGGGTTTGAGGCCATCAGACTTCCTCGTAGAAGGATGGCCTAGGCAGCCACTTGTGGGCAAGACGTCACACACATCCATCAAGAGGTGGTTTTCCTTGGGTAGAAGTAAAGCCTGTCCTAGTGATGTATGGGTGTTTTTTGTTTTATTTTTTTTTAAAGTCCCAATTACGGTAAAATTTGTGTCCAGTTCAGCCTGCATTTAAATCAGTTTAATAACTACTGTGGTTGATCCCTCATCAAGAACTCTTCTTGGATGTCTTCAAATTTACATTTAAGAGTTTTAAAGCAATGACAGCCTTTAAGCAGTCTGGTGACTTGATAGATTAAATTGATATAACCTGCTCTGAAGAGTTGCTTTTCATAATCTTTTTGATGCAATCTCTTACCTTTACTTCAGAGAAAGTCGCTTAAGCCATTTTTTAATCTGTATTAAGCTTCAGAAAATATGGAAGCAAATATCTTCTTAATCTTTAATAGCCATATGAACATAAAATTGCTTATGTCAGATCCGAATTGAAAAAAAATTACCTTTAAAATCAGCAGGTTTTTTCCTGCCTTACACCTTTTTCCTGTCTTTAGGAAATGAAGGCATATACATTGGTTCTATGAGGGAAGCTTCATAAGGGATAAATAAATTAATGTCTCACCTTTACTTCTCAACTCTAATATCAGAAAACCTTATTGGTCTACTGTGCAATGTATTAACACCTCTGAAAAAGACCAATCCTAAATAAAACTGTCATTTGAATACCATGCATTGACTATGAAGAAGAACCAGAAGGTGTCGATTTTGAAAATCTCAAGATTAAAAGTAGCTTAATATTAAATAAGAATAATTTTAGCTGTCACCAAGAGACTAAACATCTAGCAAAACATTTCAGATTATAGTCACCAGGATACGATGGTATCGACAATGAGGATTTAAAGTGCTTATGAAGACGTTAATTGGTCCGTATTTAGTTTTATTCATCTTTTTCTCCTTAAAACTCTTAAAGTGATCTGGGAAACCTTAGTTCTGAAAGATCTGCACTACTCATAAAGCACTTAAGTTTGGGAAAAATCTGCTGATTTTTGTCTGGTAGCCCTCTCTTTGGTTTATGATAAATTTCATCATCTTTTTAAAATACTTGTTCTTCCTACATCTGAATAATAAAAGATATTAAGGAGGAAAACAAAAGTTGTATTTGCTGTTAGAATGGAAAAAAAATGCAACTGAGACCTTTTCTGAAAAAGCCTTGAGATACAGTTTACTATTTTATATGAAGATAGTTGAGCAATTAGAATTAGTCTTGCTTATTGTAACTATAGGTAACTTTAAAAGATTTAAATCTTCAAACTAGATATAAGTTTTATAGTGAAGAAATATAGATTACTGGATATTTAGAGTTAATCTCTCTAGATGATATTTTTGAATTTTTATTTGTGAGAGCATGTTAAATATTTTTAAGCTTTATAATTGCACAGAACAGAATAGATGAATGCATTAAGTCTTTGAGAGAGTTGAGAAAAATTTTGAATTAAAAGTCAAACAAACTGAAAATATAAGGTGGGATACAAGAACAAAGAGGTTATTATTTGTTGCTTAAACTAAAACTTTATTATAACTAAAACTTTTTAATTTAAAAAGCACCCCCATCTTTTTAAAAGTGAGCTTTGCCTTAAACAATAGTATTGGCAGTATATTTTGTAAAAAGAAAATTTTATTTCAACATTTTAGAACTGGTGTTCTAATTTCAAATCAGTTATGTAGTGAGAATATATAAAATTGGGACCACTGAGTATGAAAAGTATGAAAAAATAAGATCTTTTCCTAACAACTCTTATTAATAACTTGTATCACCTCAATTCATATTAGGCAACAAAATAAACTATTGTTCTTTGATTTTGATGATATATAGGAGTGAAAACCCAACCCAACATATTGACACTAAGGAATTCTTCTACTGGAATTGGAACTAGAATTTGGGAGATTTTATTTGTATGTATATATACATATACTTAACCATACACATGCATACATGTATACTAGTGTTTATTTCTCCTTTTAAATTCTGTAAGAATTATTTGTCAAAGATAAGGTTTCTGATTTGTCTTTCACTAGTATTTGAATGTAATGTTTTTGTTTTTAAAGAGTAGTCCCTACTGGAAATTTGGTTTCCTTGGTATAATCATGCTTTCTATCTACTCTAATAGCTAAAGGGGGGGGTGAGAGAGGCAGCCCTGTGTTTACCAACATTGATTTTATAGAGAAGGAACAAGGAAAGTCATCTAGACCAGAACTGTTCAGTAAAAATATAAGCAACAAATACAAGCTACAAATATAAATTTAAGGGTTTTTTATAGTCACATTAAAAAAAGTAAGAAGAAACAGGCAAAATCTAAAATATTCCTTCAGCATGTCATCAGTATAAAAATTTGAGATGTTTTACTTTCATTCAATTAAGTATTCAAAACCTGATGTGTATTTTATACTTACCAGAAAATTTTGTGTTGAACTAGCCACATTTCAAGTGCTCAGTAGCCACATGTAGCTCGTAGCTGCAGTGTGAGGCAGTGTGGGTCTACACCAGGAATGGAGCTTCCATTTTAGAATCATCCATGCTGAATTCCATTGTGTAACTCGTAACATCCCCTGGTTTAGAGTTTCCAGATTTAGCAGAAGACCAAAAAAAAAAAAAAAATCAAAACAAAACAAGATTCCCAGTTTAATTTGAATTTCAGGTAATTAACAAATAATTGTTTAGTCTAATTGTGATCCATGCTATACTCAGGACATACTTAAAAAAATTGTTTATTTGAAATGCAGATTTAACTGAGTATCCTGTATTTCATCTGACAATTCTACCCTGGTTTCACTGAATGGAAGATGTCATCAGGCTTCCTAGATACTTCTTGGACTAGAGGGTAGGGAATCTCTTCCTCTGTGGAGGATTTTGATAACCCTCCAAAAATCAGTATGCAAACTAGAAACTCTCTATAGCCATTTCTTCCTCCTTCTCTAAGATATTTAAGACAGAAGATGGACTTATATCACAGAGGCTCAGTCCTTATGTATTTAAATATTTAAAATCTAAATTATTACATTAAGCAATAAGGTTTATGACTACTTACTTGAGCTTATAAAATAGAAATTATCTAACAGCGTATTACTAGTATCACATCCTGTGAAATTCATAACAGTTCACCCTTGGTGACAGTCTCGGCAGTTTTTAGGGTCCTGGCTATTTCATGTTATTTCCCTACTATTGGTAACCACTGCAGCTGTCACCTAATCTCAATTTGGCAAGCATTAACTCAAAATAGTAGGTTGCCAAATGCCAGGATAAGGCTTACTTTACACTGCAAGTATTTAAGTACTTGTAATTCTGTGCTTTGGTGTTGGTCATTGGATCCTAACCCAGTCAACATCCAGTCAGTTCTTAAACCATTATCTCTCATTCATTCATACTGAGGTCTTTTACAGAGGCCTTCTGTTCTTATTTTTTAACATTTTTAATGTTCAAGTTTTAGTACCGTTTTGAAGCAAGTAACAACCTCTTTAGTAGTAAGTAGATCTTAGCCCTCTTACCTCCAGAAAAGAGACCATTTATAATTCGTGTTCTCTAAGGACAGTAATTACACCAGCTCCACACTCCCTCTCAGGGGGAACACTTGCCTTCAGGACGTGAATAACTTTAGGTGACAGGTCTGCTTCATTACCAGCCAGGCAGGTAAGATCCAGCTGCCAGTGCGGTTTGGCAGTCTAGCAGTTCAGTTTAAGCTATGGCGCATTCCAAATCCATTCATGCTTAGGAGAATGTACCCAAGAGTGTGGATGTGTTTATAATTACTGCATTTCCTTCAGAGAACAAGAATTACAGGTAAGGTTTGGTTTGTTTTGTGGTTTTTATTTTTTTTTGCAGTGATCCAAAAATTATTTTTAAGTAAGAAATTTAAGGATCTGAAAGTATTACTCTTTTATCAAAAGAGTCACCAAAAAAAAATCTCAAACATAGTCTGTATTATATAATAGTTTTCTTCCTCACTCTAAGAAGGAATTGAACCTGGAAAGGATGGGAGGTAGGAAGATACAAACTTATTGTCATTTGAAAGCTGTGAATATCACACATCCCATGTCTAGAAATATCCTAGGTTTATGTAAGAATCTTACTTTGCCTAACTTTTAATGTCTAAGGTATGAATTATTTTGTCAAATTAACACCTACATCTATATATAGCTCAGGTGTTCAGCCTTTCTGAGCTAATGTCTTTAACAGCAGTGAGTAAATTAATGAATTGTGTTTGGGTTTTCACTTTTATTCTCAAGACTGACTTCTTTTGTTTAAAGGCTTTAACCTCATTTCTGAAACTGAAATTTAAAGCTGCAAAATACCTTAAAATCTAGCTCCCTTTTTACCCCATGATGGATGAGCTTTAGAGGGTCTGTGAATCCCCTGAAATTATAATAAAATTTTGTACATATGTGTTTTTTGCTGGGAAGAGTGTACATAATTTTCATCATATTCTTGAAGGGTTTTGCAGCACTGAGCAAGTCTAACATCATTACTTTACTGATAAACTGAATTTCAAAGGGTATGAATTATTTGCCTTCTCATTTGAAATTTAATACTTATAAAAACTAAAGTTCTTTTCTAGAAAGCACTGTACTTATTTTTAGAAGGAAAAAGCTTTAACTTGAATTAAGTAAACTTGAGAATAGCAGCCTAAATGGGAGCGACTAATTTGCTTCTCGTGTCTTCCATCTGTCCTTTGACTGGAATCTTTACACAAAAATGGTCCCTCAGTAAAATGATAAATTCTTGAAGGTCAGTGAAGGAAAAAATGAATTATCTATTGTAGTTTGAGTCCTGTTTTTTTCTCTTCAAATCCTTTACTTAAAGAGAGTAATAACTAAAACTCAAGAAAATAGGTGAATAATGTGATTTTGAGAGGATTAAAGCAGTTAATTGCTTTAATAAACATCACACTGAGCATTGTTGGGGCTCCTTCTAGTTCTGCAGCCTAGTTAAGTTCTACAGTAGACTACATACTTCAAGTGGTTTTTCAGTGATAGAGTATTTTAAGTTCATTCTTTTTTATCAGAAGATGTTTTTATTATTACAATAGTACTTTAGAAGTAGTAAATTAAGGAAACTAATTAATTAAGGAACTAAATTAAGGAAACTAATACTTGTTTCCAAAATAAAGGAAATACCATTTTCTTACTGTTTTTTTTTTTCCTGGCACTGGTCAAGAAAGTCTGCCTCATTCAAGATTTAATGAATTTATACCATTAATTGAATGTTAGAGTAAAAAGAAATTTGAGAGATGGTACACAGAAAACCAATTATTTCTCAAAAGGAGCAGAAAAGAGTAAGACAACTTAGGACACTACTTATATTTTTAATTTAAATTTAATGATACTTAAAGATTCTTAAATGCATAATGTAAAGCTCATTATACAAAATGGCACTCATTTCTGAAATATAACAATTTTGGGTTTTTTCCCCCTTTGAGTATTATCATTAAGGTGATTATCACTTATGCTCTTGTGCCTTTGTAGAAAGTAACTTTTTAAGTGAGCCAGATTCTGCATTTCATCCAGGAAGAACAGTTCATATATGCCACCCCGTAGGCCACCTGTGTTGTTTTCTATGGGTAACAACAGACAAAAGTTATATTTTTACTTTTCATTCATCAAATTATTTTGTGTTTAAGACAGAAAAGCTTAAATTCTTCTTAGGAACATTTACAAACATTTAGAAATAGTGTTTTTTTTAATTTGAGGTAGACTTATTTTTAAATATTCTCTTTGCATTGAAAGAAATTGGAATAATTAATTGATCTGTTCACTCAATCCATTAAATCAGTGGTGGAGCTTTGGTTTATGTGGCATATTAAAAATAATCCAACATCTGGGTGCCTGCGTGGCTCAGTCAGTTAAGCATCCAACTTCAGCTCAGGTCACGATCTCACAGTTAGTGAGTTCAAACCTTGTGTTGGGCTCTGTGCTGACAGCTCAGAGTCTGGAGCCTGCTTCAGATTCTGTGTCTCCCTCTTTCTCTGTCCCTCTTCTGTGTCTGTACCATACTCTGTATCTTTCTTTCAAAAATAAACATTAAAAAAATTTTAATCCATTTATGAGCATAGATCAGTAGAAATTATTGATGATCAATTTCATGTCAATTTTATTAACATGATTATTTATTTATTTGTAAAATAATATTTTCAAAGAAACCAGAATGTTAATAGTGACTTCTCTGTGTCTACATGCATGGCTTATATTTTTCTGTGTATAAACAATTCAGCATTTTAACTCTTTCTTCTCAGTTCATATATCAAAAACTCTTTTAGCAGTTTCACTCTTTATACTGTAGTACATAGACTTTGAAACTTGGCCACAACTGCCTTCCATGTTCTTGTGTAGGAAATAAATAAATATATTCAATCAGTCATCAACTCCATAGAGAATTATGAGAATAGAATGGTAAATAACACATTCCCTGTGCTCACAGGATCTACAGTTCACTAAAGAGATGTGATGAGGCGGATAGAGGGGGTTCTGACATAACCCATGGCTCAGAGAAGTCTTCTTTGCCAAAATGAAATTTTAACTGAACCAGAGGCATTATTAGGAGTTAGTCAAAGAAAATGAGAAGGCAGAATAAGCATATGTGAAAGCCCTGAAGGAAGAAATAACAAGACACACTGAAGAAAAAAGATTTCTGGAGAGAGGGAGAGATGAGACTGTATAGCAAAGTATCTTTAAAGATATTTGGCCTTCAGACTTTAGCTAAACAGCAGTGGGAAGACACAGAACATTGTATTTTATTTTTTCTAAAAATTTTTGTGAAAGCTTAATAGTACAGCTGGAAAAGTGAGTATAAGGATATAGCCCATGTGACTATCTCCCAGAAGAAGAAACAGAACATCATCAGCATCCCAGAAGTTCCCTTTCATTTTTCCTTCCAGTCAGTCTTGCCCTCCACCCACCGAGGACACCTCTCACCTGACTTCTTTAAACTACATAGGTGCTATCACTTTTATTGTACTTTAGGAAATGGGGACTTGAATATATATGCTCATTTCATATGAATGAAAGAAGCCAGACACAACATTGATTTTGAGAGTCACCCATATTATTGAGTATGGTTGCTGATCAGTCTCATGGCTGTATGTTGTATTGTATGAATGTACTATGAGATTTGCTACACCTGCCCAGTGAAGGACGGAAAGATGTGAAGTCGGCAAGTTTCACAGCTAAGTCTGGGGGAGAGATAATGGGGTTTGAATTAGTGTGGTGACAGTGAGCATGAACAGAAGTGGACATATTAAAGAGAGATTTATGAGTTAGAATTTATAGGGCATGGGGATTAATTAGATGAGGAGATGAGGAATACAAAGACACCAATGATAACTCCTAGGTTTCTGGCTTGAGCGGAAGTGGATGGTGGTGCTCTTTAAGTCCAAACACTGGAGAGGGATGGCTTGTTGTGAGTTTTAGTGATGGGGGGGTGCGGATAATGAATTTAGCATCCAGTATATTTGAGTACCTGTGAAGCATTGCACAGGTCTGCTTTGTGCAACTAAAGAACTGTTTATTAATGAATGCATGACTTACAATCATTAATAACAGTGTGCTCACAGAGTTCTACATGGGGAAGGTTGTAAAACTTCTCACTATCTCTTCTTCCCCTAAAAATCTCATCAGATGCTCTTCCTAATGTTTTTAGGGTGTTTTTGTCAAGTGTTACTCCTTTCATATATTTTCCTATATAGTATCTTTCCCCTAAAGTACTACTGACTTAATATACATGCAGAATTGCACCTTTCCATAAACACTGTAATGCCTTCATACTTTAAAAAATGTGTCTTGCTAAGTGAAATAAGTCAGGCAGAGAAGGACAGATACCGTATGTTTTCACTCATATGTGAAACAGGAGAAACTTAACAGAGGACCATGGGGGAGGGGAAGGGGAAAACAAGTTAAGGAGAGGGAGGGAGGTAAACCAGAAGAAACTCTTAAGTACTGGGAACAGACTGAGGGTTGATGGGGGTGAGGGAGAGGGGAAAAGGGGTGATGAGCATGAAGGAGGGCACTTGTTGGGATGAGCACTGGGTGTTATATGGAAACCAACTTGACAGTAAACTATAAAAGAAAAAAAATGTGTTTCGGTCCTTACAGTCTTGAATTAGTGCACAATAGCCACACTTTAAAATGAGTTTATTTATATGAAATGATTAACCTACTTACTTGGCAAGACTTAAAGTAATTGAAATAAATGTTCATTAAGTTTTGGTAGGGGAAAGAAAAGAAACATAAGAATGAGATAAAACCTGAAACCTGAGTTGGAGCCTTGGCAGGGAGCCACAGAGAGAACCCTGCGTGTCAGGGAGCAAGATAAAAGCCCCTGATTTTAAAGGGATGGAATACCAATGGGGTTGGAGAGGAACTATGACCTAGGAACTCTGCCTCCTTTAACAGTGCTGCCTGCGACTGTGCCTATGGGAAATTTTATGGGAAAAGGAATAATAGGCATGACACTGAATTAAGCAAATGCTGGCACATAGTGAAATACTTAATAGACTTAGCAGTTTGCCCAGTTTACACCAGTCAGTCATAATTTAGTGTTGTGTTTAGCCCACAAAACGCGAACTAAAATCAAGGCATTTTATCGTGTCCATGAAAAAAAAAACCAGTAGTCGTGATCATGATTTTCAGTTTATAGAGTTTTACCTAGCTTTAGGCTCTGTCACAATTTTTAAAATTAAATTCCCCCATTTCATTTCATGGAGTGTGTGTGTGTGTGTGTGTGTGTGTGTGTGTGTGTTTGACTTGTTTTCAAATTTTTGCCAAGTCAACATTTGCATCGTGAAATCAAACCAGTACTTTCTTAAGCCACTGAATTTAATTCACTCATTCAGACATTTATGAAGTATATTCCATATTTGTAATAGTTTTGTGACCTAGGGTGATGATGCAAAGAAATGTTTGTGCCCGTTGATCTTGACACTGTAATAAGGAGCCTCAGAAAATACAAAATCAGTGTGATAATACAAGTTATTACCAGATTACCTAAATAAATTTAATAAGTGTAATAAGTTGTAAAAGCAATGAATTCAGGAGGAAGAAGTTCCAAGTTGTTTTATACTAGGAGAAATGATGGAGGTGATGGAATTTAATTTGGGTCCAGATGGGTAAGTAGGGTTTGAATAGGTGTGGCAAAGAGCACCGCAGGGAAGAGTACCACAGTGAGAAAAGTGCAGAAACAGCTCTGGCATATATTGGACCTAGTGAGAAAGGAACTGGTCAGACTGCAGAAGAGAACACAAGCCTAGTTTCACTGAAACTTTACTATGTTGTAAGAAGCTTTGAGTTACTCAAAGCTTTACCAGTTACAAGAGCATGGATTCTTGTCTTGATTTTTAGACTGTATGTAAGTATAATTTTATTCGTCATTATGTGGTAATTATTTAGTTTTTACTTATCATCATGTGGTAGTTACCTAGATTTTTATCTTTTTAGAAACCTCATGTGAGATTACCTGCAGGAGCAAAGTGATTGTGCTTTTAAGTTCAGAGAATCTTCACCTGGGATCTGTGGGTTGGCTTCAGATAGTATGGATCTTTCTAAAATTGAGACAGAATTTGGATTTATCTCTTTTCTGGAGGAAGGGTCCATTACCTTTATTAAAACCTTAAAGGATCTGAGAATCCAAAAGAAGTTATAACAGCTTTGACTCTCCTGACTTAAAATCTTTTTAATCTAACTGCTTTGTATATACATGTTTTTAATATAGGAAACAAAAATAGGGAAATTAAAACAAATGTTATTGGATATTTTTCTTTCTCTCACTGTTTACTGGTACAGTATTTGAGAGAAATAGTTTCAATTGGATTGCAAAGTGTATCACTTGGACTGATTACATAATAGAGATGGTGGCTGTTTGACATAGTTCATGGTTTTCAGTAAAAGAACTACTAACTTGTGTTTTTAGATACAAAAGCAGATTGCTAAGCGTGCTATTTCAAGAACTTTATTATTTTTGGAAAAAATATATCTCCTTTTTACAGAATATAAAGCACTTTAAATAAATGTCCAACTTTAATCCCGAGATATGACTCACCTGGATCATATCTAATCTTTTATTCAACAGTTTAAAGCAGGAGCCACTGAATTATAAGCCACAGGCCAAGTCTAGTCCTTGGCATTTTTTTATATGGCCAGCAAGCTAAGAATTCTTTTTACATTTTAAAATCAATAACAAAAAGGACTGTGAAGGATTTGAATTGTGAAAAAGAAGATGACAACTCAACAGAGACTGTATGTAGCCCTCAAAGCCTAAAATATTTACTGTGTGGCCTTTAGTTTTTTTGCCAACTCTTAGTTCAGTTTTTAAGCTCTTCCAAATATGTATGTTATTATACAAGAGGATATATTGCTTGTGAGTATTTTTGGAGCTTGGACATATATTTATGTAATTCTAGCAAAGTCAGTTAGGTAAAATAATCTTTATTTTTCATATAGGGTATTCAGCTAATAGTTCAGCTTGCTAAATTCTGCAGTGAAAGTATATGAACAAAATGTAGATTTAGTAATACACTTCAGACGACTATGTGAATATACAAGCAGATTTTGTTCTTTAAATATGTAGAGCAGTAACCACAATCCAGATCAGTTGATAAATACTAAAATATGATCTTTAACATAAAAATATAATTCTTACTTTTGAAGATACCACTTACCTAAAGAAAGTATATTGTAAAATGGCAAAAGAAAATACACATTTAACTGATAAAGTGTTGGGCAGGTCAGTTGCTAAAAAGTATATTATTCATTGGTTGGTTCAACATTTATACTTCTTTTTGGAACTGTTAAATCATATTTTTGACCTTTTAAATATATTATTATTAATGTAATGAAATACTGTGATTTAGATAAATGTTGAAATATTATTAGTGGGGAATTATATATCATATTTGAGTCTCAAAAAATAGGGCAATTCTGACCTCTTTCTCCTGCATTATTTTTTCCTTCACTACTAGATCTTTTTCATCAACATACAAATAATAATGGATTTTTTTCTCCCATTTTTAAAAAAGCTTTCCCCACTTCTCTCTCTGTTACTGTTTACAGCTAATCTCCTTGAAAGAGTTGTCTGTGGTCTGCATTCATTTTCTGCAGCCCCTGCCACCACATCAGGATTGCCCCTGTTAGTGACCCTTGTGCCAGTCACTTCTCTGTCCTCATCTTATGTGAGTTACCTGGCGGCAGCGATGAACACTTTACTTGGCTTTCAGTTTCCCCACCTTCCTGATTTTTCTTTCTACTTCTCTGGGTGCTACTTTCAATCTCTTCTGCGAATTCCTACTTTCCAACCTCTAAATTGCTAGAATTGGCAGTGCTCCAAGTTCGAGCCCCGCGTCAGGCTCTGTGCTGACAGCTCAAAGCTTGGAGCCTGCTTCTGATTCTGTATCTCCCTCTCTCTCTGCTCTCCCCTGCTCATATTACCTCTCTCTCTCCTTTCCCCCCAAAAATAAATAAAAAAATTTTAATAAATGACCATCCATTTGCTGATGAGTAAAAGTCATTTAATGTTCTCAAAAATGTAATGTAGTAAACTGAATTCCTTATCTCCCCGCCCCTACCAAAACTTCCTCCCAAGTTTTCCCCATCTCAGTAAATTTCAGTTACATTCTTTTGATCAACCTTCATGTCATCCTTGATTCATAGCTTTCTTTCACCTCATGTCTGATAATTCCCTACATCTCTGTCGTATTCTCTTGTCTGTGCCCCTAATATGAACTCAGAATTCAGAACTGACCACCTTTGCACTGTTATATCTATGATCCAAGTCATCTTTACATCTCGTCCATATTCTTACAAAAGCCTCCTATGATTGGTCTTCCTGCCTTTGCCCTTGATTTACTTCAATCAGTTCTTAATACAGCAGGTAAAATAATTATATCAAAATATGTCTTATTATGTCACTCCTTGATAAAAACCCTCCAATGACTTCTCATCTCGATCAGAATAAAAGCCAGAGTCCAAGAAATGGTCTACCAGGCTCTGTCCTCTGGGCTCCTGTCATCTCCAGACACCAGCTGTTTTTCTCCCCCTACTCGCTCTACTCTTCTGTCCCAACTCACTTTGCTCTTAGTCATATTGACCTCTTGGCTGTTCTTGGAATGTGTTGGGCAAGTCCTTGCTGTGGAAGATTTGCACTGGCTATTCCTCCGCCTGTAACACTTTACCATGGCTCATTCTCTCATCAATTTGGGGTTTTTACTTTACTTACACTTTCCTTAGTCACTCAATCTAAAATTGCAAAATTCCCCCATTCCACCCTAAATCTCCTTCCTCCTTTAGTTTCTTTTCTCATAAGCCTTATTGTCATCTATCATCCCAATATTTTACTTAATTCTGTTATTTTCTTCCACATGCCACTAAAATGAAAAGGCAAGGGTTTTGTTTGCTTTGTTCTCCTCTCTGTTCTCAGCACATAGAAGTAGATAGTAACTCACTCATTATTTGTTGAATGAACGAATGTAGTAGAAAGTAGTCAACACAAAATTTAAAGGTGATTGAGGGATTTTGAGAGCCTTTGGATCATTTAATAAATTGTCAGTAGACAGCAGGTGTTAGAAATATGACAATATATACTGATACTGTAACATATGCTGTAACATATAGACCTTGCTTCTTTGAACAAATCCTTGTTCAAAGTATTTAATATTATAAGTGTAGATTGCTAACAAAAAATAAGTGCCATTTGAAATTGAATATGACCGTTTGAGTATACTACAATGTGGAAATTTCTTTAAAATAATCTTTTTGTTAAAAGTATTGGTGATTTAGTGCAATGTAAGAGTTTTATTCTTTTTTAGTTTTTAAAACCTTTATTTTGAAATAATTTAGATTTATAGAGGAATTACAAAAATAGTATAGAGACTTTACTCTTCCAGACCCTTGTTTTATAGGTTTGCAAGCTTTAAAAAGTGTAGATGAATGCTAATTTTTTAAAAAATATTTATTTTTGAAAGAGAGAGCATGAGCAGCAGAGGGATGGTGGGGGATGGGGGAGGAACAGAGGATCCGAAGTGGGCTTTGCACTGACAGCAGTGAGCCCCTATAGGAGGCTCAAACTCACAAACCATAGGATCACGACCTGAGCCAAAGTTGGACACTCAACTGATTGGGCCACTCAAGTGCCGCAAGGTTTTTACTTTTTAAGATAACTTTTTAAAATAAACTATTATAAGCCACCAAATAATTACTGTTTTCACATGTCCATATTTTCTGTCTTAACTACATTCATAACTATTTTAAATAATTGTAATCATAATATGTATTTAATTTTGATTCTTAACTGTGACATCCATTTTCTGTGTTTCATTGTAGTTTCCACTTTTGTCTTTTTAAATAACTGATAATAGACCATATCTCTGATGTTCATTATAAATAAACTATTCTTCTTTCTGAGATTGCCATCCAGCATGGTAGTAAGAATGGAGAAGAAAGTATACATGTGAGCAGTAAAATTTGTTTTCCAGTAAATGTAAGATAACAAAGTAAATTCTTATCCAAGATTTCCCTTAAGTTTCTGGAGTAGCTAAAGAATAATGATCCGAAGAAAAGAATAGAAGTTCAAGAAGAACTCTCGGGAGTGGAAGGAGAGGGTAGCCTTGCAGTGATGAACTCAGCACTGGACTGAGTGTCAGGAAAGTTTGATTAGTCACGTGGGCCCCTGGATAGCCATTTACTTCTCAGGCTTCCAGTTCTCCCATCTGCAAACATGTCCTGGACTGCTCGGTAATTGCTGAAGTCTCCCCCAACTTTGGGACGACTGCCGTGCCTCTTGTTTCTTTTGAACTTCATTATTATTTCTTCTGATTGCTTTCTAGTGACCTCACGTAAAAGCTTCAGTTTATAATGAAAAGACATGAAATGCTCAATCCTGAGTCTGGTAGAGATTAAACTTTCCTGAATACTGAAACACTTGACACATTCTGAAACACTTGGCACAGGAAATGCAGAACTGCCATTTCATTTTATCTTTCTCAGCCAGAAGCAACTTCTCATAGATCAGAATTTAGAACAAGGAAGATTAGATTAAGGTCAGACTTGGAGAAAGCACTCTGGAATTTTCTTTAAGACATACTTTTGGAATTCTTACTGTTATTCGCTACCAGAAATCCCAATAAATTATTCAGAAAAGAAGTAATGCAGTTAAATATACTATTCATGTAAGTACATATATAAAATAAGTATAGCAAATAGAATCTCAGGGAAGCAGTTTCCACATAGCAGAGAAGAGCAGACTTTGGAATTTGTCAGCTTGAGTTCAAATATCAGTGTTACTGTACTGGCTGTGTTGCCTTAGAGAAGTTGAAATGAAAAACTTGATTTTCGAGGGTGATTTAGTTTCTTTCCATGTAAAAGTGGAATAGTAACACTGAGTTTGCAGAGTTGTTTATGAGGATTAGAATATTTATATAGTTCTAAGTATCGAGCCTGATGTTCAGTAAACAGTGCCCATTATGAATGGTCAGTAACAGCTATTGTTGTTATAGTATGTACTTATTATTAGTTAATACTTTTTCAAAATCTTACCTGTATAAAATACTCTGTATTCCTGTCCTGCATTAGGATCATATGTAACTGGGGGTGGGAGGGGCGAGGGGATGAGACATTGGGATTTCTAATATTCAGCCTTCTGGCAGCTTTAAATGACTTGTCAGAACTAAAGAATTATTTTAAAAGTTCTTATTATACAACTTCAGCATATTCAAATCTCAGACAGAATAATGTTTATTTTTAAAGATATGTTTGTTTCTTTTAAATGCCCACCTCATAGGAACACTTGTTAGATTGAGACCATAGTTCAGGAAAACCACTAGAAGTACACTTTTTAAGGGGTTTGGAACAAATAATGCAAAATGTTTTGTGATAGGAATCAGGAAAGCTAATTTTCTTTCCCTTAAAGATTATGGGTTATATTTTATAATGTTATACAGGGTATTGCCAGACTGTATACCGGTTTATTATCTCTAATGCTGGATTGAGCCAGATGAACTGCGCTGCGTATTTAACTGGAGGAACGTTCTTGTGGGTCTCAATAGCCTCTTTCAGGAATTTTATTTGTTCAGGGATCTAAAAAAAGTAGATGTGCTTCATTGGCTTGATTTATGCTTTTTTTAAAAGCCTATTTATTTTGAGAGAGAGAGAGTGCAGGGGAGTGGTAGAGAGAGGGCGAGAGAGAGAATCGCAAGCAGGATCCACATTGTCAGTGCAGAGCCCTGACTTGGGGCTTGATCCCATGACTGTGAGATCACGACCTGAGCCAAAATCAAGGGTCAGATGCTCGATCAGCTGAACACCCAGGCACCCCTTTATTTATACTTTTTAAAGGAAGCCTAGAACATTCTTTATTCAGATATCTATGGAGAAAGGAAAAGTAGTTAAGTGAGGGAACAAGGTTCATCCAAACATATGAGCTTCAAAACTAAAACGATGGATGAGAACAACTTTACGGTTTGTTAGTCAGGAAGGCAAAATAGGAAAAGATGAAAAATCAGAAGGAAATTTTTAAAAGACAGTAAAACTTGTACTATATATGTTATGACAGGAACAGAAAGATTATTTACCTTTAAGAGATAAGATATGATGAATAGTAAAAAAGCATAGAGATGCAAATATTATTAATGCCAAATGGTATGCTATCAGAGGATCTATTTTATGTTGGAATTGATGAAGCTGTCATACTATAGCCATGTCTTCAGACCCAGTGTCCTTAAGGAATGGGTATATTGTGTTCTGTCTTTTATGTTGCATTTTGTACCTGTGTGAGCTCAGTAGTTGTTGTGCACTTATGATTTCTCAATTCCTAAGATTTATTAGGCGTAGTTACTTACAGCTTTTTTAGTGGTTCTTTTTAACCTGTTGTTGACCAAGACATTACATTCAATCATAATTTCCCTCTCATATGGTATGCTTGTATTATTGCTAAAAAGATTTAATATATTTGTAAAATTGATGTGTGTTTCTCCTGAGCTGTGCTTAAACTATTCATTTGGTCTAGGGATACTTTATAAGTAAAAAAATACATGAAAGTTGGACAGCTTTATTTCACATATCTTCTGATACATTTTAAAGACCTTTTAAGCCATTGATTCTTAAGGTGCCTCAGAATCACATAGAGGACTTGTTTAAACAAAGATTGGTGGTCCCTTTCCCCCATTGTTTCTGATTTAGCAGGTCAGAACAGGGGCCCCAGAATTTCCAAGAAATTTCTAACAAGTTCCCAGATGGAGCTGATGCCGTTTTTCCAGGGACCATAATTTGAGAACCACTACCTTTAATAACTAGGTAGCCTTAATTGACCCCTCCTCCAACCAAATAAAAATTAGTGATGTTTGAATTGCCTGTGTTAACGGTAACATTGTTTCTTTTCCCCTGGGTTCTAGCATAGAGGCAAAAATGACTTTGTTCCAGGCAGTTGGAACTGACTTCTGCTATTTAAACTCAAAAATCACTGCATTGTTTAGAAAACAATTATTTGTGTAAAATTCAATGATTTTCTTCGTATGTCTTGATTTAAAAATAGCAATATTTTGAGACAAATATGAAAAAAATTTTCAAAAAAAGAGGCTTCATACTACTAATCTGCTAGCTAGATCTGACAAAGTCATAGAAACATCTTATAGAATCTTGTTCACACTACTTCCTTTAAAAGATACTTGATAATGTTTTTATCCAAAATTGTTTACTAAATATATTATTTATATTTTATATTAACTTTGCTTTTATAAACTTATTTAAATGTTTCAAAAAATACCTTAAAAGTAAGTACTTCTTAACATCTCTTATGCTTTTGCTTTAAATAAAAGCATGATGTTAATAGTATAGTAAAACTCTCCTGCTTTTGCAGAAATCTTATTTTCTGAAATAATAACATTTAAAATAGATGGAGAAAATATTCAAGGGACATTGCTGCTGAAAATTCACATAGTTTGTAAAGGGATAAGCCATGTCAGTGTTGACTATGAACAGACAGGCCTATATTTATTAAATTTTTACTTAAGTTATAAAAGATGCACTATATTATCCTTTTGGACATTTAAAAGTAAATCATATTCTTTCTTAAGAGCAGGAACAACGTGTTTGAAATAAATTCATTTTATGATTGCAATTATATTTGAAGACTATCTTAATAAAATCAGTCATTGCTTCCTGATTGCCACATATCTTGCCTTTTCTACAACCTTATTTTTTACTCTTCTTAAAGTTTGTTTCATTATAGTGATTCTCCTTCTTGTTTCAAAAGAATAAATGATTATTTGTTAATAATAAATTCAAGCTTCTGCCTATCTGCCTTTGTACATTTTTTACTTACCTCTATATATACAGCACTTATCTGTATTAGCAAGTATTCATTTACCAAAAAAGTTGCCAACTCTGTAATATTGAAGTCATGTTTAAAAATTTTGTTAAATGATGATAGGGTAAAAGTAAAATGCATACCTTCTCCTTGAGAGGATTTGTTTTTACCTTTGTGGAAAAAAATAACATATTTGGTCATATTTTAAGTTTACTTCTGCTTGCTTTCATGTATTAATTAGTTTGCTCTTTGCATTTGTATAGTTTTCTAGCAAGTTGATCTTTTGTGGATTTATTATATACTGTTCTTATCATGTAAGGACTAGATTACAATTAAAATAATTCAAAGACCATTGAGAGGTATTGTGCTAAACTGAGGACCTTGCCTTTTATCGTATTCAGACTGTGTCTGAATAATAATAAATTTATAAAATAATAATAAAATAATAATAAATAAAAATTTTAATCTGAAGATAGTGGCATTATCAGAGAGTGAATGTGGCCTCTGCCAGTAAGCTGTGTGGTGGCTAGGAGGTGAAGGCAGATGTGGCTGTCTTTAGAGGAAATAAGTCTTCAACAAAAATTGGGTGAGGGTGTGAAACAAAGTCAAGGTCACACGGAAAGGAGCAGGACAGCTTCATCGGCATGTGTTTTGGGTAGTCACACAAGGGCTTAGCAGCACTCACTTTAATGCTTTGCTGTTACCATCTTTACATTTTTAATAATTTGCAAACAGGGCTCCTCCCACCATTTTCATTTCTGATCGGATCTCCCAAGTGATGTAACTGATTGTGCAGACGGTAAATAACAGAGGAGAAAAGGAAGCAGAGATTTCTTCTGCTCCTTGGTTCTTCATTCCTTTTCCCAGTATAGCCAGAATGGGAATTATTTTTTAAATATTACTTAGAGACCATGAAATATTGTGGAAAATTAGCTTAATTTGAAAGTGATTGTGTATGTATGCATGTCTGTACTTTATTCACTTACCAAATAATTGGGTAAGGGGAAGTAGGAGTTTATTAAAAATTTTTGTAAAACTAGCAAAGAGGGGCACCTGGCTGGCTCCGTCGGTTAAGCATCCAACTCATGATCTCAGCTCAAGTCTTGATTTCAGGGTTAGGAGTTCAAGTCCCACTTTGGCTCCACACTGGAGCCACATATATAAGATTTTCTGATATGTGTAATTCTACTTCACAGATCTGATCCAGAATTCATTATATTTAAGCCACATGATCTAGAATGAGTCTCTACTCTTGAGGAGCAAAACTGTGAAAAAAGAGTGTAGAGACATAACAACACCACTTGTTTATTGGCTAATTTAGTGAAAGTCTATGCCCGCTTTTATAAAGTACCTAGCAATATAATAGAGAATGAACATTCTAAAACTAGTGAAGGGGGAATACCAAAATTTTTATTATGACTACTATGAAATTTCTGCTTTAAAATGGATAAAATGAGTTTCTTTAAGACACTTTTTTAATATAATCTTAAGAACTCCCTTGGCTTCAGTCCAAACTATTTTAACCTCCTGCATTTGTAAAGTATTTCAGAAGAGAGCTCTCAGGAAACATCAGGCTAAAGGTTTAAGCAGGAGTACTGTCAGCTTAGTAAGGGTGTTGAAACTCTTCTATATCCTGGAAGTATAACAGAGAGAACCCAAAAGCCAGAAGACTTACCCTATAGTTTCTCCTGTTGCAAGAGGACACTTTTAGAGAGTCATACAGTTAATATTTTTTTAAATATTTTATTGTCAAATTGTTTTCCATACAACACCCAGTGCTCTTCCCCTCAAGTGCCCTCCTCCATCACCTCCACCTCTCTTCCCCCCTCCCCGCTCCCCCCCAACCCTCAGTTCATTCTCAGCATTCAATAGTCTCTCAAGTTCTGCATCCCTCTCTCTCCCCAACTCTCTCTCCCTCCTCCGTTCCCCCTGGTTCTCCATTAGGTCTCTCTTGTTTTCCTGCTAGACCTATGAGTGCAAACATATGGTTTCTGTCCTTCTCTACCTGGCTTACTTCACTCAGCATGACACCCTCAAGGTGCTGATGCATAGGAGCACATGTACCCCAATGTTCATAGCAGCAATGTCAACAATAGCCAAAACATGGAAGGAGCCTAAATGTCCATCACCTGACGAATGGATCAAGATGTGGTATATATTCACGATGGAGTACTACATGGCAATGAGAGGGAATGACATATGGCCCTTCGTAGGAAAGTGGATGGACCTTGACAGTTAATATTTTTAATAGCCATAGAGTCTAAACTATGGATAAGAATGGGGTTTTATTTAATTTTTTAAAGAGAGATGTATGCATGCAAGGAGGGGAGGGGCAGAGAGAGAGGGAGAGAGAGAAACCCAAGCAGGCTCCATGTTTCCAGCACAGAGTCCTGACATGGGGCTCAGTCTCCTCATCATGAGATCATAACCTGAGTCAAAATCAAGAGTCAGACGATTAACTGTTTGAGCCACTGAGATGTGCCTATTTCATTTTTTAACCAGAATTAAAACATTACATAGAACATAAACGGTGTTAGTTCTGCATCTAGTTTTACATGACACTTTGTAAGGTAATAACTAAAAAAATGAAGTTAAATATAATGTCTTCTCATCAGAAGCCTAAAACATACAGTATGAACACAGCCCCTTAGAAGATATATAAGCAACTGAACCAAGAGCATGAGGCAAGGAATATATTGATAAAATGGTAAATGCATTTTGGGCATCACGTAAATAAACCCTTGTTTCTGGAATAGTCTAGCCAAAAATCTGCATCTTTTTCTTGAGCCTAAAAAAGCTTTACACAGGAGGTTAGAATTTTAGTTGTGTGGATGATGGGAGAAATTACTTTTGACAAGCTGCAGTTTAAAAAAGGAAGAGAATGTGTGATGACACATACAGAGGTAAGGAAGCATTGACTTTAGGAGTCAGAGGCCATAGACTTGGGGGTGGTGTAGAAATAGAAAGCAAAACCTATTGGGCAAAAGGACTGAACATGTTCCCTTTCCAAAGAAAGGAAAGGGACAAACATATAAGAGATGAGGAGAAAACTGATGCAGAGTGAAGTGCTCAGTTGTTCACTAATAGGCATTTTAGTGGGCTTTTTTCCAGAATAAAGTTTGACAGAGACAAAATATGGTCTCTTATTAAGGCTACCTGTAAAACTTCTGATTCTATTCTATTTCTGGTTCGTATCTTTAAAATTGAAATTTGGTGGGGCCCCTGGGTGGCCTGGTTGATTAGGTCTTTGTCTCTTGATTTTGATTCAGGTCATCATCTCACAGTTCATGGGTTTGAGCCCCACATAGGGCTCCACACTGGCGCTGTGGAGCCTGCTTGGGGTTCTCTCTCTCTCGCCCTCTCTGTATGCCTCCCCCCCCCAGCTCGCTCATTCTCTGCCTCTTTCAAAGCAAATAAAACAAAATTTAAAAAAATTTTAATACAATATTTTAAAAATTTAAAAAATTAATGAGATTTGGTTACATTTTAATTTTGTAGATTGAACATTTTCATAATTTTATGGGATTTAAAATAAACTTGATGTTCATAAACATAAAAAGATAAAATAATCTTCATCCCTGTGCCAGTGTGTGTTTCCAGCTGTCCCTAAAACAGCTCTTTTGGTTGTCTGCTGTTGCGTGAAACCTGGCTCATTGCCACACACTCACCCCCTGAAATCTCCAAAGCTCTGCCCCCTCCCACACTTCCTTTTCTTCTTAACTAGCATATTTGAGGACATTTTATTTTTGCTCTTTTCTCTGCCTTTTCAATCCTAGATGTAATTTTTACAAGTTGCATAATCTCTCTGTGCCTCAGTTTTTTGAGCTGTAACCTGTGGCTAATAAATTTTATTGCCACTTTCAAAATTAAATGAGTAAATATTTGAAAGCACCCAGTGTAGTGCATGGCACATAACAGTTGAGCTTTAGTTCAACAAATAGAACTTGTTTTTCTCCTCTTCCCAACTGCTAATAGTAACTCTCCTGGAAAGGTAATACAGTAATTTAGGGAAAATTTTTTAAATTAACTATGATGTTTGCCAGAACTTTGGTTTATGTTTATACAGTGTATTATGTATAAATTTGTTCTCATTAGATAGAGCTATTTATTGAGTGTCTTTACCTTAATTGTTTTGTTGTTTTAAAGGGTTAATTGGGGCCGTGTAACAAAATAAAACATCGTCTTACAAACAACTCATAAAATCATAATTATTTTAAAGTAAGTTTGAAAATTAGTGAGGGGGTTGTCATATGAGACACATTTTACTTAGTTCTCAGTTTAGTTATGAAATTACTTCTCAAACTAAGGAAACCTCTCTGATTCCATATCTCCACCAGTGACTGTGTGATTTAATGTTTTCACATTCCTTCCTACCTATAATAACTCATTATAGATCATCTAATCATAATATCCCTGACGTTTGTAGCATTGTATTGGACTCTTCGTAATATGTATGCCAAGCCTTTACGTGTTGTAACTATCTCCCTTCTGTGTTTCAAGATTCCTCAGTAAGGTAAAATTCAGTCCTCACTAGATATAAATAGCATTGTTGACTGGATTTTTGGGTATATTAAATAAGGAACACCACCAAAAGAATGATAAAAGCATTGTTCATAGTTTTAATGCTTAACCATTCATGAAAGACTGAAACTGAAACTTAACAAGAGTAGATGAACTTTATTCAAACAAGAGTGTTGAGAAACAGGAATCCTAGGTTTTACTCAGCCCAAGTGTTTGATCAGTTATATATTGTTTTTCATTCAAAATCATTTTACTACCCCCTTGTCTACCTCCATCATCCTTACTTCACAAAGTAAATATATGTTTTGACCTGGTAGGTGTTGCTGATGGTGAAATGTAATGTCTTGGAGGTCATCTGTGTTTCTGGTATAATTAACTGTTCAAAAGAGAGAACAAGACGTCTGTGAAAAAATAGTATAGTCCTATAAAAATAGATTTGTTTTTATTTTGGTCATTTAATTCTGGAAAATTAAATGTCAAAAATTCTTAAGAACCACTGGCATGATACATATGTATAAAACAAATTACATTTCTTAAAAGTAACGCTAATAGTATTTATACATGTTGTATAAATTAAGCAAGAATAACTTAATAATACTGAGTGCTGTTGTTGCTGCTACTCCTGGTACTGGTATGTCTGCGCTACTGCTAGTATAGAAAAAGGCTTCTCGTCATCCCCAGGGGACGGAGCAGTCATTATGGGTGGTAGCATCACCTGTCTTTCAAATAAATGTCTTTTTGTATATTGCTAATTTTCCTCCTGTATTTAAAACATTTTTTTAATTAAAAAAACACATCTAATCTTATTGGACTTGTTTTTATCATCAGTTAGTTTTCATTTATATAATTCATTTCTGACATTAATAGAACCATATACCATTTACTCAGTACCTTGGCATATTTGGCAGTTTTGTAAATACAGTTTGAGTGATTCTTATAGAAAAATGAAAAGTACATTTGAATGTAAAACCTGTTTTTGAGATATTTGTTGTCTTTTTTCCCTTCTGAAAGATAATTTAAAAACACTGAATCGGTTGGTTATTTTGTTTCAGAATCATTGATAAATCATTATTAGCAATAAATGTTAATTTTTCTTCAACTGTGAAGAATAACAAAAAATTATTCAGAATTACTCAGTGTTCTTAGAGCTACCCAAGTTGACACTCAAAAAATTTAAGAGGGCTTAATAATATAAGATATCTAATTTTTAATCAGTGCTGGAATTATTTATAAAAATCTTAGATGTAAAGGCTAATGTCTTATTGGTTTTCTACTCTACCTAATTGCTGGTATAAAAATATGTATATGTTTATGCTGGTATAAAAAAATGTTTGAAATTAAATCCTCTGTTCTAGTTTATGTCCTATGCAGAAGTGTGATTATCTGAGGAGTATTTTTCCCCAGGTTTTAAATATAAAGCATTGTTTACTGTTAACACATAGTGATAAAACAAAACACATAGTTATAAAAACTATCTTAACTAAATACTGTTGTTTTTGATTGGCTAGCATTTAATATTTCATATATTTGGGGGTAAAGTTAAATTTAGTTTTAAGTATATATATAAGTGGTTTCTTAATACCTGTCTTTTGGTGATGTAGACTTCTATGCTTAAATTGGTATAATTAAATATGTTGAACATTTTTATTTTTATTTTTCACTAATATAAAATGAAATAACCTATGCTATCACATGCAAGTTAGCCACTGGCCTCCGTTGCCCAGCTCCCACTGTCAGTCTTGGTTTCCCCTGCCATGCATGCACTAGCTGTCAACCCCCACAGCTACACAAACACTCTGCTGGCACTGCCCCCCATGTAAGTACTTATAGCAGGCCACTACCACGTGTATGCCCCCCTATGGCTGCATTCAGTTCCTGCCACCACCCTGGCTCCTCTACTGAGTGTGTTCTTAGAGATGACCCACACAGCCAAACAACTGTACACAGCTGGCCTTGTTCCTGCTGCCACACGCATGCCTATAACTAGCACCCCACCACCACCACCACACACAGTCTCAGACCAGCCTAAGAACACTAACTCTTGGAGCTGGAGGCACTGCTGAGGACCCCACCAGTCCACTCAGCCACTGCTAAACCCCTCAGTTGTTGCTACCTAGGACCATGCAGAGAGTGATGTCACAGACCCTAGTTGCCATGCTGCTGGGTCCATCCTGACACCTGAAGCTGCCATCCATTCCTGCACGTGGTGCTCCACGAATAACAAGACCTGGTGGTGCATCAGTATACTCACACACTCTTCAAATAGCACCCATACACCTACCCTCAGCTCCACCCTCCAAGTGAAGGTCTTTCCTTACAGAAGCCAGTTTTCTAAAATCGGGAAAACATGACTACTTCAAATACACAGACATCAGCGCAAGGAAACAGCGTGAAAAATCAGGAGACCATGGCACCAGCAAACAAACACAGTAAACTTCTAATAACCTACCCCCAAAGAAATGGAAATCCATAAGTTGCCTAAAAAAGAATTCAAAATAACTGTTCTAAAAATGTTCTGCAAACCACAAGTGAACATAAATAAACAATTTAATGAAATCAGGCAAATAATACAAGAACAAAAAGAGAAGTTCAACAAGATAAATATTAAACAAATTCTGGAGCTCAAACATGCAATGCCAGGACTAGAAATACAATGTAGAGTTTCAGCAACAGACTTGGTCAAGCAGAAGACAGAATCAATGAATTTAAACACAGGTCATTTAAAATTATTCCGTCAGAGGAAAAGAAAGAATGAAAAAGAGTGGGGGAAAAAAGCCTACAGAATTTATCAAACACTATTAAATGAATCAGTATACATATTATGGGAGTCTTGGAAGGAGAAGAGACAGAGAAAGAAAAAGAGCTTATTTAAATAAATAATGAGAGAACTTTCTAAATCTGGGGAGGGAAATAGATATCCAGACTCATGAAGCCCAGAGGACCCCAAATAGATTGGACATAAAGAAGTCTACACCAAGAAACATTACAAATAAACTCAAAAGTCAAAAAGGAAGAATTTTGAGAGGAGCAAGAAAAAAAGTGACTCGTTGACTACAAGGGAACCCCCATAAGACTATCAGTGAATTTCTTAATGAAAACCTTGCAGGTCAGGAAAGAGTGGGATGATATATTTCCAAGTATTGAAAGAAAAAAAACTTCCAATCAAGGGTGCTGTACCCAGCAAAGTTTTAAAGTGAAGAGCAAATAAAGTCTTTTCCATTGAAACAAAAACTGTGAAGACATTTTATCACTACTGGACCTACTTTGCAAGAAATCCTTAACAGAGTTCTTCAAGTGGAAGTGAAACATGTTAAACAGTAATACTAAAATACATTAAAGTATAAGTTTCACTAATAAACACAAAATTTATTAAAACTTATAAAACTTAAAAGGAAAATATACAGGCAAATGCAGAAAAACACTCCAATGATGGTGTGCAAGTTATCTGTAACTCTAATATAAAATTAAAAGTATTAAAAATAACTGGAATGACAAAAGTTGAATAACAGATTCACAGTATTAAAAGAAGTAAACTCTGACTTCAAGAACACATAGTGTGGGGGGCAGTAACATAAAGTTTTTCTATGCAGTTGAACTTAAATTGTTATCAAATTAAAATAGGTGGCTATAAATAAAAGAAGCTTTATATGAGCCTCATGGTAACCACAAAAGAAAAACTTACAGTAGGTACATAAAACAGAAAGGAATCAAACCAAATCACTGCAGAAAAAATTATAAAAGAAGATGGAAAGGAATATAAATAACTGCAAAACAGAAAACAGTTAAAATGTAGGTAGTTATGTCCTTATCAATAATTATTTGAAGTATAAATGAATTAAACTCACTAATGAAAAGAGATAGAGTGACTGAATTTTTTTTAAAAGAGAAATTTAAAAACCAAGATCTAGTGATAAGCTGACTACAAGATACTCACTTTAGGTATAAAAACACATAGGCTGAAAGTAAAGGGACAGAAAAGGATGTTGTTTAGAAATGGTAGCCCAAAACACCAGAATTGGGAATATGTATATCAGACAAAATAGACTTTATGTAAGAAATTGTCACTAGAGGCAAAGAAGGTCATTATATAATGATAAAGGGAAGGTATAACAGGTAGATACAAACCCAACATCAGAACCCCTAAATATATAAAACAGATATTGACAGATTAAGGGGAAAATTGATAGCAATAGAATAATAGTAGAGGACTTCAATATCCCACTTTCAATAATGGATAGAATATCCAGGCAGAAAATCAATAAGGAAACAGCTCACTAAAACACCACTATAGCCCAAATGCACTTAACAGACATATACAAAACTTTCCACCAAATAGTAGCAGAATATACATTCTTTTTAAGTTCACGAGAAGTGTTCTCCAGGAAAGATCACATGTTAGGTACAAAACACATCTTAACAAATTAAAGAGAAATGAAATCTTCTCTTCCCAGATACACAGTGGAATGAAGCTAGAAGTTAATAACAGAAAGAAAATAGTTTCACAATCAGATAACTGAACAACACACTCCTGAACAACCATTTAGTGAAAGAGGAAATATAAAGGGAATTTTAAAAACTAACTTGAGACAAAAAGGGAAGTGAAAATGCAATTTAACAAAACCCTGGGATGCAACAAAAGCAATACTAAGATGGAAGCTTATAGCAATGAATGCCTACATTTAAAAAAGAAGAAAGATCCCAAACAACCTATCATTACATACAACTTAAGGAACTAAAGAAAAAAAACTGCACCCAAAAGTACTGAAGGAATGCAGTAAATATGAGAGAAAAAATAGAGAATAGAAAATCAGCACAAAAAATTCAGCAAAACTGGGGCACCTTGAGCAGTACAGTCAGCTGAGCATCCAACATTTGATTTCAGCTGAGGTCATGATCCCAGGATCCTGGAATGAAGTCTGCATTGGGATCTGCGTTGAGCATGGAGGTCTACACCAAGATTCCCTCCCTCCTTCCCTCCTTCTCTCTCTGTCTCTCCCTCCTTCCCTCCCTCTCCCCCTCCCTTTCCTCTCTCTTTCTCTCTCCCCCCCATTTTCTCTCCTTCCCCTCCTCCCTCCCTCCCTCTCTCTTTCTCTCTCTCTCTTCCTCTCTTCCCCACTCATGCTCACTCTCTCTTGCAAAAAGAATCAACAAAAATTAAGAATTGGTTTTTTGAAAAGATAAAATTGACACACCTTTAGGATAGAGAAGACTCAAACTCAGAAGTGAAAGAAGAAGAGACATTACAACAAATGACACAGAAACAAAAAGGATCATAGGAGCCCATTAAGATAAGTATATGACAACCTAGAAGAAATCAGTAAATTCCTAGAGACTATAACCTACCAAAACTGAATCAAGAAGAAATGTAAAGTCTGCCTAGACCTATATAACAAAGAGATGAAATAAGTAATTAAAAAAAACGTTCCAGAAAGTAAGTCCCAGGACCAGATGACTTCATTGGGGGAATTCTAATAGACATTCAGAGATGAACTAATATTGATACTCTACATAGAAAACCCAATCGACTCCACCAGAAGTCAAGAACTTATCAGTGAATTCAGTAAAGTTGCAGGGTACAAAATGAATGTACAGAAATTGGTTGCATTCCTATTCAATAATGAAGCAGTGGAAAGAGAAATCAAGAAACTGATCCCATTCACAATTGCATGAAAAATCGCAGAATACCTAGGAATAAACCTAACCAAGCATATAAAAGACCTACATGATGAAAACTATAGAAAACTTATGAAAGAAATTGAAGAAGACACCAAGAAATGGAAAAACATTTCATGATCATGGGTCGGAAGAATAAACATTGTGAAAATGTCATTACTACCCAAAGCAATCTACACATTGAATGCAATCCCCATCAAAATTGCACCAGCGTTCTTCTCAAAGCTAGAACAAGGTATCCTCAAATTTGTATGGAACCACAAAAGACCCCGATAGCCAAAGTAATACTGAAGAAGAAAATCAAAACAGGAGGCATCACAATCCTAGACTTTAGCCTCTACTACAGAGCTGTCATCATCAAGACAGTATGTTATTGGCACAAAAACAGACACATAGACCAATAGAATAGAATAGAGAACCCAGAACTGGGCCCACAAATACAGAACCAGTTAATTTTTGACAAAGCAGGAAAAAAGACTGCCTAATGGAAAAAAGACTGCCTCTTTAGCAGGTGGTGCTGGGAGAACTGGACAGCAACATACAGAAGAATGAAACTAGACCACTTTCTTTCACCAAACACAAAAATAAACTCAAAATGGCTGAAGGGCCTGAATGTGAGACAGGAAACCATCAAAACCCTTGAGGAGAAAGTAGGAAACAACCTCCTTGACCTCAACCGCAGCAATTTCCTACTCGACACATCCCTAAAGGCAAGGGAAATGAAAGCAACACTGAACTCTTGGGACCTCATCAAGATAAAAAGCTTCTGCACTGCAAAGGAAACAATCAAAATAACGACTAGGCAACTGATGGAATGGGAAAAGTTGCAAATGGCCTATCAGATAAAGGGCTATTATCCAGAATCTACAAGGAACTCACCAAACTCCATACACGACAAATGAATAACCCAGTAAAGAAATGGGCAGAAGACTTGAACAGACACTTCTCCAAAGAGAACATCCAGATGGCCTACAGGCACATGAAACGATGCTCAGTGTCACTCAGCATCAGGGAAATACAAATCAAAACCACACTGAGATACCACCCCACGCCCAGCAGAGTGGCTAAAATGAACATATCAAGAGACTAGAGGCTGGCAAGGATGTGGAGAAATAGGCAACCTCCTACACTGTTGGTGGGAATGCAAACTGGTGCAGCCGCTCTGGAAAACAGTATGGAGTATCCTCAAAAAACTATCCATAGAATTCCCCTAGGACCCAGCAATAGCACTGCTAGGGATTTACCCAAGTGATACAGAAGTGCTGATACATAGGGGCACATGTACCCCAATGTTCATAGCAGCAATGTCAACAATAGCCAAATCATGGAAAGAGCCTAAAAGGCCATCACCTGATAAATGGATCAAGAAGATGTGGTGTATATATATACACACATACATATACATACATACATACAATGTGGAGTATTACATTACAATGAGAAAGAATGAAATCTGGCCATTTGTAGCAAAATGGATGAACCTCAAAGGTGTCATGCTAAGTGAGATAAGTCAGGCAGAGAAGGACAGATACCATATATTTGCACTCATAGATTTAACAGGAGAAACCTAATGGAGGATCATGGGGGAGGGGAAGGGAAAAAGAGAGTTGGGGAGAGAGAGGGATGCAAAACCTGAGAGACTATTGAATATTGAAAACGAACCAAGGGTTGAAGGGAGAGGGGGAAGGGGAAGGGAAGTGGTGGTAATGGAGGAGGGCACTTGTGGGGAAGAGCATTGGGTGTTATATGGAAAACAATTTGACAATAAACTTAAAAAAAAGATGAACTAATATCAATTCTTATTCAGCTCTTCTGAAAAAAATAATAAAGTAGATGGAATACCTTTAAACTCATTTTGAGGGTCACTTTACACTGATTCCAAAGCCAGACAAAACAACACAAGAAAAGAAAACTGTAAATTACTATCTCTGATGAAAAAAGGTGCAAAAATCCTCAAAAGAAAAAATACTAGCAGCAACCTATTAAAAGGATCATACACCATAACCAAGAGGGAATTACTCCTGGAATGCAAGGATGATTCAACCTATGAAAATCAATCAGTATAGTACCATACATTAATAGAATCGAAGACAGAAAAACCACATGATAATCTCAAATATAGATGCAGAAAAAGCATTCATATCTTTTTACAAATGTCTCAACAAAATAGACATAGAAGGAATATACTTAAATACAGTAAGAGCCACATATGAAAACTACACATGTAACATAATAATCAGAAAAAATTGGGAAGTTTTTACTCTAATAAGATTCAGAAGGTAAGGATGCCTTCCCTCACCACAACCAGCAACTTAATATAAAAACCCTAACCAGCATACATTAAATTTTAAAAAATTAGGGGCACCTGGGTTACTCACTCAGTTAAGTGTCAGACTTCAGCTCAGGTCATGATCTCAGGGCTTATGAGTTCGAGCCCAGCATCAGGCTCTGTGTTGACAGCTTAGAGCCTGGAACCTGCTTCTGATTCTCTGCCTCCCTCTCTCTCTCTCTCTGCCTCTATACCACTTGCACTCTGTCTCTCTCTCTCTCAAAAATAAACATTAATTTTAAAACCATAGCATAATCAAGCAAGGAAGAGAAATAAAAGGCATCCAAATAAGGGAAGAAGTAAAATTACTTCTCTTTACAGGTGAAATGATTTCAGAAACACTGGAGACTACACATAAACACACACACACACACACACACACACACACACACAAAACCACTAGAACTAATAATTTAGCAAAGTTTCAGGATGTAAAATACATACAAAAGTTAGTTGCATTTCTATACATTAATAGAGAATTATCTGAAAAAGAAATGATTAAATGAAAAAGAAAAAAAACCGATCCCATCCACATTAGATAGGCAAAGGATAAAATACTTAGGAATTAACCAAAGAGACAAAGATTTATACATTGAAAATTATAAAGCATTGATGAAATTAAAAAGACACTAACAAATGGAAATACATCCCATATTCATAGATTGGAAAAATTAATACTATTAACATGTCCTTGCAACCCAGGTAGATCAGCAAATCTAATACAATCCCTATCAAAGTCCCAGACATTTTTTTTTTTACAGAAACAACAGTTTTAAAATTTGAATGTAACCATGACTCCAAGTAGCCAAGTGAATCTTGAACAAGAAAAACAAAGCTAGATTCATCACACTTCCTTATTTCAAATGACATTACAAAGTTATAGTAATCAGTACTAGAATTAAAACAGATATACAGAACAGTGGAATGGAGAAATAAATAAACCTCTGCAGTTATAGTCAACTGATCTTTGACAAGGGCCCCTGTAACACACAATGGAAAATGACAGTCTTTTCAACAAATGGGTATTGGCAAATATATTGGCAGATATCCATCTGCAAAGGAATTAAGTTGATCCCCTACCTTACACCATCTGCAAAAATCAACTTAAAATGGGTTGGAACTTAAATGTAAGACTTGAAGCTATCAAAAGGCTAGAAGAGAACATAGGGGAAATGCTTTTTTACATTGGTTTTAGCAATAATTTTTTGGAAATGACAGCAAAAGCATAGGCAGCAAAAGTAAAAAAGTAGATAAATGGGATTACATCAAACTAAAAGGCTTCTGCACATCAAAGGGAAATAATAACAAAGTGAAAAAGCATCCTACAAATGGGAAAAATGGTTGCAAACTATGTATCCAATAAGAGGTTAATATCTAAAATATATAAAGAATTCATACAACTCAATAGTAAAATACAAATAACCCACTTTGAAATGGTCCGAAGAACCTAATAGACACTTCTGAGAAGAAATTCAAATGGCTAAAAAGTATACAAAAAGGTGCCAATCATCTCTAATCATCAAGGAAATGCAAATCAAAACTAAGTGATTTCACATCACACCTGTCACAATGACTAATATCAAAAAGATGATAAATAAAAAGTATTGGCAAGTACATGGAAAAAAGAGAATCCTTGTACACTGTTGATGGGAATGTAATTTAGTATACCACTATAGAATATAGTATGGAGATTGCTCAAAAAATTAAAAATAGAACTACTATATGATCTAGTAATCTCACTTCTGAGTATGTAACAAAGGAAATAGAATCAGGATTTCAGAGAGATCCCATGCACTCCCTAGTTTGGTGAAACATTATTCACAGTGATCAAGATATGGACACAACCTAAATGTCCTTCAATGGATAAATGGATACAGGGGAAAATATATATACGCACACACATAGAAACACAGTGGAATGTTATTCAGGCATAAAAATAAGGAAATATTGCCACTTGTAACAGTATGGATGGAGCTTAGAGGGACATTATGCTAAGTGAAATAATCAAGACACAGAAAGAGAAATACTTCATGATCTCCCTTCTGTGAGGAATCTAAAATGGTCAAACTTACAGAAATAGAGAGGGAGCACCTGGTTGGTTAAGCGTTCCTCTTCTGCTCAGGTCATGATCTCACAGTTTGTGGGTTTCGGCCCTGCACCGGGTTCTGTGCTGACAGCTCAAAGCCTGGAACCTGCTTTGGACTCTGTGTCTCCCCTTCTCTCTGTCCCACCCCAACTCATGTGTAGCTTTCTCTCTCTCCTTCTCAAAACTAAATAAACACTTAAAAAATTTATTTTTTTAAAGAAGTAGAGAGTAGAATGATTTGCAAGGGTCTGGGGAAATGGGGTGATGTTGATCAAAGGATACAAAGTTTTGGTTATGTAAAATAAATATGTTCTAGAGATCTAATGTACAGAATAGTGATGATAGTTTATAGTATTGTATACCTGAACTTTGCAAAGAGGATATATCTTAAATCTTCCCATATACAAAATGATAACTGTATAGAGGTGATGATATATTAATTAGCTTGTTTATGGTGCTCTTCTCACAATGTATACATGTATCAAAGCGTCAAGATGAAAAACTTAATTATATATAATTTTATATGTCAAGGATATCTCAGTAAAGCTGTTAAAAAAAATTCAGGAAAAATATGTTTTACTTAAGAAATTAAATGTTAAGTTCCTTCTTACTTTCATATGATGATGTGGTAATATGTATTTTCCAGTCTTATCATAAGCTTACAGCTATCTACATGATGGTAATGCACCAGATTGATTACAATGGGAAACAATAAATTGAAGACTGAATTTGAATCCTCAGTGAACTCTTTAGTTATTTTTCTCCTAAGATATTGAAATAAATTTTTTAAAATGTTTTATTTATTTTTGATACAGAGAGAGACAGAGCATGAAAGGGGGAGGGGCAGAGAGAGAAGGAGACACAGAACTGGAAGCAGCTCCAGGCTCTGAGCTAGCCGTCGGCACAGAGCCCGATGCAGGGCTCGAACCCACGAACGTGAGATCTGACCTGAGCCGAAGTCGGAGGTTTAACCGACTGAGCCACCCAGGCGCCCCTGAAATAAGTTTTAAGATATGTTATTTGCCTCATGATTCAAAGCACCTTGTAAATTAGGAGATATTACAGGTGTATCTAAGTCTTATTTTTAGAGCACCAGAGAGAAATATAGAAGTGCATAGAAAGAATGAATCCAGTGTGCATTTTATAGTGAATCTGAAAACTCAACAATTTGGGCACAAATTTGCCAAATAAAATGATTTATGAAGCAAAACTTTTCTTGATTGTATCATAACAGCCTGAAAGTTTTTATTTGTGGCATTACTCTGATTAATGAAATCAGTTCCAGTGCAAACATTTGGGCTGTTAGAAAATATTTACAAAACCATTATTGTTCAGTTCTGCAGCTGCTACTCTAGTTCTGGCTCTCATCTTTTTACACCTGGTTTACTGTATCTTCCATGCTGGAATTCATGCCTCAGTCTTGCCTTGCTCAAAATTATTTAAGCAATGCTTTTATGTTTTCCAGTCCAATTAAGAGTTTCAATAATCCCTGACTAGTTACCAAATCAAAAGTAAACTCAACCTAGAATTTGAAGTTTCCAAATCTTACTTATTCTTGCTCTTCAACAGTTTCTTCATGGTAACATTTATCTTCTCAGCATGGTATCCCACTTCTTGTCTTGGTACCTCATCTTTGCTCTTTAAGGATATACTCCTCCTTTACAATTAAAAAACCCAAAGTACCTGTTATGTTTGAGTTTGGGGTAATTTAGACATCTAATGTGTATCATCTTATAGTCTGGGTCCTGAAAGCATCATAAGGAAGTTGAGTATTCTAGATAATTAGTGGCTTATCACATATTATTTACAAGTTAACAATGCTAAGCACTCTTTATTCAGTCAAAATCACATCATAAGAAAATAGAATGCAATGTATTTAATGCTTCATTGATGATGTAGAAGGCATTTCACTTAGAAATTGTGATATAGGTCTGGTGGTTGGTAGAAATGTCTAGTTTTTATGGTCTTTCATACTTGTGTTGCTTTATTTATTTGAAGCTATTGTAAATATTTTGACATATTTTATATTTTTAATCAGGCAGTAAGAATCTCTATTCCCCATTCTGAACACCTAATATTGTACTTTGTATATAATAGGTTTTCCTAAAATACTTGATTCATTCTGTCAGAAAATATTTTTTGAAAATCTATATGTCAGGACATAGGACTTTAGGACTACAGCCATGGGAAAGACAGTCTGTGCTCTTAAGAGATAAACAAGTAGACAGACATCCCTAATGTAGTGTAAGTTCTCTCATAGAAGTAAATACACAATTGCCTGTGGTACCTTTTGAGTTTGGAGAGTCCGAACAAACTTTTCCAGTGTCAGTACCAGGGAAGGAATTAGGAAATTTAAGTCCCTTATAGTCGTCTTCGGTTCCCCCAAACTACACCAGATGAAATTTATCACCCAAGTAGTAATGTGTTTTTATTATACAAATATAACTGTAAAGCAAATGTCCAGTTTTCTTTCCCTCCAGAGTGCCACCACTAAACCTTCCCATATAGAAGTTCTGGAGGCCCCTCTGAAATGAAGAGATAGCTATGCTGGTTAAGTAGAAGTCATCCTGAAGGAGACAAGGATCAAGAATGGGAATATAAAAAAGGTCCAGTGGTGAAAAGAGAGCAAGGTATTTGGAGGAAGTAGTTCTCCAAGGCCAAAGCTTAGCTTTGGCTTGAGGAGTTGGTGAAGGGCAGATGGTCATAGATGAGTTGCAGAAGTAGACAGGAGTCAGGTTGTGACGGGCTTTAAGACAATGTGAAGTAGTGGGATTCTTACCGTAAGAGCACTGAGGAGGTTTTAAGCAAAAGACAAATGACATGATCCTGTTTAATTTTCAGAGTTGTGTTAAGCCCAATTTAGATTCTTTATTCATGCTTTTTATTAATCAAAAATTTTAAAATGTTACTCTGTACTTTCTTTTAAAAATTACTTTTTATAAAAAGCATTTGGATTCCTTAAATCAGTGATTTTAAAACTTGTTTTCCTAACAGTAGAATTCTTAAATTCTACACAGTTGGTCAGTATTAAGAAATAATAAAAGGAGAAGCACTTTTCTTTTTTTAATTCCAGTACTGTTTAATGTTTATTTTGTTGTTTTTTTATGGTGGGGGGAGTGGTGGGGATGGTAATTGTCATGGCTGCTTGCCTCTGTACTTCACTGAGGTCAGGGCTTGTGTTCTAGAGTGACATTATTACTACTTAGGGCTCTGTAGTTCTAACTGATGGTTGCAGTGGCCTTCATAATTATAGTTGATGGTCTCCCAGGACTTTACTTTTATTTATTCAACAAATATATATGAAGTATTCTTTGTACTAGTGATAACCTCTTTGAGCAAAACAGACAATTCCTGACCTCATGCACTTCAGTATAATGGAGGAGAGGGATACTAAGTAATCATACAATATAATTACCATCTATATAACAAATGCCATGTAGAAGAGGTAATATATATTGGAAGATCATTGAAGAAGTGATGTTTAAGTAGAGATTTAAGCTGGAATCTAAGGAATCAGGCAAAGTCAGAATGTTCCAGGTTGGGTTATAAAATGCATAAATACTCCGAGGTGATAATGTGAGTAGCAAGCGGGTTAAGCTGGAGAGGGAGGCAGAGGCCAGATTATGGAAAGACAAGTTAAGGACTTTGACTTTTACCCTCCATCTAATGAGAAACCATCAAAAGGTTTTCAACAGGCAATGAAATTAGAGGATTTGTCCTAAAAATACTATTCTGGCTAATGTGAGGACTTTGGCTAAGGAGAGCTAGAATGGATACAGAGACGTCAGTTAAGAAACCATTACAGGAGTCCTGGTCTATAGTCTGGCACACAGTCGGCTATTGGTAGATATTTGTGGATTAACTGGATGACAGCTATTACCGCCTCTGTTATGACATCTCAAATGATCCAGAGTTAATTTGAATATTTAACAGAGTTAAATTGAATATTTTCAAGAAGTCACAGAGTAGTGCCAATTTGTACTGTTTCTTCACAAAATTTCACATTTTTAAATTACTTTTTCACAACTTCGGCTCTGGTCATGATCTCATGGTTCATGGGTTTGAGCCCCGTGTCGGGCTCTGTGCTGACCGCTCAGAGCCTGGAGCCTGCTTCTGATTCTGTATCTCCCTCTCTCTCTGCCCCTCCCCGCTCATGCTCTGAATCTCTCTGTCTCAAAAATAAATAAAATATTAAAAACAACAACAATAAAACAAATCTAAGAGCAGATTATTTTTTCTCCATTCAGTGGCAGAAGAACAGACTAGTCATGTAAGGAATAAAATAAAAGCATCCTGTTATTCTGCCATTCTGGCATCCAAAGGGGAACCTTGAGGGAACATGATTGGTTCAGTGTCAACTACTCTGTAAGTTATTCATGGTTGGTGAAGAAAACCCTGAAGATGGGAAAACTTCACCAGATCAGGGGATAGGCAGTTGTATCAGCTAATTATAGAAGATGTAGCTGCAGTAGCATTGGGAATACTGTCTTGTTATACCAGGGTACCTTCAAAGAATATGGATATGTCATGACATTCATTGAGAGGGAACCAATCTGAATGAGTTGGGCAACATTGTGTTATTAACCCACCAATGATTTCAAAGTATATTGCTAAAAACAAATACATTCTTTGACATTAGCCATAGAAACATTTTCTAGATATGGGAAACAACAGCAAAATTAAACTATTAGGACTAGGGGCACCTGGGTGGCTCAGTAGGTTAAGTGTTCGACTCTTGGCTTCAGCTCAGTTTATGATCTCTCAGTTTTGTGTTTGAACGTCACCATCAGGCTCTGCACTGTTAATGTAGAGCTTCCTTGGGATCCTCTCTCCCTCCCTCTCTCTCTGCCCCCCACTCACATTGTCTTTGTCTCTTTCAAATAAATAACTTCAAAAAATTATGAAAAAATAAATAAAAAATAAACTAATAAGACTATACCAATATAAAAAGCTTTTGCACTGCAAAGAAAACCACCAGCAAAACAAAGAGGCCACCAATTGAACAGGAGAAGATATTTGCAAATGATATATTCAATAAGAAGTTAATATCCAAAATTAACATAAAGAACTCCCCGACTCAACACCAAAACCCCAAATAATCCCATTAAAAATGGACAGAGGACCTGAACAGATGTTTCTCTAAAGAAGACATACAGATGGCCAACGGGCACATGAAAAGATGCTTAACATCACTAATCATCAGGGAAATGCAAATTCAAACCACAATGATATATGACTTTACACCTCTCAGAATGGCTGAAATAAAAAACCCAGGAAATAGCAAGTGTTGCTGAGGATGTAGAGAAAAAGGAATCCTCGTACACTGTTGATAGAAATGCATACTGGTTCAGCCGCTGTGGAAACCTGTATGGAGTTTCCTCAAGAATTAAAAATAGAATTACCATATAATCCAGTAATTCCACTACTGAGTATTTACCAAAACAAAAACTCTAACTCAAAAAGATATATGCACCCCTATACTTATTGCAGCATTATTTACAGTAGCCAAAATATGGAAGCAACTCAAATGTCCATTGATAAATAGATAAAGTAGATGTGGTATATATGTATGTGTTATATACGTATATATGTATGTGTGTCAATAGCCAACATATGTGTGGTAGCCAAAATATGAAAGCAACCCAAATGTCCATTGATAGGTTAATAGATAAAGTAGATGATATATATATATACACATATATATATAATGTGGTATGTATGTATATGTGTATATGTGTGTGTGTATGTAGAAAAGCATAAAATCTTAACCATTTGCAACAATATGGATGGACCTAGAGAATATAATGCAAAGTGCAGTAATTCATTCAGAGAAAGACAAATACCATATGATTTTACTGATATGTGCAATTTGAGAAACAAAACAAAAGAGCAAAGAAAAAAAGACAAAAAAACCAGACTCTTAAGTACAAAGAACACATTAGTGATTTCCAGAGGGAAGGTAAGTACGGGGATGAGTTTGGAAAAAAAATTTTTAATAAACTCCACCCCCACTATAGGGCTCAAACTCACAACCGTGAGATAAAGAGTCTCATGGTCTACCAACTGAACTGTCTAGGCACCCCAAATATATTTTTAATAAAAAAATACATTCATACATTCTTAACTTAAATGTAGCATTTGGCACCTGAATTTCACCTCTGTCCTCTAGCAAAATTGAGTGTCTTGCATACAACTTAGTTCAGCCCTTCAGTCTTGCGCAGTCTTTTAAATTTAGGAATAGCTTGGTGGAATTTACTTGGAAGAAGCAGTCACTTTCTTCTTTCTGAAATTACCTTAGTTTCTCTTCTTATGTGATTGGTTTATTGTTAAAAACCAGCTTAGGAAAAAAAGGTTAGATATTATCTCCTTACTAAATGCATTTTCATTTCTAGAAACCTGCTCCCCAGTGTCCACTCTTGAGAAAGTTAATTCTTTTCTCTGTTCTCTACCAGATTTGTATGAATTACACCTATCATGATGTATTACAACTTATTTTATTTATGTGTTCGTCCACCCTACCTGTGAGATCCTTGTGGATAGAAATTCTTAACTATAGTGTCTGACATGACAAATGTTCTGTATATATTTTAAATAATCAATCATTGTGCTAGCCCAAATCGTAATATTTTCACTCACTTTACTTCAAGTGACCAGATTTGATTCTCTCAGATACATACACTGACTCTAATAAACCTATTTTTACTTTACTCCATCGATCTATAGGGAAAGTACTGGCCATTCCTTCTGAAGCTACTTTGGCCTAGAATTCTCTGCCTTCTCATGCTTCCCCTGCCCCTGCTTCCCCACCTCCCCTCCCCGCGTCATCATGTTTTAAAGGCATAAGACCAGACTTCCAAAAACATATTATGGCTGGGACAAAGTTTTTTGTCTTGCAGCCCTGTAAGTCACTCCAGAAAGTATTAGGAAAAGGAAGTACTTGGCATAGGATATAGCAGATAGCCGAGACCTTACCTAAGCCTCTGAAATCGAATCAGGGCTGTCATCCCAGCGCCCTCAGGTTCCGGGTTTGGACCAAAGAAAACCTTCAGAAATTCTGTATTTTGAAATGTACAGTATATTTTTAAGGTTGTAGATGCTGAATAATTTTAAGGTTACATAATATTTAGACTAGGAAGGAGACTAATTTTATATTAATACTTAACAGAGAATTTAGTCAGAGATTGTATCTTCAGATTGTCATTTCCACTGAAGATCCTGGTATATTTGTTGAAAGCAGCATTATAATGGTACAGTATCAGTACAGAGAACAAGCCGAAAGTTGCTGGAGAGGAGGTGGGTGGCTGGGTGGGGATGGGGTAAATGGGTGATGGACATTAAATTAAGGAGAGCACTTTTTGGGATGAGCACTTGGTGTCATATATAAGAGATCAATCACTAGATTCTACTCCTGGAGCCAAGACTACACTGTCTATTAACTAACTTGAATTTAAATAAATTTAAAAATAGAAACACCACATTCAGTCTTAGTCTTAGAATTACATTTATTTTTGAGTTGGGTTTAACAAAATTTCACCTTATTGTTACTTCTGGTGTTGATGGACTATTCAAATGTGTTAATAACAACCCAAAAATGTTCAGTATGAATATACAAATAATAACACTGGTGTATAAACCTATGTAACTCAAAAGACGATACAGTAGCATCATAAGAAATATGGCCTTGGAAGAACATAATTTCCATATTAGAAATGTTTTTTAACCTGAGAATTAATTCTGTAGGATGATAGCATAGGAGTATAGAATTAAGAGAGTGTGATATGGGTAACAATGCTTCATTGACTCCAAAAACCGTGATGTAGCTCTTCTTCTGTAATATAGGCAGAAGGTAGTTTCATGGTTGTTCTCTGTGGTCATCATTTTCTGTTGGTACTTACTCGTCAGAATGTATCTAACTGACTATAATTAACAGCTTTTGTTTAAAAAAAGAACCTTTTGTGGATAGAAAACAGCACACAAGGGGACTAACTTTTTATTGTGCGAGAAATAATGTTATTAAGCTACAGCTCTCAAACCAAGCAAAGGTAATAAATGGTTCAGTAAATATTGGAACACACATGTGACTTTTTAAAAGACTGTAAACCATGGGTGCCTGGGTGGTTCAGTCAAGCATTCAACTCTTGATTTCAGCTCAGGTCATAATGTCAGGGTCATGAGATTGAGCTCCACATTGGGCTCCACACTGGGTACAGAGCCTGCTTGAGATTCTCTCCCTCCCTCCCTGCCCCTCCCTGCCCCTCCCACACACAAATGTGCACTCTCTCTTTCAAAAAAAAAAAAAAGATTGTAAAACATGTTAATATTATGCATGATTTTCCAACCTTTTTTTGTTTTCAAATTATTCTGATAACAAAGGTTTATGCAGTAGGCATACTCCCACAAGGTTACTATATCATGTGAACACCTAAAGGTCGGTGTTTAAGAAACTAAGTAGTCAACAGAATTTTCATTTCTCTCTTCCCCAAATGTAATGTTTTATTCTTTTGTTATCTAAAATCAGTCACACTTGTACAAAGAAATGGAAGAATAGGGGAACGTTGTTGATGTAGCAAGTTAGTTCATCCAGAAAACCTTAGGATTTTTAGTCTGAAAACTTAATAGGAAATCTTAAAATAGTCATTTATAATCTTATTGTAGTTACTTGGTATCAAATGTTCTTCAGGCCCAGTCTTTTGATACTGTTAGTTCTTAAGTGAGGAATTTGGGTAGTGTATCACTTTCATTTCAGCAGATAATTTTTGAAGGTGCCATAATGGTAGAAAACCACTCTGGAATCACCTCAATAATTTAGATTTTTCTTAGAGACTCTGTAATGATCAGTTATTATAAAGGACACATTATTCAAAACCACATTATTTATTTTGTTTATGTTGTTACTGTTTGTTGTGTTTTCTTCATTTCATTTTGATTGGTTGGTTTTAGTTCATTCTTCTAGATCATTGCCTCCTAAGTGGTACTTTATCCCCTTATTCTCAATTTTAATTTAATTTAATTTTTTTCTGAAAGATATTTTCTGTTAAAAACTTATCTAACATGTTTATATAAATTCATGTTGAAGGAATACATTCAGATTATCAGCTGTATGGAGTAATTAATAGCCAATGGCATTGTCCTTGTAGAATGGTTATTTCATCAAGACTTTGCATCACATTGTTTTAGGTAGATCAACAAACTGATTATTATATTTTATTTTTATTATACTGTAAGTAATGCCTCATAATGAATGAAATTTATTGGGGAGAGAATATTTTTTAGGCTGCTGTGTTTAAATGGTGCTACAATTTGTTTTTTTTTAATAGTTTATTGTCAAGTTGGTTTACATATAACATCCAGTGCTCATCCCAACAAGTGCCCTCCTCTATGCCTATCACCCACCTACCCCTCTCTCGTCTCCCCCATCTGCCCTCAGTTTGTTCTCAGTATTCAAGAGTCTCTCATAGTTTGCCTCCCTCCTGCTCCCCAACTATTTTCCCCTTCCCCTGCCCCATGGTCCTGGGTTAAGTTTCTCCTTTTGCACTTAGGAGTGAAAACATATGGTATCTGCCCTTCTCTGCCTGACTTATTTCATTTAGCATGACACCCTTGAGTTCATCCACATTGCTACGAATGGCCAGATTTCATTCTTTCTCATTGTCATGTAGTATTCCATTGTTTAGATAAACCACATCTTCCTGATCCATTCATCAGTTGATGGACATTTAGGCTCTTTCCATGATTTGGCTATTGTTGACAGTGCTGCTATGAACATTGGGGTACATGTGCCCCTATGCATCAGCACTTCTGTATCCCTTGGGTAAATCCCTAGCAGTGCTATTGCTGGGTCCTAGGGGAGTTCTATTGATAATTTTTTGAGGAGCCTCCACACTGTTTTCCAGAATGGCTGCAGTGGGTGCTGCAATTTAGTGATTCCACTGAATCCTCTTAGAGTACATACCTGACATAGTTAATAAAAGATTTTGTTAGCCTTCTGTATGTTTAATATTTGTGAAATACACAGATATGTTGTGCATTAGGATTTGAATTCCTTATGTACAAGAATATTTACTACCTCTTTGTTTCATTTCAGAATGACCTTATTTAAAAATTTATGAGGCTATTTATAATCGACTCTGTGGCAGTGATTAAAGAGGTGTGAATAATAGGTTATTGGAACTTGACAGCTCCTGGTTTGCTAAACTAGGGTTAGAACATTCATGCTGCTCAGATGTACTTTATATTTCTAAGGTGGGAATTTCTCTTTTGACATGTGTGTTATTGGTATAATGTATTCCATAGGTTTTTCTCTTTAAAGTGGTTTACCAAATCATAGTATGTTATTGATTTATTTTGTTTTATATTTTCTTCAACTTAATCAACATTTTGTGCTCAATAATTATAACCTGAGTATGGGTTATCAAAACATCCAATATAGACAGAGGATTGGTCCTTAAGTAGCACATTGGCTATTCTTTGAAGCTTTCCTATAAGATAAATGCAATCAAGATTTTATTTTTTTAGTGGAAAAAACTCTTTCTTACAGAAAATTGAAAATGTTTAGTAGGCTGATATTCCTCAGTTATTACTTTGGGAGGAATGTCAAAAATATCTGAAGATATTTGGAATAGCACAATATATCCAAAAAAGAGTTGTATACTGAGTATTTCAGCAAACCTTTATTAATTTTAAATACCAAGATCAGAAAAACATGAGTTTGATTAAATTGGATTTGGATTAGATATCATTTTCATTTAAGAATAAAAGGAAATGTAGGGAGAAATTGTGTAAAATTTTTGAGTAAACCAATGATTAACCTAATGATTTTTCGCTGTTACAGATTCACAGCACTTTGTTATTTGTCAGTGTATGTTCTAAAATACACTGAAGATTTATTACTAAAATCCATTTTGGTATTATAACCCAGTTGTCACTTACCAGCCAGGAGATTAGGTTTCTAAAAAGGATGAGATAGGCAAAACGGAAGCAGAGCAAGTCAAGCTTCATAGAAAACAAACGTTAGGGAAATAATAAAAATTATCTGTATATATTTCACAATAATTCTGAGAAATCCTTAACCTAAAAAAATTCAAAGTAAGCCCCATCTCTTAGCATAACAAACTTCCTCCACTAAATAACTCTTTACTTGACCCATTTTCTTCAGTTGTGATCTGTAGCATGAGCCTCCCACAAATTTTGAACTCTGTAAAATGTACCCATTTTTAAAGTTTTTAAACTGTCTGGTTTGAAACTTACTTTTTCACTTTATTTTTCCCTTGTTTTATTTTTTTCCCAAGTATGAAAAATTATTGTGAATCATCTTGTATTTTGATGGTACGTAAGGGCGTATTTTTTTAGAACTGAACATCTTCCCATCTGTTGAAAAACGGGAATACAAATGTTTACCAAAGGGTGGAAAAACTAGTTGAAAGTATCTCACAGAATTGTATATGCATACATACAAACAGCCCAAAGGTTTTGTGAAAACTAAATGTGATGATGTATTCAAAACACGCAGCAAGAGTTATATTTATTCCTAGAGTACCATGGTACTTTGGAGGTAAGTCCAGAGAGGTTTTGAATCCTTACTTTCCTGATTACTTTCTGTGTGAATTTGAATGGTCTGCCTAATTTCTCTAAGGTTCCTATGTCTTTTTCTTAAAAGGTGATGATGATACCAACTCTACTAGTCAGTTTTACAAGACTGTTCTGAGGATATTCTTGTTGGAGGCTTTTGCAATCTGTAAATTGCAATAAAGTTGTAAAGTTTGAAGATGTTGTTTTACTCCTTGTCAACTTGAAGATTCAAGCTGAACACAAAACATGTGACTGAGAGAAAGCATGACTGTCTGCCCCTCCCACTCCCCCGGGGTGACTCAGGTTGCCAGCTGTTCTGAGTTAAGAGATACTTGGGGAAAAACAGGATAATTTAGGGAGATCCCTGTGGATATCCATTGACTTCTAGTTCATGTTGGTCTTCTGAAACACTTTTCTTGAAAGACAGTTTTAGGTCTGTAACCTCACTCCAGAGTCTAGAATACTGCAGTATTCTGCTTATAGAGTCAGACTTTAGAACTCTGCAGCAGTGCAGAGATCCCCCGTGTTGTGTAGGCTTGACAACTGGGGTGCCCTGTGTTCTGACTGTTCAACTGCACAAGCTCGTCCCGCCCGGGTCCTGTTTGTGAGTAAGTGGGCGGGTGCCTGGGAATTCTAGTGCCAGGTTATATAGCACCTTCTACAACAAAAACCTCTAGTTTGTTTATTTACCTTTTCCCTAATCAAGTACTTCTTGTAGGTGAGTCTCTTTGCTCAAAAAGACAAAGACAATATAATAACAAAGATTCTTAGTTATGTTTCCATAGGCATGCTTTGAATAGCATTTCCAGTTGATCTGGAGAAGATATGTTTAAAGTACAAATACAAGGCTGTAGTCTTTCTATATAATTGAGGAAATAGGTTTTGAATCGTACAACTCTTCCTATAAAATAGAAGACATCTTTCTGGGAAGAGAAAGAATTTAATTCTTTTTTTCTAAATCGCTAAGAATAGGAAAATACCATTTACATTTTTGTAGTCTCTGTTGCTGTTCCAATCTCTTTATAGAATGTCAAGTATATGGTTAAAAAATAGATGCATATAGATGGGTGCAACCTTGTCTTGATTCAGAGAAGAATTCTATTGTTATATCTCAAGAAGATCTGTGTAATAATGCTGCCGTTTACTACAGCACAGTTGTTAAGGGCACAAGCTCTGGAATCAATATCCTGAGTATAAATGCTAAATCAATCACTTACTAAAGAATTCTAAGGGGTATAGTGGAAATAGTGGAAATAAAATTTCCTTATATCTAATTGGTATATTCTCACCCATAACTAGTGTATTAATAAAGACCGGTTTGGTTGTAAGCATTAGAAACCTAACTCAATCAGTAGGCATAGGCTAAAAGGGAGAGGAGAGCAAGGCATGGATTTTATTGGCTCATGAGATGGTAGCGTTGAGTACTGATTGATACAGGCATTCAAAGACTCAGTCTCAGTCTTTTTAAAATTTTTATTTTATTTTTGAGAGAAAGAGAGAGAGCAGGGTAGGTGCCAAGAGAGGAAAACAGAGGATCTGAAGCAGGATCCGCACTGATGTGGAGAGCCTGATGTAGGGCTCCAACTCCTGACATGAGATTATGACATGAGCTGAAGTCAGACACTTAACCAACTGAGCCACTCGGGTGCTCATTTTTCTTTCTTAATCTCTCAAGAGAGCACGTGTGTTCGTGCTATCTTTCTCTAATTCTTTCTCTCTCTCTCTCCTCATCTCCCATCTGAGATACATAGGTCTTGAACTGGTTGTTTTAAAAGTCTGTGAATTGGTCAGGAATACTATCGACAGAATTCTTACTGAGGGGAAGAAGAGTCTTATGAGATTCTGAGACTCTGTTTTTGATGTTCTTAGATGCAGTTGTACATGTGATTTTGAAGTCTAAATCTTTTAATTTTCTTATTTATACTTCTAAATATTTGAAATAATATACTGAAAATTTCTTACTATATCATGCTTAGATTACTAGAATGAATCGAGGTGAAATGCTTGTAAAAATATAGTTGTATCCTGGGGAAACTGTGTGTAGGGCATTTATTAATCACTGTGTTATCATGTACTGTGCTAAGGCAGCTTATATAAATTACCCAATATGGTCATCGAAACAGTCTTATAAATGGTTATTATTAATGTGTTATATTAAGGAAACCAAGACTTAGGAAAAAAACTTGCCCGAGAACAACCAGCCATTGAGTGTTTGACCCATAATTTGAACTCAGATCAGCCTGACTCCAAAGTCTCTGTTACATGGTCAGATTATACCTTAATGGCTTTTATTAAGAAAATGCCTCCTTATGCAAGCCATATAGATACTACCTTTTAATATAGTATCTTAGATTGCTACTGACATGACTTGAACTTACCAAAAATTGTTTCTTTTTTCAGTTTAATAATTACTTAGTTATATTTTTGCCCTAATTTTCTAATTTTTCAATGCTAAAATTTAACCAATTTGAACCATAAAATCTGATTCCAGTTTTTTAAAAAATTTCTACGACTGAAAATATAGTATAAAAATTTTACCCTTAGCTGTAGATTGTTGCTTGGAAAATAAATTGCTGCATAGGCACACACCCTGTACTGTATGGAAAATAAAGCAGTTTATGAAAATATGTTAGCTGTTACTGAGATTATGTCTTTTTAGCTACAGAAACATTGCTTAGACTGAACTTACATAGCAAGACAAAATTGAAAACAGAGGCTTTAGAAGTTAGCATAATATAAAGTTTACAGTTTATAAAAATTATTTTATGTAAGCGCATCTGGGTGGCTCATTAAGTTGAGCATCCAACTTCAGCTCAGGTCATGATGTTGCAGTTCATGGGTTCGAGCCCTGCATTGAGACTTTGTGTTGACAGCTCAGAGCCTGGAGCCTGCTTTAGATTCTGTCTCCTTCTCTTTGCCCCTCTTCTGTGCTTGCTCGTTCGCTCGCTGTCTCTCACACACACACATAAATAAATAAACATTAAAATTTTTTAAATTACTTTATTTAATAGCTATTGTCTTATTTGCTTTTATTAAAGAAATAGATTCCTATAATTCAATTGATGGTACACATTCTTTTGCATGGAGTAGGGCTGATTATATAAGGCTATCAGGAGCTACTCCATGTTGTACAAGTAGTATATTAGTTTTGTGAATCATGTTTTTGCTTCTCTCATCCAAAGGCAGATTTAAGAAGAACTATTTTATTCTTTTTCCCAAAAAGAATCTGTAGGGTTCTGTGGAGAGGATGACACATAGTCCTAAATTAACAGAGGGCTTGTGTGGATACACAGGCAGCTAATCTCTCACCTAGTTCCAGGTACGTGTCTTGGTTGTTGACTAGAAAAGTACGTGGCCAGAAGCCCACATATCTCTCCTGTTATTCTCCTTCCTATAAATAGTCTTGCTTGCCAGGAGCATTACCTTACTGGAAACAAGCAGCATTCAGTACACTATAAATCTCTAACTACTGTATGAGGAGTAATAGAGAGCAACTAGAACCCTATAGGCCAGCCCTAGCTCCTTGGTATCCCAGCGTCCTTTGCAATTCTGAGGTGTAAAAATCTCAGAAGTGTATTTAAACAAAGCTTAATTTAAATTTAAACAAGCTTTTACAAATTCCACTCACTAATTCTAGTAAAAATAAAGATTGTCAAAATAATAGGCGCTAAAATTTCAAAAAGTTAGAATCCTACAAAGCTATAATAGGAAATAAAATCAAGCTGTAAACCCCAAGTGATACTAATTATTTCAAAACAAATGTAGTTACTGTTTACAGATTTAATATAACTTTTATTTATTTTATTATTTATATATTTAGAGTAAGAGAGCGAGCACATGCAGGGGAGGGGCAGGGGGAGAGAGAGAGAGAGAGAGAGAGAGAGAGAGAGAGAGAGAGAGAGAGAGAGAATGAATGAGAATGAGAATGAGAATGAGAATCCCAGCAGGCTCCTTGCTCAGCACAGAGCCTGATGCAGGGCCCAATCTCACAACCCTGAGATTATGACCTGATTTGAGCCGAAATCAAGAGTCAGATGCTTAACTGAGCCATCTGGGCAGGCACCCCTTAATATAACTTTTAAAACATTACTTCCAATGTCATGTGTGGAAGTCTTTAGAAAACTTGAAAGTCATACTTAGTAGTCCATAATTATGAACTCTAAGTCCTATGTAATATAACCAATAGATAATAAAAGGAAAATTGTCTTTAAATCTTCATTTATGAAAATGTGAAACGAAGCAATGTAAGCATTAAATTGTTGACAAAATAGTTTACTATAAACACATACAAACAGAAAAGGTAGAGACCCAGAGCATATAAATTTAGATGAGAATATAGTGAAATATAAAATAATAATCATAATTGCATGATGCTATCTTATGTAAAACCCTGAATAAATATTTATTGAGTGAATAAATATTTATTGAGTTAATAAATATTCAGTTCAGCAAGCAGCTTATTCAGCATATTTATTCCTAGTAATATATATAAAAAACATTTGATGGGATTCAATATCATAGAAATACATGACAATATCATTATCATATATAGACATAGACATCAGTGTTCTAGACTCTGCCTTCCAAAGGCATATATTCTTTTTAAGGAGTTAAAACAGGTCTGATAAAATACTGTAGGATTATACCAGTGATCATTATTAAAATGCTAATTAACTGCCCCCCAAATATAGTATAGACTAGCACCGTCCAGTAGGACTTTCTGTGGTAACAGAAATGTTCTATATTATATCTCATAGCCACTAGCCACTTGTGATTACTGAGCACTAGAAATGTGTCTGTTATGAATGAGGACCCAAACTTTATATTTTATTTATAATTTTAATTAACTTCAATGTGACTAGACATGTGTGATTAGTGGCCACCTTATTAAATAGCACAATTCTCAAAATTTTTGATCTTAGGATCCCTTTACACTTTAAAAGTGCTTAAAGACCCCAAAGTGCTTTTGATTATATGGGTTATATTTATCAATATTTACTGTATTCACAATGAAAAATGAAAATTTTTAAATATCAATTGATCTTCAGTAATAAAGGCAGCTGGGTTCTCATATTTGCTTCTGCATTCAATCTGTTGTAATTTGCTGTGGTTGAAATATATTAAAACTTGACCTCATACAGATATGTACTTGGAATTAGCCTTTTCAGATAATTGTGGGTATTATTTGATTACTGCACCAAAACTTATCAAGTAGCATGTTTTAAAGTTTAGTTGCAATGCAGAATATGAAATGATATCTTGAATTTCATACTTATATTAAAATGCATCAGTCTATTTTGAACTTTAAATGGATCGTTTTTATCTACTCATGAATTTGTATTTCCTGTATTAGTCATTTGAAATATATTGGTTTACTTAGTCATGTGGATCTTTCACACATTGACACATTACATTTTACCATATCGAAAGAACCATTAATATTAGCATCACTTTCTTCAGAAGGGTCTTTAAAATTGGCAAGCTATGAAACTCACAGTGACTGTTGCATGTTTTCCAGAATTCTAATTTATACCTGAAAGCTCAAATTTTATTATTGGCAACAAATTTGGTCTTTTGTTCCCCTAGAAGTGACAGACTCACTTGTCTGCCAAATACTCAAGTCTGAAAAATCATAGTTGTTCTTTCAAGTAAAATTGGTGTGCCATGAAAAAGGCAGCCAGTTCAGCTGCCATTTCAAAACCATTGCATGCTTTGCTACACAGCAGAAGTCGTTGATGTGTACATCCCATCTTCTCACACAGAATATTAAAGACATGCACTAAGAGGCCATTATTTAGTAAAATAACTTTTGCTACATCAGGAACATTCTTAAATGAAATTGGCAAATGTGTTTGTTTATTTTTACTGAGGACGAGTGTCAGCAATGGATGCAGGATATGGTTTGTTGCCATGACTTCAAATCGTTCTAAAGCACCAACAGTTCTACCCACCATTGCCTTTGCATTGGTGCAAAAGTCAAAAGTGAAAAAGGCAAATAATGTAATACTTTAGTATTGATATAAAAACAATTTTGACCTTGCTGGTATATACTTGAGGGGAGGAAAGAAATTGTTAGCTAGAATAAGTTGGGGGAGCCTTCATGATAGAGAGCAATGTCATATTCATGCTCTACTTCTCTTTTACCTGCTTTTCCTAGGAAAAATGCTCAACTTATTTAATTATTAAAAATCATTTAGTCATGTTTATAGTTTACTTTTTAATCATTTATCGATTCAACAAGTATTTTATTGAGTACATTTTGTATAAGTCATTTGTATTGTTGAGAAATGGAGAAAATATAGTGTTCAAGATAATGGTCATGCCAGTAAAAGCCATCTACTGTGCTCCCTATTTATTAGGCACTTGCTCTGTGCTCGGCACTGTGTTTATGTGCTTTTAAATACATTAAATTCATTTTCATGGCAACCTCAGGAGGTATATTTTTATAAAAGGTCCACTGGGTTTTGTGCCAGGCTCACCACAATTTTTTGTGTAAGTAGACAAGTTAGTTAGCTTCATTGGGTTTCAGTCTTCTCAAGTGTAAAATGTGGAACTGAGAATTACCTTCAGATTCTTTCTGGGTTTAAATTCAATAAATTAATATATAGTTTGTAGCAAAGTAATCCTTTACCAAAACATTATCAGAATATTCCACATTTTATTAGGAATCATAAAAACAATTATTACATATTTATTACATAATCATAAAAACAATCATTAGCATAAACGTATTGGAACACTTTTTATCATCCCTTTCACTTTAAAATTTATTGATTCAGCACATCTTTCACAGCACGTAATCCTCTATTGACATATTATCTTAACACTTCACACTTGATCAACGACTTAATGATAAGCATGTGAACATAATGAAAACATGATGGGATATAGGCATTATTGCCCACAGGAAATTACACGGAGCACAGAGTTTGGGACAAGAGTCAGAAAAAGTCAAGAAGAGCATCACCAATGCAGCAGTGTTTTAATGTGTCATTAATTCAAAAAATATCTTAAGTTGCCTTTAATGTTTGGAACTTCGACTACTGGAGTGAGCAAACAATGTCCTTGCCCTCATGGAGCATTTTAGTGGGGAAGTACAGTAGATAGAATGATGGCCTCCCAAAGATGTCCATGTCCTAATCTCTTGAATCTGGGAATAGGTTATATTACATGACAAAGGAGAATTAAAGTAGTAGAGAAATTAAGGTTGCTAATCAGCTAACCTTAAAATCAGGGGATTATTTTGTGTCATCTGGTTAGGCCCAATGTAAGAGTCCTTGAAAGTGCCAGCCAGAGACAAAAGAAGGGTCAGTGTCAGAAGAATGTGATGTGAGCCACTGCTGGCGTTGAAAGGAAGGAGGCCACATGCGAAGGAACGTGTTCAGCCTCTAGAAGCTGGAAGAGGCAAGAAAACAGGCTTCCCTAGAGTTGCCAGAAAGAGCACAGCTCTACCAATACCTTGATTTTAGCCCAGTGAGGTCAGTCTTGGACTTCTGGCCTCAAGAACAGTAAAATAACAAGTGTGTGTTATTTAATTATTTTTAGTGTTTTTTAATTTATTTTTTAGAGACAGAGAGAGACAGCATGAGCAGGGGAGGGTCAGAGGGAGAGGGAGACACAGAATCTGAAACAGGCTCCAGGCCCTGAGCTAGCTGTCAGCACAGAGCCCAACATGGGTCTCGAACCCATGAACTGTGAGATCATGACCTGAGCCGAAGCCAGATGCTCAACCGACTGAGCCACCCAGGTGCCCCAAGTGTGTGTTATTTAAAGCCCCTTAAGTTTATGTTAATTTGTTATACAACAGCAATAAAAGCTAGTATAGAGAGACAATAAGTACACAAGATAATTATAGATTGGGTACTTTTAAGAAAATAAACAGGATGATGTAAGAAAATAAAAGACGGAGCATGTTTGATTAGGTAATCATGGAATGGCTCTTTGAAGCTAGGACAACAGAATGTAGACATGAGGAAAAGAAGGAACCAGCCCTTCAAAGACTGGGAACAGCATTTCAGGAAGAGGAAAAGATAAGTGTGAAGGCTAAGAGTAGAGAAAGGCTTGTCACAGGCAAAGAATGGAAAGATTATTTAGGGAGAATGTGTAAGAGTAGAGGGGAAGAAGGTGAGAACACTGATAACCCATTGAAAGTTTTCAGGAAGTGGAGGGACATATTCTGCTCTATGGTTTGAAGAAGTCACTCTGGCTGCGTATGGTAAACGGAGACAAAGGGACCCGTGACGTGGGATTTGTGGTAGCCCAGAATCGGGGAGATGATAGTTTGAAAGAGGTACATTGGAGCATTGGAGATGGAGAGGGACAGCCAACAGGATTTGTTGATGGGTTGGATATGGATTTTGAAAGATGAGTAGGAATTTGGCAGTAGAGGAAAAAGGAGGAAGGGAAGTATGAAAGCACAGCAGGGTCTCGGGAGTAGAATATATTGAGTAGAAGGGTAGGAGATAGAGGTAATTGAGGCCCTAATGATCAGTCTAGAGACCGTTATTTGCTATGCATAGAAGTTTGGAATTCATGGTATATGCAACGGAGAGCCCTCAGAATTTTAAATCAAGGGAATAAAACAATCTCTGAAATGAGGTTTTATGGTTTTATATATCTTCCATTGTCATTCTAATGTAAAAATGAATAATAAGGATATTTAAATTTTTATTTTTTTAGATTCTGAGTTGAGAAAGATGTAATTTCTTGGCAATAAAGTGTTTAATAATTCATCTGTAAACTCTCTTCGGTTTTTGAGGGGCTTTTGCTCATTTGTTGGCCATACTATTCTGCCTGCTTGAGAGAAGCAGTTGAAGTAGGTTCAGAGCAAGGGCTCTAGAGCCACGAGGCCTGGGTTGGCATCTTGGCTCTGGTTCTAACTGGTCCACCTTTAGCAAGTTATATAACCTCTAAGTCCAGTTTCATTATCTGTAAAATGATTTTGATTCTTCATGTGTCTCTTGTAAGGATTAAATGATTGAATGCATATAAAGCACTGAATACTTCTTAAGTTCTTCATGGAGCAGGGCCAGAGCAGCACGCAAAGCTATATAAGTGGCACTGATTGATTTAACTTTTTTTCTGCCAGTAGTAGGAATTTGATAAAACAACTTTGTTGAAATACTCTGAAAAATACCCTTTTCTCCATTTGTTTCTATATATGTAATTAAAGTTTTCATTGATCTGTGTTTTCCAAGATACCCACTTTCAGCACTAAGTCCACTCACTCTCTAAGATAAAATTTATATGAAGATGTGAGTGAGTTCACAAGGTCTTTTAGCTTACTGGATAGTACTTATTTTCTGAATAGGTTGTATTCACAGAGAATTGCCATTGTAACTATTTCTCAGATAAGTCAGGTAAATGAAAACACCAGGAATTCTTTGGTACCACAATTCAAATCAATTTAGTTTTCCAACAACATATTTCAAATTAAAAAAAAAAAACCAAAGTACTTTAATTTTTATTTCCTTGGGACATTATTAGCAAGGCATAAAAAGAAGGGATGAGACACGATGAGGTAAGGAATCCTATGGCATTTTATTTTCAATTTAGCATTGAGTTATTTATTGTCCCATTTCTCTCTATGATACTTAATGTACATCACTCATATTTTATAAATGGTGCATGTATTTCAGAAGCAGAGGCTGTAAGTATTATATGTCTTCATTCTACCTTCTGGAGCCCTCAGGTCAGAGGAGCTAAATTATTCATTCTAACGTGATAAATCACAAGCTTGTAACATGTTGTGATGTTTAGAAGGTCTCAGTAAAACTAAACTTTGATTACCTATATATTGTTTTCAATGCTTCATTAAGATATAACTTCCAAATCAGTTTTCATTAGCATCATCCTTGTTCTTCCATGTCTAGTCCTTAGAGAAGAGAGACTCTGGGAATTAGCACACTGGTATTAAAATTTAGCCCTCAGGGAAGCTTTCCAAGAGGAGGTGCCCCAAATGGGTACTGTTTAGCCTTACTTATTGTTTACTGCCACTCCCAGGGGAACAAGGGAGGATCGGTCCTCAGACTGCATCCTTGGTGTTCATGACCTGTTTCTTTTCACTTCCTCTGTGATTTCCTTTCCCGTTGTGGGCACTAGTATCTAGCACATGGCCAACAGTTTTCAGTTATACACACTGTATTACTAGCTTAAAGGAATCTGAGAAACCCAAATGAAAGGAATTCAAATAAAATTCTTGTCTTCTTCCTTCATCTTATTTCTCATAACCAGTTCCTTCACAAATTAGTCTCTTCTGAGATTGGTAGATAACAAACGATTACTTAAAACGTATTTGTAAATTAAGAAAAACTTAGAATCAAGGGGCACCCGGGTGGCCAAGTTGGTTAAGCATCCGACTTCAACTCACATCATGATCTCCCTGCTTCTGAGTTGGAGCCCTGTGTGGGGCTCTGTGCTAACAGCATGGAGCCTGGAGCATCCTCCTGATTCTGTGTCTCTATCTCCCTGCCCCTCCCTCCCTTTCTGTTTCTCTCGCTCTCTCGCTCTCAGAATAAGTAAACATTAAAAATATATAAAAACAGAATCAAGCCAACTCATATAGCAGAAGCTGTTTAAACATATGAGTAGGAGGGGGGATACATTGCTCTAACCAGTAGTTGGGTGGTATTGTTTGCCTTTAACAAGGTGTATGCCCTCCACCAGGCCATCCTTCCAGGGCATCTGTGTAGGGCACGTGCAGCTGCAGAATTCACTTATCTTGGTATCACTTAGCTCTTTTTTACAAGTATACCTTCCTTTTCATTTTACGTAACTTCATATTTTATGTAGCTATAAATAGAAAAGGTCAATGTTATTCATATTTTAAGAGACCACTGTCTTTCATACATAAAAAATAGAGATTGTTTTCTAATAAGAACTTAAAATAATATTATTTGAAAATCCACAACACATATGTTTGCAACATAGTATTTATTTTCTTCCTAAATGTCATTTTAACCTTTATTTTTAAAGTTTCATTTTAGTGTATTGATTGCTATTTCTAATTATACCTCCTACTTTTATCCAAACTCAGATAACAAAAATATTAAGAAAATATTTTCCCCAATCACAGTTCAGTTTTTTTAAGTTCACCACTGGCAGTGGTATGCTGAATATTATTTCAGGTTTTTCTTTGCACATTTGAAATTTATCTTTTAACTTTCTTAAGTATAATACATATATTTAAAGAATATGGAAGGAATAAAATAGAAAAAAGTCAATCTTTCATTACCTTATTTTATCATTTGTATGTTCCTCTAGTCCTTATTATTCAGGTGTATGTATGCATACTATTACGTCTTCATTTTCTTCAAGAATGGAATCAAAGCTATTTTGGAGGACTCCTCTCTATATCTGTACAAAGGGATATACCTTGGGTGGCTATTTAAGATTTTCATACATGTGTAAGTCAACTTGTGAAAGCCAAGAAATTTTTGGGTCAACAGGTAAACATTTTACATTTTGATAAAAATTAAAAATAAAAATTAGTTTTGATAAAACAACAAATTAACACAACAGCATATAAATGTGTACTCATTTTCTTAACCCTTGCATATATCTTGTGTTATTGAGAAATTTTATTGCTAATTTGTTCAACATTTATTGAGCTATTAGTACTTATGGACAGTGTTCAACATGTAGTAAATGAAACCAAAAATAATTCTGGCTGTGTGGAATCTAGATTCTAGTCAGAGGAGACAATAAAAAAAAAGAATAAAATACTACTTGGTGATAAATATTTTAAAAAGAAAGAAATCATGGGAGAGAGTGGCATGTGCTCTAGGTTGAAAGAGGTCTGTAAATTTATTATTTTAAGTTTATTTATTTTGAGAGAGAGTGCACATGCAAGTGAGGGAGAGGCGCAGAGAGAGGGGGAGAGAGAGAATCCCAAGCAGGCTCTGCACTGTCAGCACAGAGCCCAACAGAGGCTCAGTCCCACGAACCCTGAGATCATGACCTGAGCCAAAATCAAGAGTCTGTTGCTCAACCAACTGAATGACCCAGGCACCCCAGGAAGTCTATAAAAGTAAATGGAGTGCACATTGAAGACCTCACTAAGCAGGTGAAATCAAGCCATGCTCAAAGAACATTCCAGGTAGAATTACAAGAAGTACAAAAACTTTGAGGCAAGAGACCACCGTATGTGAACTGGCGTGAACAAGCATAAGGTAGAAGATGAGAGATAATGGATGAGTGGGAGCCAGCTCATGAAGGGCCTTTGGGTTATGGTAAGGTGGGATGCCATTAGATTGTTTGAGCAGAGGAATAACAGGATTTCTCTAATGGTTTAGAAGGATAGTGCTGGCTGCTATATTGATAACTGCCCATAGGAAGGCAAAAGTGGAGGCAAGGAATCCTGATGGGAGCCAATAAACAGCACTCTCGGTGCTGTAGAGCAGGAGGTGATGAGTTAGCGGTAAGGGGCCAGATGCCGAATAAATTTAAAGGCATTTCTCTCTAGAGTAGATGTGGGGTATGAGAGGTAGGGGGAAAAAAGGAGTCAAAACTGACACTAAGAGTTGTAATCTGAGCAACTGGAAGAGTTACTGAAATGGAGAAAGCTGAGAAGATCAAGAGTTGGGTTTGGGTGTGGCAGGTTTGCCCAGACGTCCAAGTGGAGATACCAAGTAGGCAGTTGGGCTTACACATCTGGAGTGCAGAGAAGTTTGGGCTGGAATATAAAGCAGAGAGTCATCAAAGGATAATTAGAGCCATGGGACAGATTGAGGTCCAGGAGGTGGAGGAAAGAAATGTAAAGGCAACAGTCAGGGAGTTAGGAAAATCAAGGGAGAGAGATTATTTTGAAAAGGAAAGATTTTATGTCAAATGCTGCTCATAGGTCAGATAAGATGAGGATTGATCGTTGTCATTGCCTTTAACAACATAAAGGTCTTTCACAATCATGACAAGAACAGTTCTGTGACTGGAGTGGGCTTAAGAAAGAATAGGAAGAAACAAATTGGAAACAAGTGTAGGTAACTTTTTCAAAAAGCTTTGCAGTAAAAGGGCCTGAGTTGTAGAATTTGGAAAAGTGAGATTTGATCAGAATGGGAGTTTAACCAGAAAAGAGATTTTAAGTGTGAGAAAGGCAGTAGGAAAGAATTAAGACTGTAGGCAAGAAGTGACTATAACGGTATACTTTAATCCAAGGAGGTATTTCTTTAATTAGTGAGGTTAAACATCTTATTACATATTTATTGGCCATTCATATTTTTTGTGGGGGTGAATTTTATTTGTGAATTTTTATTGGATAGTTTACTTTTTTCCCATGAATATGTAAGAATTCTCTGTATAATTAAAAAAAACAGTCTTTGGTAACATGTATTGCAAACATTTTTTTAACAGTTTGTCATTTGTCTTTTGACTTGAAATTTTTTCTGTGTATAGTCATGGGTTTTGTGTCATGCCAATAGCCACCTTACTTATTCCAGGAGTTGTAAAAGGATTTGCCAATATTTTCTTCTTTTACTTTTATGGTTCCTTATTCTTTAATTAAAATCGTCGATTCATGTAGATTTTTTTTTGGTTAAAGTTGTGAGGTGGAATCTGATTAGCAAGTCTGTAAGTCTGAAGGATCTATTTTTAGATTCTGTTTAAGCCCCTTTATTTTCTGCCTCTCCCTGTATTAATACAAAAATCTGTTTCCATTTCTTTAGTTTCAAGATATATTTTCTATCTGGTGTGGCATACTGTTCTCCTGCCACCACCATTAGTATAATTCCTCTGACTTTCCTTGAATATTTCTGGGTTTATTTTTTCAGAAAATAATAATAGTAACAATATGTATTGAGCACTTTTGTTTAATACTCTATTAAGTTTTTGGCATATATAGTTATCTTTATCACTGATTCAGAAACATGCCCAAGGTGACATGGATAGTAGTTGGTGAAGCTGTGATTTGTACCAGGTGGTCTCATTCCAAAGATTGTGTTCTTCTTCCTGTGAATGTTAGACTCATTTGCTCGAAATCATTTCAAATCGAAAATATCATGTTCCTAGTTGGATCAGAATTGCATTGAATTTATAGATTATTTTAGGTAGAATTAACATGTTTATGATATGAAACATTCTATCCAAATACAAGGAATGTCTTTTTCATTTATGTAGATCTTTTTTTAAGTTGTTATTTAAATCCAGTTAGGTAACATACAGTGTTGTATTCATTTCAGGTTTATAGTATAGTGATTCAGCACTTCCGCACATCACACAGTACTCTTCTCAAGTGCACTTTTTAGTACGCATCACTCATTTAACCCATTCTCCTACCGTGTCCCCTCGGGTAACCATCACATTATTCTATATAATGAAGAATCTGTTTCTTGGTTTGCCTCTCTTTTTCCCTTTGCTTGTTTGTTCTGCTTCTTAAAATCCCAATATGAATACTACATGGCATGAGAAAGAATGAAATCTGGCCATTCGTAGCAACATGGATGGACCTTGAGGGTGTCATGCTAAGCGAAATAAGTCAGGCAGAGAAGGACGGATACCATATGTTTGCACTCATAGGTCTAACAGGAGAAACTTAACATAGGACCATGGGGAGGGGAAGGGAGGGAAAAGAGTTAGGGAGAGAGAGGGAGGCAAATCATGAGAAACAAATACTGGAAACAAACAGGGCTGAAGGGGGAGGATGAAAGAGGGAGGGGGGTGATGGACATGGAGGAGGGCACTTGTGGGGAAGAGCACTGAGTGTTATATGGAAACCAACTTGACAATAAAGTTTATATTTTATAAAAAGAAAAAAAGAAGATTCATAAAGAAAAATCTTTAAGAAGAAATTTTATGTGTGGTCAGGACAGATTAAGGTTAAAATAAATGGATTTTTTAAATTAAAAAATAAAAAATAAAAATAAATTCCATGTATGAGTGAAATCATACAGTATTTGTCTTTCTCTGACTTTGCTTAGCATAATACTCTCTAGCTCCATCCATGTTGTTGCAAATGGAAAAATTTTATTTTTATGGCTGAATAATACTCCATTGTGTGTATGTGTGTGTGTATACACACCCACACACACATATACCACATCTTTATTCGTTCATCAGTCAGTGAACTCTAGGACTGCTTCCATAATTTTCCTATTGTAGATAATACTGCTGTAAACATCAAGGTACATGTATCCGTTTGAACTTTTATAACCCTCAATGGAATGCTACAATTTTCCTTATATAGTTCCTCCATGTTTCTTTTTTTGCCTTCATGGGTTATCTTTTGAGTTATTAGAATTTTCCTTTTGTTATTTATGTTTTTAGCGAGATTTACTGGTTTATTGGAAAGCTATTGATTTCTTCTGTCAACTGTGTAATTAGTCATTTACCAAATTTTCTATTTGTTAATAGTTTTTTGCAGCGATTTTTCTTGATTTTTTCCAGGAACATCAAAACATCACCTGCAAAGAAGAATTTTGCTTTGTTTTCTTCACTATTTGTGCTTTTCCTTTTGTTCTTTTTGAAAATTAGGGTATTCTTTTAAAATGTTGTTAGTAATGATGACAGTAAACATCCTTATCTTCTAAATGCCTCTGATTCATAATCATTTATCATAATACTGACTTTACTTTGATTTTCATGAAAATGTATCAGCAAGGAATAGTGAATTTTAGCAAATATCTTTCATGGTTTTATAGGGATCATATTGTTTCTCCTTTACTATGTAAAGATAATGAACTATCTTATATACTTCCTAATGTGGAATAATACTTGCCTTATTTAATTTCTAATGTACCACTGGATTTAGTAATTTAGCATTTTTACAACAGGAATTACTGAGACCGAGTGTGAGTGTGTGTGTGTGTGTGTGTGTGTGTGTGTGTGTGTGTGTGTATGCATACTTACACATGCATATAAGTGTACTTGTTCCGTGTGGTTGACTGTTATTATTCTGGCTTCATAAAAAAGATTTAGGCTCTTTTCATTTTCCTCTCCTTGAAAAAAGCAACAGATTATCAGTTCTTTCAAGATCTGAAGAAATTCACCTGGGAAAACATCGTGCACATTTTGGGTGGTTAAGTCTTTGGGGTCTTCCTAAATTTATCGATGGTCTGTTTGTCTTTGCTGTCTCTTCCATAATTTTATAAATTCCGTGAATAATAAATGTAGTTATAATCACTAACATTTTCCTAGAAAGTTATGTCATCCAAGTTCTTAAATTTATGTGCTTAGATTTGTAGAAAATATTTGTAAATAAGTCTCTTAAATTCCTTTATAGCTATAATTACTTCTCTGATTTCATTAATATTGAAATTTTGTGCCTCACAATTTTTTTCTATGATTAAGTGGGCTAGTGATTACTGATTTTATTCATTTCTCCAAGATCTGGCTTTTGGATTGATTTACCAGTTATATGGCTTCTCTGCTGTTTGACTCAATAATTTCTGTGTTCGTATTTTTAATTGTCTTCACACCTCACTTGGGTTTTGTCATCTTGCCTGTATTCCATAAGTAATAAGTCATATAAATTAAAAAACATCCTTTTTATAAATGCACATTTTACCTATGAAGGAAATATTAGTTATTGATCACTTTGTGTGAATTATTTTAGTCTAGATACTTTCCTCACACACAAAAGAACCACCTTTCCTGGGACTGATTTTGGTTTAGTATGGTAAGAACTTTGCTGTGTAACTGTTTCATCTGTCTCTTTGTGAGTTGTACTTAAACTGGCTGAAATTAGCTCTCTGAGCGAGTGGGAGCTTTGAGAAGTCAGGGAAAGGAGAAGGTAATTTGGGATGACTCTTACTGGGGCATATAGACAGAGGGCCATGGAAGAGAGGCCAGAATAAGAACTTGAGAGAGCATGAGAGACAAATCCCAGGAATACTTAGTAATTTTTGTGTAATAAGAGAGGAGAGAAAATAAGAACTAGGATTCTGTGCACGATGGCAGCCCTTCTCCTGCTTTTGCCTATGAGTTTTCATTCTAAGAATAACTTGTATCTGAAGGCATTGAAAATCACCAGCCCTTTGCAGGGGTAGTTAGAGTCAGCGACTTTCACTGGAGTTATGTTTTTAAAATATTTGGAGGGGCGCCTGGCTGACTCAGTTGACTAAGCATGTGACTCCTGATTTTGGCTTAAGTCATTATTTCAGTTTATGGGATCGAGCCCCTCATTGGGGCTCTGTGCTGACAGCATGGAGCTTGCTTGAGATTCTCTCTCCTCTGCCCCTCCCTTGCTCTCTTTCTCTCTTTCCAAAAAAATAAACATTTAGAAAATAAATCAATAAAAGATATGTTACAATTAGATAATATACACATTGTATATCATATTACATGTTACATTACATATGCATATTACATCATAACCTTCATTCTGTAGTAAAATACATGCACATTAATATTATCTATAAATTAGGTCAAAAGTCAGGTTAACAAATATTTGCAGTATGCCTGGGTATAGTATTTATAGACAACATAAGCTCTTCTTTCTAGGAGTAACGTTATTTGCAGAACTTTTCTTTGACACTGTGGATTGTCATATGACCTCTCTTTTTTATATCATGTGCTTATTTGCCAATTCTTTGGTTATTACCACAGCCTTGTCATTTCCTGACTTTTTTTCTTTACTAAGAAAAAAACAGTGGCCCCACATTCAATTCAGCAAATAATTCTCTACCTACTATGTGGAAGGCCATATGCCAAGAATCTCTTCAGTATAAGAAAAAGATGTTGAATGGTCTTGTTACAGTTTTGTCCCAGCTGATGTTAGAGAGTAATGGAAATACTTGGTCAGTATACCTACCTTTATCTTCATGTTTCATAGCATCCTTGCCTAAATCGTATTAATCTCAGCATAGTGCTAATGTGTGAAATACTCTATTACTTAATCAAACTGTAATCAAATACTCTTGAGAACATGACTCCAAATATATATTTTTCTAGGTATTTCTTTTTTTTCTTTTTTTTCAAGGTAGTTAACATACAGTATAGTCTTAGCTTCAGGAATAGAACCCAGTGATTCATCTCTTACATATAACACCCAGTTCTCATCCCAACAAGTGCCCTCCTTAATGCCCATCACCCATTTAACCCAACCCCCCCACCTCACCTCCAGCAATCATCAATCTGTTTTCTGTATTTAAGACTCTCTTATGGTTTGCCTCCATCTCTGTTTTTATCTATATATATATCTATATATCTCTATATATGACAATATATATATAATTTATTGTCAAATTGGCTAACATACAGTGTGTAAAGAGTGCTCTTGGTTTTGGGGGTAGATTCCCTTGGTTCATGGCTTACATACAACACCCCAGTGCTAATCTCAACAAGTACCTTCCTCAATGTCCATCACCCATTTTCCACTCTCCCCCTCCCACCCATTACCCTCAGTTTGTTCTCATTATTTAACAGGCTCATATGGTTTGCCTCCCTCCCTCTCTGTTTATAACTTTTTTTCCCCTCCCTTTCCCCCATGGTCTTCTGTTAAGTTTCTCAAGATCCACAAATGAGTGAAAACATATGATGTCTGTCTTTCTCTGACTTATTTCACTTAGCATAATACCTTCCAGTTCTATCCACATTGCTGCAAATGGCATGATTTCATTCTTTCTCATTGTCAAGTAGTATTCCATTGTATACATAAACCACATCTTCTTTCTCCATTCATCAGTAGATGGACATTTAGACTCCTTCCATATTTTGGTATTGTTGAAAGTGCTGCTATAAACATTCGTATACAGGCTCCTGTGAATCAGCACTCTGTATTCTTTGGATAAATTCCGACTTGTGCTATTGCTGGGTCATAGGATAGTTCTATTTTTAATGTTTTGAGGACCCTCCACACTGTTTTCCAGAGTGGCTGCACCAGTTTGCATTCTCACCAACATTGCAAGAGGGTTCCCATTTCTCCACATCCTTGCTAACATGTTTCCTGAGTTGTTCATTTTAGCCACTCTGACTGGTATGAGGTGGTATTGCAGTGTGATTTGTATTTCCCTGATGATGAGCGATGTTGAGCATCGTTTCATGTGTATGTTGGCCATCTGGATATTTTCATTGGAAAAGTATCTATTCATGTCTTCTGCCCATTTCTTCACTGGATTATTTGTTTTTTGGGGGGTGTTGAGTTTGGTCAGTTCTTTAATTGATTTTGGATTCTAACCCTTCATCTATCATTTGCAAATGTCTTTTCCCATTCCATCAGTTGCTTTTAGTTTTGTTATTTCCTTTGCAGTGCAGAAGCTTTTCATCTTGATGAGGTCCCAATAGTTCATTTTTGCTTTTAATTCCCTTGCCTTTGGAGATATGTTGAGCAAGAAATTGCTGTGGCTGAGATCAAAGAGGTTGTTGCCTGCTTTCTCCTCTAGGGTTTTTGATTGTTTCCTATCTCACATTTAGGTCTTTGATCCATTTTGAGTTTGTTTTCATGTATGGTGTAAGAAAGTGACCCAGTTTCATTCTTCTGTGTGTTGCTGTCCAGTTCTCCCAGCACTATTAGCAAAAAGATTGTTTTTCCATTGGATACTCTTTCCTGCTTTGTCAAAGATTAGTTGGCCATACATTTATGGGTCCAATTCTGGGTTCTCTATTCTATTCCATTGGCCTATATGTCTGTTTTTTGTGCCAATAACATACGTTTTTGATGATTACAGCTTTGCAGTAGAAGCTAAAGTCTGGGTTTGTGGTTTTCTTTAGTTTTCCCACTTTGGTTTTCTTTTTCAGTATCTGGCTATTCAGGGTCTTTTGTGGTTCCATACAAATTTTAGGATTATTTGTTCTAGCTTTGAGAAGAATGTTGGTGCGATTTTGATTGGGATTGCATTGAATATGTAGATTGCTTTGGGTAATATTGACATTTCAACAATATTTATTCTTCCAATCCATGAGCATGGAATGTTTTTCCATTTCTTTGTGTTTTCTTCCATTTCCTTTATAAGTCTTCTATAGTTTTCATCATACAGATCTTTTACATCTTTGGTTAGGTTTATTCCTAAGTGTTTTATGGATCTTGGCTCAATTGTGATGGGTATCAATTTCTTGATTTCTCTTTCTGTTGCTTCATTATTGGTGTATATAAATACAAATGATTTCTGTACATTGGTTTTGCACCTTGCAATTTTGCTGAATTCATTTATCAGTTCTAGCAGCAGTTTGGTGGAATCTTTCGGGTTTTCCATGCAGAGTATCATGTCACCTGTGAAAAGTTAAAGTTTGACTTCTTTGCCAATTTTGATGCCTTTTATTTCATTTTGTTGTCCGATTACTGATGCTAGGACTTCCAACACTATGGTAAACAACAGTGGTGAGAGTGAACATCCCTGTCGTGTTCCTGATCTCAGGGGGAAAGCTCTCATTTTTCCCCTTTGAGGATAATATTAGCTCTGGGCTTTTCACATGTGACTTTTATGATGTTTAAAAACATTCTATCCTGACATTCTTTAGAATTTTTATAAAGAAACGATGCTGTAGTTTGTCAAATGCTTTTTCTGCATCTGTTAACAGGATCATATGGTTCTTATCACATTGATTGATTTGCAAATATTGAACCAGCCCTGTAACCCAGGAATGAATCTACTTGATCATGGTAAATAATTCTTTTTATATGCTATTGAACTTGATTTGCTAGTATGTTGTTGAAAATTTTTGCATCCATGTTCATCAAGGATATTGACCTGTAATTCTCCTTTTTTGTGGGGTCCCTGTCTGGTTTGGGAATCAAGGTAATGTTGGCTTCATAGAATGAGTCCGAAGGTTTTCCTTCCATGTCTATTTTTTGGAACACCTTGAGAAGGATTGGTATTAACTCTGCTTTGAATGTCTGGCAGAATTACCCTGGAAAGCCATCTGGTTCAGGACTCTTATCTGTTGGGAGATTTTGATGGGTCTGTTAAAATTTTCTATTTCATCCCATTTGAGTTTGGGTAGTGTGTAGGTGTCTAGGAATTTGACCGTTTCTTACAGGTTGTCCAGTTTGTTGGAATATAATTTTTCATAGTATTCTCTCATAACTTTGTATTTCTGAGCGATTGGTTGTGATAAGTCCATTTTCACTCATGGTTTAATCTATTTGAGTCCTCTTTTTTTTTTTTTTTTGAGAAGTCTGGCTAATGATTTATCAATTTTGTTTATTTTTTTCAACAAACCAGCTCTTAGTTTCACTGATCTGTTCTCCTGCTTTTTGGATTCTATATTATTTATTTCTGCTTTGATCTTTATTATTTCTTTTCTTCTGCTGGCCTTGGCGTACTTTGCTGTTCTGCTTCTAGTTCCTTTAGGTGTGCTGTTAGATTTTGTATTTGGAATTTTCTTTTTTATTCTTGAGATAGGCCAAATTGCAGTATATTTTCCTCTTAGGACTGCCTTTTCTGCATCCTTCCCAAACTCCCCAAAGTATTTGGATTATCATATTTTCATTTTCATTTGTTTTTTCATATATTTTTAAATTTCTTCTTTGATGCCTGGTTGAACTGTTCATTCTTTACTAGGATATTCTTTAACCTCCATGAATTTGGGGGTTTTCCAACCTTTTTCCTTTGCTTGATTTCAAGTCTCATAGTATTGTAACCTGAAAATGTGCATGGGATGATCTCAGTTCTTTTCTATTTATTGAGGGCTGTTTTGTGACCAGTACGTGATCTGTCTTAGGGAATGTTCCATGTGCACTCGAGAAGAATGTGTATTCTGCTGCATTAGGATGAAAAATATCCTGAATATATTTGTCAAGTCCATCTGGTACCATGTATCATTCAGGGCCATTGTTTCTTTATTGGTTTTCTGCCTAGATGATCTGTCCATTGCTATAAGTGGAATATTAAAGTCCCCTGCAACTACCACATTCTTACCAATAAGATTGCTTATGTATGTTATTGTTATATATATTTTTGGGTGCTTTCAAATTGGGTGCATAAACATTTATAATTATTAGCTTTTGTTGATGGATAGACCCCATAATTATGATGCAGTGCCCTTCTTCATCTCTTGTCACAGCCTTTATTTTAAAATCGAGTTTTTCTGATATAATTATAGATTCTCCAGCTTTCTTTTGACTTCCAGTAGCATGGTAGATGGTTCTCCATCCCCTCACATTCAATCTGAAGGTGTCCTCAGGTCTACAGTTGGTCTCTTATAGACAGCAAATAGATGGGTCTTGTTTTTTTATCCATTCTGATACGCTTTGTCTTTTGATTGGAGCATTTAGACCATTTACATTCAGTGTTATTATTGAAAGATACGGATTTAGGGGTGCCTGGATGCTCAGTTGGTTAAGCTTCCGACTTCAGCTCAGGTCATGATCTCACAGTTTGTGGGTTCGAGCCCCATGTCGGGGTCTGTGCTGACAGCTAGCTAAGAGCCTGGAGCCTGACTTCAGGTCCTGTGACTCCTTCTCTTTCTGACTCTCTCCTTCTCACACACTCTCTCTCTCTCAAAAATCAATAAAAACACTAAAAAATTAAAAAAGAAGAAAATGCTATACATTTAAAAAAAAGAAAGATATGGATTTAGAGTCGTTGTGTTATCTGTAGGTTTTGTATTTGTAGTTATGTCTCTGGCCCTTTGTGGTCTTTGCAGCATTCCACTTGCAGAGCCCCCCTTAGGATCTCTTGTAGAGCTGGTTTAGTAGTGATGAACTCCTTCAGGTTTTGTTTATCTGGGAAAACTTTTATCTCTCCTATTCTGAATGACAAGCTTACTGGATAAAGGATTCTTGGTTACATATTTTTTGTTTTTAGTACACTGAGTATTTCCTGCCATTCCTTTTTGGTCTGCCAAGTTTCAATAGATAGGTCTCCTACTGCCCTTTTGTGTCTTCTCTTGTAGGTTAAGTCCCATCTGTCCATAGCTGCTTTCAAAATTCTCTTTATCATTGTATTTTGCCACTTTCACTATGATAGTTCGTGCAGAAGATCGATTCCTGTTATTTCTGAAGAGAGTTCTCTGTGCCTCCTGGATTCCCAGGTCTATTTCCTTCCCTAGGTTGGGGGAGTTCTTAGCTATGATTTGTTCAATATACCTTTTGCCCCATTCCCTCTCTCCATTTTGGGAACTCGTATGGATATCATTAATTTTATTCAATCACCTTAGTTGTCTGATTCTCCCCTCGTGGTCTAGAATTTATTTTTATCTCTTTCTCAGCTTCATTTTTTTCCATAATTTTATCTTTTGTTTCACTTATCCTCCCCTTTGCCTCTACAGTCCTCACTGTCACTGCCCCTAGTTTATTTTGCACCTCATTTACAGCGTGTTTTAATTTACCATGACTATTTTTTAGTTCCTTGGTTTCTGCAGCAGTGGATTCTCTGCTATCTTCTATGCTTTTTTCAAGCCCAGTGATTAATCTTATGACTAGTATTCTAAATTCTTGTCTAGTTATATTATTTATATCTGTTTTGATCAATTCTTTAGCTGTCATTTCCTCCTGGAATTTCTTTTCAGGAGAATTATTCCATTTTGTTGTTTTGGCTAGTTTTCTTTCCCTTGTGTGTTTTAAAAGTTTGTTATGTGACCCCCACTTGCAAATACTACTATATTAAAGAGGAGTCATACACTGTCCAGGCCTGGTCCTTCAGGAGTTGTTTTTTGGACAGTGTTACTTGCTGTCTGTTGTGACTCTGGTTGCTTTTCTCTCCCTACTAGTAGTGATGTTTTGGACCCTCCATCAGCTGTGCTTTGATTTGTTCATTGAAGTAGCCCTGGAAAAGAAAACAAGCAAACAAAAAACAAAGACCAAAAATAGAAGAAGAAAAAACACAACAAAAAACAAACAAAAAAGAAACCACAACAGCAACATAAGAGGGTGTGGGCAATGTTGATGGAAGAGGTCTTATCCCATAAGAAGAGGGAAATGACAGGGATGGGAAAAAAGAAAAGAAAATTGACCCAGCAAAGAAACTATACAGCTTAAAACAGAGAGAGAGGAAATAAAGGAGATATAGAACAGGTATAAGAAGAGTAGAGTAAATATGTCTGTTTAAACAAACCAACAACCAGAATAACCAGACTAGAGGAGGGAAGAATAAGAAGGAGAAAAGGAAGATATATAAGAATTGTCAGAGAATTAAATCAGGAAATGCAAAACGTCCGGGTGCCCTGGAACCATTGGCAGTGCTGGTCTGGAGGAAGGACTGTCTGGTGGTCAGCGTCACTCCGCTCCAGTAGATAAGTTACCAGGCGCAGCGAGGTGTGGTTTGGTGCAGAAGGTCCCGCCTCCCCTGTGGGCTCGCTTTCCATTCCCTTGAAGCCCCACCTTGGTGGTGATGGGGAGAAAATGGCGGCACCCCAGCCTCTCTACGACTGGGTGGCCCAGACCACTCTATTCTTGTGCACTGAACACATATTACATTTACAATGAAATTAGAAAGTAGTTTTCTCTTGGGGAAAAAATTGGAAAAAGATGTATTCACACTAAAGTATTAATAACACAACAAAACTTGATATATTTTTTCTGACAAGTTACTGAGGAATTTCTAATGTGGGGAAAAGGGTAACACCAGTACTCTTTGGAGCTGAGAGGGTCTTCCTGAGATCTATAAAAGTGGTTTTGGAGATTTTTGCTTATTCGTTCTCATCTTGACATATGCATCCATACTTCTGATTGCATTTCTTTCTTCCTTTTATTAGGTGTGTGTGTGTATTTATATGGGAAGGGGATATACATGCATATCATTCATATATTCAGGTTATTACCTTATTTCAAGAATGGTTGGAAATTTTAAGGAAGACATGGAAAGAATAACTGAAAGTAATTATTGCTTAGTTATTGAACAAAGCAGATTCCTTTTTCTCCCTTCCAAATCTTCCTTAGCAAATAAGAATCACCTTGAAAATCATTGAAAAGGGGTATTCCAGTGACCATACCCAATGAGATACTAAATAACTGAGCACAGTAGAGTGATTATTACAAGGACTCTGAGGAAAAATATTGACTATACTATATTGTTTTATTTATTCTCAGCTGTTGCTCATGGTTCTGTGAGCTGTGGTTATTCCAAATACAAATTTATCTTCATAATTTTGGTGTTAAATTTTATTAAATTCATTAAAAATATGGAAAGGATGCCCGTTTCAAAACTTTTGGATGTCAGTTATTTTTTCCAAAATTAGACTTACATATAAACATTATTTGAAATCATGCCTTCTGCAGAAATTTGAATAAATTGATTTGATAGATTCTTTATGAATTCAATGTGGGATTAATATGAAATGCATAAGTCCAATTGACAGCTTGCACATTATCTTTCTTTTGGGAAATTTGATAAGGTACTGTTGACTTATAGGAGAGATTAACTCATTTCTTAATTTTAATGCCTTAAAGAGTTGGAAGTCCTAATTGTACACAAGCAGTATCACATAGAATAAACTCATTATTACTGGAGAGGATATTTAATATAGTGTTAGAGCCCAGAATATAGAACTAGACTGCTTGGGTTCAAATCCTGGCCCTACTTTTTCCTGGCTATATGATCTTGGGCAAGTTACTTACCTTCCTAGGTCTTGGTTTTCATTTCTGGTTTCAGGGTTATAAGTAGTAGACAGTAGGTAGATACTCTGTTCCATAGGGTTGCTAGAAGTTTGTAAGAATAAATGAGTTACTATTTGTAGAACACTTAACTGAGATCCCTTTTAAAATTTCTTTCTACTAAGGTGTAAAAACTGATTTTTATCCTAGTTGGTTTTGATGATTTGTTTCTTATTTGTATTACAGTTACGAATTATAATACTGTGGTAGAGACAAATTCAGATTCAGATGATGAAGACAAACTCCATATTGTGGAAGAAGAAAGTATCACAGATGCAGCAGATTGTGAAGGTGGTGTGCCGGAAGATGACCTGCCCGCAGACCAGACAGTGTTACCGGGGAGCAGCGAGGGAGAAGGCGAAGCTAAGAGCTGCTGGGACAGTGCCGGTGAGTTTCATATGCTGGCCTCTTGAGTCTTTAAAAAATATGTATCAACTGAAAAGATACCTGTGATGAAAGGTTTGAAATTTGTCTATTAAGTTCAATACAAGGTATTCTTTTACTTACCAAAAAGTAGACTTTGAAACAGAATAATTAAAGCTGTTCTGATTATTTGTACAATGTACATAGTATATTGAATTTTAATTGTTCTTTTAACTAGAATCAAGCTTTTCATATACTGCTGATATAATTGAACCTACCTTTAATTTCATATTGTGACATCAAATGAAGAATCTATTTAGAAATCTACAGATTATATTTTGGTATAGTAAAATTGCAACATAACTCAACAAAAATCCCCAAAACAGATAAATCATGGGAGTATCGTTAGTGTTTGAAAGCTCCTCACTCTTCTTCCTTCCCCCTGTTCTTTCCCCCCTTCTTCCACTTACCCATATATATCAGAATCATGTAAGTACTATGATTCTTTCATTTGCTTTAAATTTTTTACTTAAGTAAAATTTCTACTTTCACTAAACTAAAGCATGGTTGAGTGGAAGGATTTGTGAAAGTCACTCTAGGAGAGAGAGTCTTTCTGCTTACTTACATTGAATATTTAACATTCTTCCTCATCTGTCAAATGAAGAAATTGGTGTATAGTCTTTTCTTCCAGATCTAAAATTCCTCCTCCCTACTTTTTTTTAATAAACTAATTAAATTATGTAGCCTGTCTCCCAGGATTTAAATGACAGTGGTGTCAAAACAGAAGAATGTGGAGATGGCACATATTGCGAATTAGAGGGGTTGGGGATCAGAAATAGGAGCATTGTCAGAGGCAAAGAAGAGGATGCAAGTGATCACATTCAAGGTCAGTCAGAGGAGAAGCCTCCCCAGCAAGATTTCACGTTCGGGAAGGTCATCTAAATAAGACATCAAAACCCAGGCTAGACAGTTTGGGGACATGAATCAGATGTGCTGGTCCAAGAATCTGGATACTCTGGTGGAAGTGTAGATAAAATATGGGTCTAATAGTAGTATGGAGTACCAGTAGTTAAGATTTCTACAATAGGACATATTTATAGCTGACAAGAACTTTCTTTTTGAAGTTTATTTATTTTTGAGAGAGACAGAGACAGCATGAGTGGGGAAGGGCAGGAAGAGAGGGAGAGAGAGAATCCCAAGCAGGCTCTGCACTGTCAGCACAGAGCCTGATGAGGGGCTTGAACCCATGAACCTGTGAGATCATGACCTGAGCCAAAACCAAGAGCCGGATGCTTAACCAGCTTAGCCAACCAGGTGCCCCAGGAACTTTTGAAATCATGTAATTAGCTCCCTCATTTTATAGCATTAAGCAAATTCTGCAAGAATGGAATTGCAAACTTGAATAAGACTGTCTCTGTATTACTTATAGTTTAATGAGTGAGAAAGATAAATAAGCCACAAATTCATTACAGTTCAGTGTAGGTGTAAAATTAAAGTTCTGTGGAAACATTAAACAGGAATGTTCAAATCTGAGAGAGGAAGAGAAATCCTAGAAGAATTTCTGAGTGAAACAGTGCTGGTCTTGAATTATAAAAGACCAGTAGAAGTTGATTAGGTAAAGGAGAAGAAAAAGAAGGTGTTTCAAACAGAAGAAACAATGGTATTTGCAAAAAATGACATCTGAGAAGTAAACAAAGACTCTGAAGGGCACTGTGTGCTGTTAAGGTTTGAACTTTACCCTAGAAGCTAGTTACAAGAACATCATTGATACGTACTTTAGAAATAAGTCTGATAGCAATATGGAAAAGGAATTTTGGAGGGAGAAAAGTCTAGATACCAATAGTGCCTTCAGTAAGGAGACTATGAAAATGGAGTAAAAGATGAGACTTTTTAACTAAGGAAATGGCCTTCAAATGAGAATAAAAGGGAGAGATTTAGTAGGAATGTAAGAGGTATATAAGATTTGGTTTATTCAATGTGGAAGGTAACAGAAGTAAGGACTGACAACTCCTAGACTTCTGGAAAGTAAAACCCAGAGAAATTAAATTGCTGATTTATTATCATAGCTCATTAATAGGGGAGCTATTGACTTATTAAACTGAACTCAAAACTTCTCGGAGCAAGGATTTCTTATATATTTTCTGTCAGGGCCAGAAGTGAGCCACTGGTATACTTGATTCAAAGTGTTAATATGAAAATAAGAAGGTAATGATTTTTTCTGGAAAATGGGGAGATAGGAGAGTGAGATAATTAGAGGGGAAACAGAAAGATGAAATATCAATGAGGATGTTCTGTGTCTGAAAGTATGTTGGGATAAGTTATTTGAACTAACTCTGTCACTGAAAATAACTAATGATGCTAGATTTATAAATAAATAAATAAATAAATCTTCTCAAAAGCTTTAAAAGAGCTAGCTAGATAATAAGACATTAGCAGATTTAGCAGATCAAAATCTGTGTGAAGACAGGAACCCATTGAGGTAAGCAAAGCACAGCATAGAAGACTCCTTGGCTTTAAGGACATTTGCCTAACCAGGGTAATGTAAGATGTGGTTTTCAGGCCTCTAAGGAAAAACAAAGTGTAGGACCACCTAAGAGTTTAATAGCCAAGTTTAATAGTGGAAACTCCCCTAGTATGAATCACATTTGACAGTATGAAGCACTGTGATGAATTAAAAGTAAACCCTCTCCCATCGATGCTCAGGAGTTATCAAACAAAACTTCCTTGGCCAGGGATTGGTGGAATGGAAGATTATCTCTGGCAGGGAATAACACCAGCTGTCTTACATTGATTTACAGCTATTCACATTACTGTATAGCCTAATAAATCTCAAGCTGTAACTGAACCTAAAGTAGGTACTTTAAAGTACCTATGCTTATACTTCTAGGCGCTGAGAAGAAGCAAATGCAGATCTGTTAGAGGAACATACCTTTAAACTGCACCATAGAAATCTTCCAAATAAATTATCAAGAAAAGAGCAACATGAGTGACAATTACCAGAAACAAAGGGAAGCAGAAACTCATCCATAAAGACTGTAATTATAATGAGTTTATCTGATACATATTATAAAATGATTATTAATTGTCAAGAAAAAAAATAGACAAATTTTAAATTACCTGCTCTGATAGAATAAGATATAACCAACAGAGTTTAAGAAGAACCAAATTGAACTTCTAAAAATGAAAAATTAGAATAATAGAAGCTCAGATTCAAAGTATGGATTTTAGCAAAAAGTGAACAGAATTGAGGAAAGAATTAAAGAATTGGAAGATGGGGAAATTTTACTAAATACAACTCAGAAAAATAAAGATAGAAAAATACAAAAAACAGGATAAGAAACATGAAGAACAGAAAGAGAAGGTCCAATATATGTCTTAATTCTAGGAGAAGAGAGAATGAAAAGGAAAGCAGCAATATTTGAAGAGATAATGGCTGAGATTTTTTCAGAATCAGTAAAGGACACGAGGCCAATAGACTCCAGAAGAACAATAAATATTAAGAAGTATAAATAAATCTACCCCTATTCACATTATGGTGAAATTGCAGAATATCCAAGAAAAAAAGGGAACTCTTAAAAGTAAATTTGAAAAAGATTGTGTTTAAGAAAGTGACAGATTGACAGCTGAATTCCGAGTAACTGGAAGCTAGACCCAAAAAAATGCCTGCTGATACAGAATTCTATACCTAGCAGAAATTTCTTTTATGAAAGGAGGTGAAATAAAGTAATAATTTCAGACAAGTTTGAAAACAGAAAATTTGTTATCAGTAGACCTTATTAAGGCAAATTTTAAAGAATGTATTTTAGACATGAGGAAAAATATCATTGATAGAAGATCTGAGTTGTAAGAACAGAGAAGATTACAAATATATGGAAAACATAGATACATGCATAGTATTTCCTATGAAGATGCTTTAAAAAGTGGATGTGACTAAATTTCAGATGATACCAACTTTTAATGCTTGAAAGCATTATTATAGATAATAGGATCACTTTATAATAATGAAAGATTAAGTGAAATAACAGGTGAACAAAGGGGAAGGGAAGAAAAAATAAGATAAAAAAACTGAGAGGGAGGCAAGCCGTAAGAGACTTTTAAATATAGAGAACAAACAGGGTTGATGCGTTGGTGGGGGTGGAGTGGGTTAAATGGGTGAACGGCATTAAGGAGGGCACTCTTCAGGATGAGCACCGGGTGTCATATGTAAGAGATGAATCACTGGTTCTACTCCTGAAGCCAAGACTACACTGTATGTTAACTAAATTGAAAATAATAATAATAATGATGATGAAAGATTATTTTAAATGTATGTGTACCTAATAACAAGGCCTCAAAAACAGAAAGGGAAAACAGACCATGTACAAGGAGAAGAACACAAATCTAGTCATTGTGAAAGATGTAATACCTCAGATAGTCATTGATAGAATAATTACACAAAAGCAGTGAGGATATAGAAGATATGAAAATATACATGAAGTGTATAAGCAATATGCTTAGTAATCAAAATATTTTTTTTCAACTGTTTAGAATACTTATAAGAAGTTTTTAGAGGAAAATTTAGAACCTTAAGTACATATTTTTAGAAAAGGTTCTGGCTTAAAGTTAATGGGTTAGCCATCTATTTTTAAGAATTTAGAAAAAAAGAACAGCTAAAAGATTTTTAAATGTAAAAACAAGAAAGTAATATAAAATTGAAAACAAACCTACAGTGCAAGAGGTCAGCATAAGCAAAACGCTATTCATTGAAAACTATTAACAAACCTTTGACAAAATTAGCCAAGTAAAACAAAAGAGAATATAAAAATAACTGAAATCAAGGATGAAAAAGAGTACATACCTAAGATACTACAGACATTGACAAGGTAAAAGGGAGTATTGCAAACAACTGTATGCCAGTAAATTTGAAGATATGGACAAGATACTAGAAATTCTAGCCAAACCGGCTGGGGAATAACTGGAAAACTTATGTTCTAAAACCTCTCAGTAAATTAAAATCATGGTCAAAATACTCCCACAAAAAGATAGTGAGGATCTGGACCAACCAAAAATTGTACATTGCTCATTGTAGGTGGTATGTCACTCCAGAAAACAGTTTGGCGGTTTATGATAAAATTAACCATATGACCCAACAATCCCACTCCTGCGTATTTTTCCTAGGGAAATCAAAATAGGTTCACACAAAAACATGTACACTGATGCCTAAGGAGGCTCTGTTCATCATTACCAAAAACTGGAAAAAACCCATTGTCTTCAGCAGGTGAAAGAAGGAAACTATAGTACATCCATATAATTGGTCTACTACTTGGCGGTAAAAAAGAAACAAACTTAATATAAGCAACAAGTTGGAAGAATCCCAGAGTCATTATGCTGAGTGAAAGAAGCCAATCTCAAAAGGTTACAAACTGTCTGATTCCATATAGTTGACATAGTCAAAAAGACAAACTGTATGTTGGGTAACAAATCAGTGGTGCCCGGGTTTAGAGCAGGGAGAGTGTGGCTCTAAAGGGATAGCACTAGAGAGTTTGGGAGATGGTGAAAAAGTTCTATATCCTGATTTTAGTGGTGGTTACATGAATCTATACACGTGTTAAAATTCATAGAACCATACCCCAGAAGACAAAAAGCAGTAAAATTTTTTGTATGATAATTTGTATATGTGTATATGAGTATGTATTGGGATATATATGATATGTATATTACTTATATGTATCATATATGTGTACATTATAAAATTACATGTTTTCTTCTCTTCTACAAAGAAAACTCTAGCCCAAATGGAGTCACTGGTAAGTTTTGCTAAACATTTAAAGGGCTAATAATTCCAGTTTTAGACAGCTCTTCCAAAGCCTAGTGTAAGAAGGAAGATTCCCCATCTCTTCAAATGATGCTACTGTAATCTTGACACCAAAATGAAGTAACTAGAAGAAAGTAGAATTACAGACTCACTCAGTTGTATACATGTGCAGTAATTCAAGCAAAATATTAGTTATACAGTATATGTATGTAAATATGTGGGGTGCAAGGTCAGAATAACACTTAAACCAGTTCAGAAATACCACAGTAAACAGACTTAATGAAAACAATCAAATATTCTTCTCAACAGGCAGAAAAAACATTTAGTACATATGAATTTAGCACATATGAACGGATATCATAAAAGCTAGCAAACTAGGAAAAATAAAAAAAATAAAGTGTATTTCTATAAAATCTATCACAGATATTCTACTTAATGACAAAATGTTGAAAACTTTTTTTTTTGCAATCAAGAACAAGGTAATGATTTCCATTATCACCACTCTTTCCATACTTTCCACCACACTTTCCATCAACCTTTTATTTGAATTGCTACCCAGTACAATAAGACCAGAAAATAAATTAATAAAGGTAGGGATTAGAAAGGAAAAAACAAAACTTTCATTATTTACAGATGATATAACTATATATAAAAAAGGAAAAGAAGTAAATTATTAGGCCTAACAAGGGAATTTGACAAAATTTTAGAATGCAAAGTTCTCTTTATACATCAGTAAGAACTCTAAAATGTGAATAGATGTGTTAAAACCATGTGAAAAAATTATAAATTCTTACTAGAGGCATTAGTAAATATTTCAACAAAAGGAGGTATAAATTATGTTCATGGGTTAGAAAACTCAATTTTTTTAACCTAATCTCCGGACGTGTTTTGGGATCTCACTAGTTTTTCCTATAACATCTTGTTGTTCAGGATCCGCTCCTGCCTACTGCATAGTATTTCGTTATGTCTCCCCAGTCTCAGGAGACCAGCCTTTTGCTGTTTCTAATGACTTTGACAGTTTTAAAGAGTCCTGGTCAGGTGTTTGTAACACATTTCTCAATTTAGGTTTGTCTGATATTTTTCTCATCATTATACTGAGGGTGTGGGAATAACACAATGGTAAAGTATCCTTTTCATTACTTCATATCAGTGAGCAAATGATAGCCACAAGCCATTGCTTTGATTTTTTTTTCCTACTAATTGCATTAGCTTTATATTTTGTTATTTTCTTCCTTTTTTATTCAAATGTAATTGACATACAGTGTTATATTACTTTCAAGTGTACAATATAATAACTCATCAATTCATTCTATTTCTCAGGACACTACTGTAATATTTGACCTGCCATGTGAAAAAGAGCCAGGAAGTTCATGAGCAAAGTGAAGGAGAGAGAGATTATTAGAAACGAAGCCAGCAAGTTAAGGGAATGCCAACATTCAAAGGTCTTATAAGATATTAGGAATACTTTTATTTTTATTGAAATGTAAAGACATAAGAATTTGAATAGAGTAGTGAAATAATTTTATTTTTATTTTAGAAGTATGACTTTGGCTGCTGTATAGAGAATAAACTATAGAAGACAAGGGTAGGAGAAGGAATACCAATAAAGAGATTATTCCCATAATCTAAATTGGCAGTTTAAATTAGGAAGGTAGCAGTAAAGATAGTGAGAATGTATGAAATTGTGGTTACATTTTGAAAGTCAAGTCCTTAGGACCTACTGATGGACTAGATCAGGATTGCGAAAGGAAGAGGAGCTTAAGATGATTCTATGGTTTCCTCCATTGATGGTTACGTTTGGAGGGGATCTAATTATGAGACGTTTATTACTCTTAATCTTGCTGGAACCAGTCCCTGTATCTGTTTTTTATTCTGATTCTGTCATTTGTCACGTCCATGTCCCTCCTGTCATCCAGAAATGTGGTTAAGTAGGACCAAGAACAGACCTGGAGGCATGGCACTAGCTTTCTTCTATTGTCACCATTCTATGAATCACCACTTTTTGAATAAATTTTTATTTTTAATCCATCAGTGTTTTCAAAAATAAATATATGATATGTCTCCTAGTAATACTGTCAAAAAATGGAGATGAGGCCAGTTTATATGACTTTTTTTCAGTGAACCCATCTTGGATGCTCATGATCATTTTTTTTAAACACGCACACAACACACACACACACACACACACACACACACAGACACTTTATAATCTATTCTAGGAAACTTTTGTAGGATAGAAATCAAATATCTCTGATCTATAGTTCACAAAAGGAAATCAGAGATAAGAAGGTGCAAATTGAATGACACTTGTTCATCTCTCCTAATCATCACTGTTCCCTAAAAGGTCATAATCAGGTCAGTGATTTATTTTCAAGTGCTTTAATATTTTCTGAAAATATTTTATATGAGCCAGGAGACCAAGTACTTCTGTATAATGACTTATCTATCCTGAGTTTTGATTCTCTTTTGCTTCATGAACTTATACTTTTTGGAAGAGAAAACCAAAACTAATTCTTGTAGTTTGTGGCTGACCATGGAATTTGAGCCTAAATTTTTTAGCATGACAGCTATGTATTGTTTTTCTAAACTTGATTTTACACCACTCCCTTTGTCCAGACTCATTCATTCCTTTAAATCTTTGTATATCCTGTTCTGTCTGCCTGGCATTTCCTTCTCTTCCTTTCCTGTCACCTCCTCTGTAAACCATTGCCTGAACTCCAGAGACATAGTAAAATTAGCTTTCCAAAAATTGTTCATAGCTTTTACACATTGATTGTGATTGATCACTCCGTTTCACTAAAATAATGACTGAGAGCAATCATTTGGGCCTTACATTGTCTAAACTAATTTGTTCATTCTTGGTTATGTGACATTCTTTCAGGTTTTTTTTTATACTTTGTATTCTGTCTATAGTTTTAAAATATGAGATACTTGGAAATTTTATGTGTGTGATACTTTTCTTTCTTAAGAAACATTCATATAACATTCATATAAAATATGAATAGAGATTAAGTTTTTGTGGCCGTATATAGGGCATCCAAGAAGAAATAAACAAGATAATCACATAATCCTTTATCAATTAAAAAAACCTATAGTGACTTCTAGAAAGATGGAGCAGATAATACTTCTTTATATTCCTTCTATTAAGTACAGCTGAAATCTCAACATTACATATAAAACAAACATAATATTCTGAAAGGTGGATAGAAGAAGAAAGACCTGCTAGGAACCAAGGACCCAAGAAACAATACTACAGATTCCCAGGGTTTTCTTTCTGTTTATGTACCCTTTTATACATCCCTCATAGTTCAGACTGGGTGCTGAAGAAGCCAACAAAAACCTGAACACTTGCCAGTAATGGGACGGTACCTTCTTTCTCACAGGAAACCTGCTAAAACAGAAGATTTAAATAAGATTGCATATCTTTGTCTCCTTGTATAATAACTTAAATGTCTATGTTTCATTCAGAAATCATATGTCATACCCAGAACCAGAAAAACTTCAACTTATGTAGAAAAATCAATCAGCATATACCAATACTGAGTTGACAAAGATGTTAGCAGTACCTGACATGGATCATCATGGAGTGCAGGCTTGATCAAAATGTTTCAACAAACCATTATGAACATGCTTCAACTAAAAAAATATAGTCTCAGAAGAAAAAAATGAAGAGAGTAGAAATAAATGAAACAGAGACCAAAAGACAATAGGAAACATCAGTGAAACTAAGATCTGGTTCCTTAAAAAGTTTAATGGCATCAACAAGCCATTAGCTAGACTCACCAAGAAAAAAAGAGGGCTTAAATAAACAAAATCAGAAAGGAAAGAAGTTACAACTAACACAAAGAAAAACAAAGGATCATAAGAGAATACCGTGAACAATTAAATACAACAAACTGGAAAACCTAGGAGAAATGGAAAGTATATGGCCTTCTAAGACTAAATCATAAAAAAATAGAAAATCTATATAGACCAAATATTAGCAAGGAGATTCAATTAGTAATCAAAAAAACTCCAATAAGCAAAAGTCTGGAACCAGATAGTTTCACTGGTGAATTCTACCAAGCATTCAAAAAGAGTTAATATCTTTCTGAAATTCTTCCAAAAAATTGAAGAGAGGGGAATGCTTCTAAATTTATTTTACAAAGCCAGCATTACCCTGATACTAAAACCCAATGACACAACCAAAAAGGAAAATTACAGGCCAATATATCTGATGAACATAGATACAGAAGTCCTCAACAAAATATTAGCAAACCAAATTTAATAATTCCCTAAATACTGGGATTTATTTCAGGACTGTGAGGATAGTTCAACATCTGCAAACCAATGTGATATACCACATTAACAAAATGAAGAATAAAAATTCAATGCTCATCTCAATATTCCATAAAAAGAATTGAAAAAATTCAGCACCCATTTATAATAAAAACTCAAAAAAGTGGATATAGACAGAGTATACTTCAACATGATGAAGGCCATATATGATGAGCCCACAGCTAACATCATAATGGCAAAAAACTATAAGCTTTTCCCTTAAAATCAGGAATAAGCCAAGGATGCCCACTCTCACTACTGTATTCAACATAGTATCAAAAGTCTTAGCCAGAGCAATTAGACATGAAAAAGAAATAAAAGGCATCCAAAGTAGAAAGGAAGAAGTGGAACTGTCACTATTTGCAGATTACAGGATTTTATATATATAGAAAACCCTAACAATTCAATGAAAAAAACTTTGAGAACTAATAAATGCAGTAAAGTTGCAGGATACAAAATAAACATTAAAAAATCCATTGCATTTTTACATACTAACAATGAACTATTAGAGAAATAAAATGGTCCCCTTTGCAATTGCATCAAAAAGAATAAAATACCTAGTAATAAACTTAAGGAGGTAAAAGAGTTGCACACTAAAAACTATAAGATGTAATAAAAGATAAAATTGAAGAAGACAATAATAAATGGGAAGACATTTTGTGTTCATGAATTAGAAGAATTAATATCGCTAAAACATCCATAAGCCCAAAGCAATATACAGATTCAGTGCAACTGCTATCAAACTTCTAATCACATTTTTCACATAAATAGAACAAACCATTTAAAATATTTATGAAACCAGAAAAGATCCCACATAGCCAAAGCAGTCCTGAAAAAAGAACAAAGCTAGAGAAGGCATCATACTTCCTGATTTGAAACTATACTACAAAACTATAAGGATCAAGACAGTATTGTATTGGTGTGAAAAACATACAGATCAGGGGGACAGAAGAGAGAGCCCAGAAGTAAACTCAGATATATAGTTAGTTAATTTACAAGAAAAGAGGCAAGATTATATGGTGAGCAAAAGACCGTCTCTTCAATAAATGTTGTGTGGGTAAAACTTGACTGCTACACACAAAATAATGAAACTGGACCACTGTCTTAACATCACACACAAAAATTAACTCAAAATGGATTGAAGACTTGATGTAAGACCAGAAAAAAACATAGGTGCTAAGTTCCTTGACATTAGTCTCAGTGATATCTATTTGGATATGATTCTAAAAACAATGACAACAAAAGCAAAAATGCACAAGTAGAATTATATCAAACTAAAAAGTCTCTATACAATGAAGGAAACCATCAACAAAATAAAAAAGTAACCTGAATGGGAGAAGATACTTGCAAATTATATATTCAATAAGGAATTCAATAAGGGGTTAATATTCAAAGTATATGAAGAACTCATACAACCCAGTGGCAACAACAAAAAAGCAGTCCAATTAAAAATGGACAGAGGATCTCAAGATGGGCCAACAGGCACATCATCAAAAGATGCTCAATAGTACTAATCATCATGGAAATGCAAGTCAAAACCACAATATCACTTTATATATCTGTCAAAATGATTGTTATCAAAAAGACCAAAAAAAAAAATGTTGGCAAGGATGTGAAGAAAAGGGGGTCCGCATGCATTGTTAGGGAGAATGTAAATTGGTGCAGCCACTATTGAAAACATATGAAGTTTCCTCAGAAGCTTAAAAATAGAGCTACCATAAAATCCAGCAATTCCACTTCTGGATGTTTATCTGATAAAATGGAAAAAGATGTATGCACCCATTGGTTCTTTGCAGCATTATTTACAATAGTAAGGATATTGAAACAACCTACATGTCCATTGTTGGATGAATGGATAAAGATAATGTGATATATCTATATGCAATAAAATGCTACCCAGCTATAAAAAAAGAATTAAATCTTGCCATTTGTGACAGTATGGATGAACTGTCAGGAGTATTATGCTAAGTGAAATAAGTCAGACCAAGAAAGACAAACACCATCTGATTTCACTTCTATCTGAAATCTAAAAAACCAAAACAAATAAACAAAACTCACAGATACAAGAAAAGTTTAGTTGCCACAGGGGAGAGCAGTGGGAGGAAGGGGAGGTGTGTCATAATTGGTAAAAGAGATCAAGAGGGTACAGACTTACACTTAATAAGTACATGAGTCATAGGGATATAATATACAACATGGGAACTATAGTCAATAATGTATTACAAATTTAAAAGTTGCTAAGAAAGTAAATCCAAACATTCTTACCAAAAGAAAAAAGTTGTAAATTTGTATGATGACACATGCTAATTAGGCTTCATGTGGTGATCACTTTCAATGTGATGGTCATAAGTACACAAATAAATCATTTGTATACTTAAAACTAATATTGTGTCACTGTACTTAAAGAAAAAAGATGGAGAAAGATACAGTCATACAGTCTCTTTGTTAAAATAGAAAACATAAATAAGCACCAAATAGATAATTTAGAACTGAAAAATATAATAAATAAAAATGTAAAAATCTGTTTGCAGGCTCAGAGGACAGGAAAGAATCAGTGAAGTTGGAGATCAAATTTACTCAATTTGAACAAAAGAAGAAAATAGGCTGGAAAAACAGGACAGAGTCTGAGCAACCTGTTTAGATATTATGTTTATGCCATCAGAATTCCAGGAGAAAAGAACAAGAATGGGGCTGAAAAAGTATTCAAAGAATTAATAGCTGGTATTTCCAAAATTAGGCAAATGACATCAACCTACACCCCAAAATAGGATAAATCCAAAGAAATCCATGCCGAGACACGTCATAGTCAAACTCCTAAAAACTAAACCCAAAGAAAAATTCTTCAAAGTGATTTGAATGACACCAGTTTCTGATAAGAAACTGTGAAGGCCAGGCAGAAATGGCACACTTCAAATGCTGAAAGAAAAGAATTTTCAATCTAGATTTCTCTATCCAGAGAAAATATCCCTCAAAAATGGAGAAGAGATCAGGACATTTTTAAATGAAGGAACACCATTTGTTACCAGCAAACCTACCCTAAATGAATGGTTAAGAGAAGCTCTGTAAACAGAAAGGAAATGATAAAAGAAGAAATCTTAGAATATCAGGAAGGAAGAAGAAAGGGAATGGGTAAAAATGTGGGTATATACAATATAATTTCATTTTAGGGCTTTCTTAGTTATGTATGATGATGAAACAAAATATAAGTGTGAGTAGATAAAATTAAGCATGTAGTAAATATTAATACCTATAATTTATATGATAATTATAATTCATTTTATGTACCACCTACATAAAAAGTTATATATAACCAAAGTTTACGGTTAAGTCCATACCCAAGTCCTGGAATATTCAGAATTATACATTGATTCTTACCTCAACATAAGTATTTTCATTTGATTCATTATTATCCAACATGTATTATATTAAAGAGGATATTCTCAGACACTGAAAACTACTTAAAACTCCTAGAAAGAAAAGAAATCCTCCAGTTGAAGATATATTTCTTTCATAAATAAACTATACTTCTAAACCTATATAAGTGCTAATTTTAGGTTTTACTTTACCTAATTTGAAAAAATGAAAAAGTTATATGTGTCATACCATGTTTAGAGCAATCTTACCTATCCAAATAGAGCAAACAAGTAAACACAAAACTGTTCCTTTGATAAACAATTTCAACCAAGGTAAAAAATCGTTATCAGCCCAGTGAAAATCACAAATCAAGATAATTCTGGCATTCTATCATTTAAAACGTATCCTTTCCCATTGTGAAAGTTTAAAATGTATTTGTGAAAATGTGCACAACAGCTTTGCAACACTGCCCAGTAATACAACCAAGACTTTTTAGTAGAATACTGATCCAAACTCCTCAGTAAATTAATTTAAATTAATGAATATCAAAGTCAGTAACTCTTAATCATTCATTTAGTTGGTAACCATTAAGTCACACATTTATGCATTAGTCATGCATTCAACTGAAAGTTTATGTGGTGGGGTTTCAGATCCAGAGAACTTCTACCCTTGAATTGTTTTATGAGCTCTTCAAGACGCTCCTTGTGGCTCAGTTTGAAAAATGACGCTATCAAATTGTACATGGTTGACCAAACCAACCTGCTCCTGAAGCAGAAAGAGAAAACTTGAGTTACTAAGAGGAGCTTGCTCTAAAGGGTGGTCAGCCTGCATGGTAGGACTATACAGTTTCAGTTACTTTCAGGTTCTGTTCTTTTTCTTTTCTTTTTAATTTTTATTTTATTTCTTTTTACATTTATGAATTATTGAGAGACAGAGACAGACCATGAACGGGGGAGGGGCAGAGAGAGAAAGAGACATAGAATCCGAAGCAGGCTCCAGACTCAGAGCTGTCAGCGCAGAGCCTGCTGCAGGGCCTGAACCCACAAATTAGAAGTGCCACCCAGGCACCCCAGGTTCTTTTCTTTCATGAGACCTGTCTGCACTGCTCTCTCTCCTGGTGTTCTTTCTTGAGCATTCCATTAATAAACTACTACCCAACTGAAATCTAAACAAAAACAAGGAAAAAAGGTGTAGGGTGTTTTGATCGTATCACTATTAAGGACTTTAAGAAGACATTAATATGTAAAATTTCCTGCTATTGAAAAAAAGAGATTAGCAGTGTTTTTTGTTTACCAAATAGAGTAGCTACAACTTAGGTTTTTAGAAGGCAAATTGCTCAATGAAGTGTTTCTTTTCTAGTTATTCAAGGGTGACCAAGAAATAGTGAAACAAAAGCCATTCACTGTCACTTAGCTATCAGAAGCCACATCATTTACACCAGTGGGTTATTTTGAAGACTTTTATGGAAAAGAAGAAATAATAAATAAAGTTATTAGCTACATTTAGCCATGCTAGAGACCAGCACGTGAAACTGATATTCACAGATCTGTAGCGTAGTGTAAATCAACAATCTAAAGTACATTTGAAAATATAATATGCCATTGAAATGTTAATTATGTAAGAATTACCTTTAAAAAGCTATTCTTAGCTGTGAATGAAATCTCGAGTTAGGGTCATATAGAAGAAGCAATATTTTCATTGTAGATATTAAATAAACTAGGACATGTTTACTTTAAAAAAAATAAATAAAGCTAGGTTAATTAAGTCCTATTGTCGTACAATACAATCAACTTTAAATTGTGTGTGCAGGGAAGATAGTATAACTTGGCAGTGCTCCAGCATATCTGCACATCTTATAAGAGTTTCTTGTGGTTCAGCCCAAGACTCTTACGCTTCTGTCAGTTAAACGTTTTAAAATATATACACTCTTACTTTGGAGACACCTGTTTTATAGTCCTCTGGTAGTTTCAGGTTTTCAAAAGTATATAAAACTAATCTGGTAGTACAAAATATTGTTTAGTATGTTAGTGATTCCTTATTTTTTTTAATTGATGAACTGAAAAAATGATCCCAACCAATGGTGATTTAAACGCTTTTCTGACTTGAAGAAGTTTTTTCAACTAGAAATTTACATGTTTACAAAAATTCCAAGGCAATGAAAACTTCTTTATAATAAAAATATTTAAGATCCTGATGTTATCCATAGCAAGAAGGCTTTCCTAGGCATACCTAGGTTAGAACACAACACTATAATCTATGTAAAGAATACATCAATGACTATATAACTCAGCATTGAACCATATTCTACTTACCTCTCAAGATTCAGTTTAACCTCCTCTTGAGAACCTTTAACAACTAAAGGTAGTGTGTAACACAGGAAAAGCTCAGCACATGGTTCCTACTCTTCATCAGACCACTGTGTCTCTCGAGTTCCACTTTTGCATCTATAAAATGAAAAGACTGACCCAGATGACCACAGAAGTACTTTTTTTTGCTGTGCTTCTAAGAGAATCCAATTTCATTTGCACTAAATATACACCTCTAATATTTAATTACCTCTAAGTATTGAGAGATGACACTAATGAAGGAATTTGGGCTTTTCCCACAATGCTGAACCTCACTGTACACTCTCTTCTCTTTAAAATCTTAAATTTGCTACCTAGATCACAGTGCTGTACATGTTTTTTTTGTCATTAGTCTTACGGTATATATTCAAAATGTTTTCCAAAGCTACTTAGGCTATTTCTTGTCCTTCCCACCCTTTTCAGTGTGTTATATAACTCATTTATAGTACAGTTACTTTTGTCATTGTTTGTATTTCCTATATCCATTGTCCTTATCTGTTTAGTGATTTAAACGACTTTTGTATTTGTGTATGGGAAACGTTTTCATGATTACAGCCCCCCTTGCCTAAGACCCCACCCCATTTTCCTCTAGTTAATAAATTTTTTTCTTACAAAGCTATGATTTATTCTGAAACTACTTTTGTATATACTTTAATTGAACAAATAAGTTAATATATTCTGGATAATGAGATCCAAGTTTCTCACTATCAGAAAAAGAAGTTACAAATAAGGAAAAGTGAAAAGGCTAGAATAAATCCTGTGGTTTGCCATTGGGATCAGAGGTGTCAATATGAACTCATTAAAAACCTTGGTTTGTGAGCATAGTTTGTTCCAGAAACATACTTGTAATCCAAAACACTTGTATATCAAAGTGAATTTCCCCATAAGAAATAATGAAAACTCAGATAATTTGTTCTACAACCCAAAAATATTCATATAAAAATAATGACAATGCTGTAATATAATACAAAATAATGAAGAAAATATAAAGAAAAATAAATTAACCTACAGTTACTTTTGAAACCCTTCATGGCCAGGGTGAGGGAGATGAGAGATGAGCATTATGGTGTAGGACGACCTTCACTATCACTAATGGAATAACTGCTGTCTGTTGGCTCAGTGGAATCTTTTTCTGCATAGGAGCCATTGTATATGCCCACATGGATGTTGACTACAGTACAGGATTAATAAACTCTTGTCCGATACTGTATTTAATGTAACTTGCAATAAGCCAGCAGAAGGAAAGGGTTTATATCTAGGCAGCCTGACCTAGAATGAAGCAAAGCATTCCTGAGCTTACTCTTGTGTGGAAAAACAAAGGTGCTTTGAAGTGACAAAAAACACATGAGTGCCAGTTATGAGCACCTTCCAATGTTCTGAAAAACCACTGATTTCTGCCAAACACCATGGCCTGAAACCAAGCCTCTGAGCATGGGAGACGATCACCCACAATCCCACAGAGAGAGAGAGAGAAAGAGAGAGAACCATTGGCCCAGTTGTATGTACTCCTGTGACATTCATTGTCACATACTACTTGTATTGCAAGACATCACTTGTTTATCAAGTTGAAATTTATTAGAAATGTTTGTTCATCTTGTGGAACACTTGCAGAGCAAGTTACTCAGAATACAAGGTTTTACTGTATATATAAAAATAGGTGGATACAAAAATATAGATGGGGTATTTGAAAGTATTACACACATATATTTCCTAGCTCTAACTGCTGAGAGCGCAGGAGACAACGATACCTAGTAGCAATGAGCATACCTAGGGCCCAGATCTAGGATCCAAATAGCATTCTCCAATAAAAGTTACCAAGGTTGGGGCACCTGGGTGGTCAGTCAGTTAACCATCAGACTTGGGCACAGGTCATGATCTCATGCCCTGTTGTCAGGCTCTGTGCTGACAGCTCAGAGTCCAGAGCCTGCTTTGGATTCTGCCCCTCCCCCACTCATATTCTTTCTCTCTCTCTCTCTCTCTCTCTCTCTCTCTCTCTCTCCTCTCTCCTCTCTCTCCTCTCTCCTCTCTCCCCTCTCTCCTCCTCTCCTCTCTCCCCTCTCTCCTCCTCCCCTCTCTCCTCCTCTCTCCTCCTCTCCCCCTCCCCTCTCTCCTCCTCTCCCCTCTCCCCTCTCCCCTCTTCTCTCCTCTCTCCTCCTCTCTCCTCTCTCCTCCCTCCTCCCTCCTCCCTCCTCTCCTCTCCTCTTCTCTCTCCTCTCACCTCTCTCCTCTCTCCTCTCCTCTCCTCTCTCCTCTCTCCTCTCTCTCTCCTCTCCTCTCTCTCCAAAGATACATAAACATTTTTTAAAAGGTACCAAGGCTCTTTGCATAAATGGCTGATTCTAAAACTGAGGTATGGAAAATATAAGCTAAGCCTGGAACAACAAGAAAGAAAGCATTTTTTCAAAAGCATTTTGTCAAAAGGGCACAAGAGCCAACTTGAAAGAATTTCCATTGGCCAAATCTGGAGCAATTTTAGCAGCAAATTAAATAAATGATAGTATCGGGTTATAAATAATCTGTAAAATAAAATAAGTATCCATGCATCCATACTGATATAAATACTTAAATACATACATAGGGGAGAATGGAAAGTTCTACCTTACAGCAGAGTTTCACTTATAAATTAAGAAGTAATTAGGAATATGGAAAACTGCTATTAGGCAAACACCATAGTAATAATTATTACAAGCAAGAACCATCAATGAATGCTAGAATTAGTGGATGAAAGTATATCAAACAAAACTAATACCAAAAAAAATATTTGCATAATATCAAAGTATTTCCTCACCAGATAATTATTAATCTTATAGACATAATAACTAGTATAAGGAAACCTGACAGAGACCTTCTTAACCAGGCGATCAAGGTTAATGTCCCAATAGTAAGAGATAGTGACATTGTATACCCCTGTAAGGTATATTAACAAAGGCCCATCACCTACGTGGTATTCCTGCTTAGAAGTAGTTCCTCATCAAATCATTAGAAAGCATCAAGGAAATCAAATTGAGGGGCACACTACAAAACAAATTATCAGTACTCTTCAATAGTGGTAAGGTAATAAAAAAGCAAAGACTAAAGCAACTTACCAGAGATTTGATTGGATTATAAATTTTGGAGGAAACTATGGAGACCTGGCAACTAACTAAAGGCACTGTGGGTCCCGAATTTGTTCTGAACCAGAAAAGAAAAGGTCATTAGTGGGAAAACTGGCAGAAGTCAAATAAGATCTGTATGTTAGCTAATGGTTTTGTATTAACATTAATATAATGGCTTCTATAATAGTACTGTGCTTATGTCAGATGTTCTTCCTAAGGGAAACTGGTTGAAGGGTATACTGGTAGTCTGTGCTAGTTTTATAATTATTCTGTAAATCTAAAACTATTTTTATTAAAAAAAAATCCCGAACAAAAGGAAGCAAAAAACCCTTTTCTTGGGTTTCCTTAGTATATCTGAAAAACAAACTTGGAGTTTTCAAAAATATTTTTTTATAAATAGTAATAGAACAAGATGAAGAATATTGAAATATGATAATACAGTTTATGAAGTGCATTTGCTGTCAGATCTTTGGCTCACTCCCTGGTCTTTGTCCCATTCCTTAGGCTGTCTGTTAGAATGGCGGAAGCCACTCTACAAGACTCAAGCAAGGTCTTCATATCCTTGGTCTTCTCCACACTGCAGGCTGCCAGTTTCCTTTCCCACCATTTCAAAGCTGATCTCCATACCCTGAACTTTGGGGACAAAGATAAATCAGGCTAAGTTTGCCTTTCTTTGGGAGTTTTCTTTTCAGACCTAGTTTAGGTTTTGAGAGACATGCCTCTTTTTGGAAAAACTGTGGTACCAGCAAGGCTGACACAGAAAATGAACATGCAGTTGCAATTCCAACTTGTACATACTAGCTAAGTAAAATAATACTGAGTATAAGTACCTAATGCCAGCTGCTTTCCCATACATCATTTCTTTCCATTCTTACAACAACTCTTTGAGATTAGCTCCATTTTGTAAATAAGGAAACTGAGGCTCAGTAAGATTAAAAATCTGCCAAGATGACATACTAAATATGGAAAGCCAAGGTTCAAAGCTAGGTCTCTTAGACCTCTCCAAAGCATGCTGTTGTTTTATTTACAGATTCAACAGAAATACACACACACACACACACACACACACACACACACACACACTGAATCTAACATGCATAAAATGAAATACATATAAAGAGTAATAGGGAAGGAATTTTTTCTTTGTGCCCATCCATGTAGATCTCTCTGTGGTGCTTCTGTTAGCACTAAACTCTTCTATCTCAGGCTCCCTTTTCTAATTGACTTACTACCTCAAAATTTAAATTTTATTTTAAAATAAAATATATTTTATATTCTTATATGTTGTATTTTTTAAAATTAACTTTTTATATTTTATATTTCCATTCATAGTTAACTTTTATATTTTAAAGTTGTAAACCTCAAATCCCTTATTTACATGGGTGAGTTACATATCTCTCTAGATTGTAAACATCTTACCGTGAAAGCAATTACCAGGTCATGTATTCCTTTTGAGTTTCCCACAGCCACCAGCAAAGTTAGGATCCAGTAATTACTAACATGATTAGTGCTTTTCAGATTCATAGTATCTAATAAAAGTAAAACACCAAATAGGAAACAGTATTGAACTTTACATGGCAATCTTCTTAGATAGCCAACGAATAGTTGTTATCCTCATTCTTCTCCTTGGCCTAAAATTATTTAACCACTTGATTATTGCTATCATAACAAATTACCACAGCAGTGAAGGGCTTCAATGACACAAATTTATCTCATAGCCCTATAGGTCATAAGTCCATCATAGATCTCATGAGGCTAAAATCTAAGTGTTGACCGGGCTACATTTCTTTCTAGAGATTCTAGGAAAGGATTCATTTCGTTGCTTATTTGGGCATTAGAAAAATCCAGTTTCTTTTGGTTATGGGACCTAAGACTCCACAAAACAGTTTCATCACCAGAGAACTTCTCCATGCTGTTCCTTTTTAGTCACACCTCCCTCTAACCACAAACCCTGGTAACCATTGTCTGTCCTCTGCCACTATAGTTTTGTCTTTTTAATGCCTTATAGATGAAATCATATAGTATGAAATATTTTGTATCTGGCCTCTTTCACACAGCATGCCTTTGAGATTTGTTGAAGTTGTTGCATGGATCAGTAGTTTGACTCTTTATTGATGAGTAGTATTCCATTGTATAGATGTACCGATTTAGCCATACACCCACTGAAGGACATTTGGATTATTTACAGTTTACAGAGATTACGAATTGAGCTACTATATACATCAGTATATATGTGGTTAATTATGAACATGGTTTTTTGTTTTCTTGGGTAAGTAACCTAGAAGTGTACTGTTGAGTCATACATTAAATGTATGCTTAATGCTTTTTTTTTCAAAATGCCAAACTGTTTTTCCGAAGTGGCTGTTCGATCCCATCAGTACTGTATGAGTGGTCAGGTTTCTCCATAGCCTCACCACTATTTGATTTTATCAGTTAATTCTCACTCAGCTATTCTAATAGGTGTATTTTTATACTAGGTGTTGTTTTCATTTCATTTTTCTAATGGCTAGTGGAGTTGAACATCTTTTCATGTGCTTATTTGCTATCCGTATGTCCTCTTCAGTGCAGTGCTTGTTCATGTCTTGTGGATTTTCTAATCAGGTTGTTTTATTAAGTTTTGAGGGTTCATTGTAATTGTAAATATTTTCTCCTATTTTGTAGCTTGTCTTTTTATTCTCTTATCCCAAGCTTTTACAGAGCAAAAGTTTTAGACTTTGATGAAGTCATTTTTATCAAATTTACCTTTTAAATGGATCATGCTCTTGGTGTCATGCCCAAAAACTCTTTGTGTAACCCAAGATCACCAGAATTTTCTCCTTAGAATCCTTTACCTTTTTATTAAACCTATGATCCATTTTGACTTAAAATCTTTGTAAGATATGAGGTTGAGGTGAGGTTCATTTTTTTTGGATACAGATGTCCAGTAAAAAAGACCAGCCTTTCTCTTTGGAACTGCTTTGCACCTTTGTCAGAAATTAATTGTCAACATTTGTGGGAGTCTGTTTCTGGACTCTATTCTCTTCTGTCAGTTTGTATGTCTGTTCCTTTGCCAATATCACAGCACCTTGATTACTGTAATTTTGTAATAAGTCTTAGAAATTAGATAATATTCCTCCAACTTAATTTTTTAGTTGTTTTGACTATTAAAGTTCCTTTGCCTTTTCATATGAATTTTATCTGTATTTTATACTTCCTGCTGGGATTTTGTTTTAAAATGTGTTAAATCTATAGATCAACTTGGGGAGAACTAACATCTTTATTGTGTTAAGGAGTGTTCCAATAAACGAATGTGGTGTATCTCTCCATTTTTTTAGATCTTTTCTGTACGTTGGGAGCAGGGGCTTCTGTGAAAACCTGTTTTTTTTTTCCTAGCTCCATTGAGATATATTGGACATTTAATATTGTATAAGTTTAAGATATACAATGTGATGATTTGATATATGTTTGTATTATGAAATTATTACTACAGTAAAGTTAATTAACACAATACTTCATACAGTTCCCAGTTTTTAGTATGTGGTGAGAACATTTAAGATGGACTATCTTAGACTCTTGAATGCTGAGAACAAGCTGAGACCTGATGTGGCAGGGGGAGAAGGGAAAGGGGTGATGGGCATGGAGGAGGGCTCTTGTGAGCATGAGCACTGGGTGTTATATGGAAACCAACTTGACAATAAATTATAAAAGAAAAAAAAGATGAACTCTCTTAGAATTTTCAGTATACAGTGCGTTATTGTTAAATACACTTAATGGGTCTCATCATTGGAATTTGTATCCTTTGACCACCATCTGTAACTTCTCCTCCCTCTCCAACCTCTAGAAATCATCAATCTACTCCTTGTTTGTATGAGTTCAGTTTTTCCATTAATCTATACATCTGTTTTTATGCAAGTGCCATACTGTTTTGATAACTATAGCTTTGCAGCATAGTTTGAAATCAGGAAGGGTGATGCCTCCATCTTCCTTCTTATTCCTCAAGATTGCTTTGGCTATACAGAGCCTTTTTAAGATTGTTTTTTCCTATTCCTGTAAAAAAAAAATGTCATTGGAATATTCATAGGGATTTCATTGATTCTATAGATGGCTCTGGGTAGTATGACATTTTAACAATATTAATTGTTGCAGTTCATGAACACAGAATATCTTTCCATTTATTTGTATCACATTCAGTTTCTTTCATCAGTGTCTTACAGTTTTCGGTATATAGATCTTTCACCTCTTTGGTTAAATTTACTCCCATGCGTTTTATTCTTTTTTATGCTCTTGTAAATTAGATTGTTTTATTTCTCTTTCAGATAGGTCATTGTTAGTATGTAAAATTGCAACTGGTTTTTGTATGTTAATTTTTTTATGTTGCATAGCTCTTTGATTTCTCACATCAGTGTCTTATGGTTTCTTTTTTTTTTTTAAATAGTTTATTGTCGAATTGGTTTCCATATAACACCCAGTGCTCTTCCCCACAGGTGCCCTTCTCCATTACCACCACCTCCCTTCCCCCTCCTGTTCCCCCTTCAACCCTTGGTTCATTTTCAGTATTCAATAGTCTCTCAAGTTTTGCGTCCCTCTCTCTCCCCAACTCTCTTTCCCTCTTCCCCTCCCCATGGTCCTCCATTAGGTTTCTCCTGTTAGACTTATGAGTGACAACATATGGTATCTGTCCTTCTCCACCTGACTTATTTCTCTTAGCATAATACCCTCGAAGTCCATCCATCTTGCTACAAATGGCCAGATTTCATTCTTTCTCATTGCCATGTAATACTCATTATATATATATATGTGTGTGTGTGTGTGTGTGTGTGTATATATATGTATATATATATACACATATGTATATGTATATATATATGTGTATATATATGTGTGTATATATATATATATATACACACACACCACATGTTCTTGATCCGTTCATCATGTGATGGACATTTAGGCTCTTTCCATGTTTTGGCTATTGTTGACAGTGCTGCTATGAACATTGGGGTACATGCTCCTATGTGTCAGCACTTCTGTATCCCTTGGATAAATCCCCTGCAGTGCTATTGCTGGGGTCTTAGGGGAGTTCTAGTGATAGTTTTTTGAGGAACCTCCATACTGTTTTTCAGAGCGGCTGCACCAGTTTAGAGTGGCTAAAATGAGCAAATCAAGAGACTATAGATGCTGGCAAGGATGTGGATGAAGTGTCTTATGAACTTGTTATAGGAACTTGTGTCCTATGAACTTCCTATTGTATCCTATGAACTTGTTAATTCTAGGATTTTTTCATAGATTCCTTCGGATTTCTGTGTCGACAATCTTCTCAAATACAGGGACAGCTTTATTTCTTCCTTTCTAATCTGTATACCTTTTATCCTTGTTTATTGACATATTACAAGACATGTAAAAGTAGACGTTTCCCTTCTTCCCAATGTTAGAGGGAAAATATTCAGTCTTTTACCTTTAAGTGCAGTGTTAGCATTTGGTTTGTTGTAGGTGCCTTTTATCAAATTGGGTAAGTGTCTATTCCTAGTTGGCTTAGAGTTTTCATCATGAATAGATGTTGAATTTTTTTCAAATGGTTTTTCTGTCAGTTGATGTGATCATGTGGTTTTGCTTCTTTAGTCTGTTAATAACAGTGAATGCATTAATGGATTTTCAAATATCGACCAGCCTTGGATTCCCTGGAAAGCCCCACTTAGTCATTTTCTTTTTACCTATTGCTCAATTTGACTTGGTAATATTTTGTTGAAAACTTTTAAGTCAGTGTGCGAAAGGGATATTGATCTATAGTTTTCTCAATTTTTATACTATTTTTATATTGTTTTAGTAGCAGGGAAACACTAGCCTCATAAACTGAATTTAAAAGTGTTCCTTTCTTTTTATTTTCTTGAAAAGATTGTTTAAAATTAGTGGTAGTTTTTCTATAAATGTCTGGTAGAATTTGCAACAGAAACCACCAGGGCCCAGTTTTGTTTTGTTTGGGGGGAAGGTTTGAAACTATAAATTCAATTTTTGAAGCAGTTATAGGAAAACTAAAGTTAACTTTTTATCTTGGATGAGTTGTAATCGTTTCTACTTTTTGAGGAATTGGTATTTCAAAGTTTTCAAGTTAATTATGTAAAGGTGTTCATTTTACATATTAATGTATTAATAAGGAAAATAGCTAACAATTACATAGCACTTACAATATGCCCCATACTAAGCACATACTATATTTAACTTAATCCTTACAGCTACCCTAAGAGGTACTATTATCCTCCAAATGTAAAATCATTATGGGGGCGCCTGGGTGGCTAAGTTAGTTGAGCATCTGACTCTTAATTTAGGTTCAAGGTCCTGATCCCACGGTCATTTGCTCAAGCCCCACGTGGGGCTCTGCACTATGCATGGAGCCTGCTTAAGACTCTGTCCCTCCCTTTGCCCCTCTCCTCTGCTCACACACTCTCTCTCAAATTATATTTATATATATATATATATATATATATATATATATATATATATGTGTGTGTGTATACACTACCTCACAAATATCTTAATGCACATAAAATTTTTCATTTTAAATGTAAGTAGTTTACACACAATCTAATTTCTGGCATATTAAAAATATTGACATTTTTAACATTCTTATATGTGAAATCCATAGCAATTTAATCTATACTTTTAAAAAATAAAAAGAATCAGCTCTTCTTTAACAGTCAAAAATGTTGTAATGTTTACTCCTTGAACTCAGAGTATTTCCTTATTATCTTTTGAATATCTTCTAGGTCTGTAATGATTCTCCCTTTTCATTCCTGATATTAGTAGGTTGTGGCTTCCCTCTATTTGTCATACTAATGGTTTGTTAATTTTATTGATCTTTTCCAAGAACTGGCTTTCTTTTTCATTGTTTTTCTCTGAGTTTTTTTTCTTTAATTTTATTTTTTTCTGATCTTTATTCCTTCCCTCCACTTGCTCTAGACTTACTTTGCTTCTCTTTCAATTTCTTAACACAGAAGTTTAGAATTCTGATTTGAGAACTTTTTAATAACATAAGCATTTAATGCTATAAGTTTCCCCTTAAGCACTGCTTTAATGTACATCCCACAAATTTTGATGTGTTGAGCTGTGGATTCTTTAGAAATATGTTAGTGCTCACAGTCTTTGGATATTTTCTTATCTTTCTGCTATTAATGTCTTAAGTGTGTTTTGGTCAGAGAACATACTTTGTATGATTTCATTCCTTTTAAGTTTTGTTATATGATCTTGGATATAGTCAGTCTTCATTAGTGTTCTATGTGCATTTTAAAAGAATGTGTAGGGGTGCCTGGGTGGCTCAGTTGGTTAAGCCTCCAACTCTTGACTTTGGCTCAGGTCAAGATCTCATGGTTTGTGAGTTTAAGTCCCACATTGCGCTCTGCGCTGATAGTGCAGAGCCTGCTTGAGATTCTCTCTCTCCTCTTTGTGCACCAACCTTCTCTCTCTCTCTCAAAACAAACAAACTTTAAAAAAATAAATAAATTTAAAAAATAAAAAAGAATGCGTAGACTACTGTTGTTGGGTGAAATGTTATACAAATGGCATTTTGTCTATATCCTTGCGATTTTTGTCTACTTGGACTGTCAGTTATGTGAAAGGGGTATTGAAGTCTTCCACTGTACACATGGGTTTTTCTTGTCTACTTTCTGTTCTGTTAATCATGTATTCTGAAGCTCTATTTTTATATTCATACTCTTTTTTAGATTGTTGTGTCTTCTTGGTGAATTGACTATTCTCTATATTTCTGGAATTATCTTAGTTCTAGAATCTACTTTGATATAAAGTAGTTACTATAACTTTCTTTTGATTAGTCTTTACATAATATATTTTTTCCAACTTTTTACTTTTAACCTATCTATAACATTGTGTTTAAAATAATTTTTTGGTAGAGTACTATAAATGGGGCTTGGTTTGTTAAAATCTATTCTAACAATCTCTGTCCGCTTATATTGGTTCATTTAGACTTTACATGTAAAGTAAGATTTAACAGTTGGATTTAGGTTTATACTGTATTATTTGCTTTGTGTTTGTTTCCTCTGTTCTTAATTTCTTCTGTTTCTCCTTTCTTGACTTCTTTTGGATCATTTGAATACATTTTAGTATTCTATTTTCATTTATTTTGTTTTTACTTTATTTTTTTGTATAGAACTTTTAGTAGTTGCTCTGTAGATGAGAATGTACAAATCTAACTTTCACAGTCTACTTAAAATAAGTATTTCACCACTGCAAGTAAAATGTAGAAACTTTTCGTCCATATGGGTCCTATTACCCTCCCTCCTTTATGTATTGTAGTTGTCATATATACTACATCATTTCTTTTGTTCTCTTTCATTCTTAACATTTCAAATTTTTCTCTAATATCTTTTCCCCTTCTTTCTGAAGATCTTCCTTACCAGTTCTTTTATATCAGGTTTGCTGGCTGTGGACCCTATTCACTTTTCCTTTGTTTCAAAAGTGTATGTTCCCTGGATATAAAATTTGGGGTTGACAGGTTTTTATCAATCCAACATTTATCAAATGAAGCTCTATTTCCTTATGAAGCCCTTTATTTTTAATGATAAATCTACCTTCTTTTAAATTATTATTACCATATAGTTGTATATTATTTTCTCGGTCTCTTTTCAAAATTTTTGTATCTTTAGTTTTCAGAGTTCAATTAATGGTCTAGGCCTGGATTTGGGGGCCTTTTTCCTATTTGAAATTCAGTTAACTTCTTTAATCTATTGAGGTGTGTGTTTTATTAAATTTGGGGTGTTTTTATATGCTACTTTGTCGAATATTTTTTCCACACCATACTTTTTTTTCCTCCTTCTGGAATTCCAATGGCCGAATGTTAGATACTTTATTATTGTCCCACACATCTCTGGGACTCTACTTATTTTATTGATGTTTTCATTTTGTTGTCCAAATTGGATAATTTACATTTACCTGCCATCAAATTCACTGATCTTTCCTTTTTTGTCCCCATATTGCTGTTAAGTCCATCTAGTGATTTTGTAAAGAAACTGTTACTGCATTTTTAGTTCTAAACTTTTCTTTGGGTTCTTATTTATATCTTCTGTTTGCTGATAAGAATTTGCCTAGACTTTTTATCTTTTCATTCTTTTCAAGTGTTCATCCTTAGCTTTGGGAGTACTTTCATAGTAGCTGCTTAAAGTCTTTGATTTTTCCAATATCTGTATCTTTTCAGTATTGACATCTTTTGATTGTGTTTTCCTATAGAAGTTGAGATTTTCCTGGTTCTTCATATGCCAGGTAATTTTGGATTGTATCCTGGACATTTTGAATATCATCTTATGAGACTATTGGTCTTCTTTAAATCCTGTGGAGAATTTTGATATTTTGGGTTTAGCAGGCAACTTACCTAATTGTATCAGGCTGTAAGTTCCAAACAGTTTTCTGTGGCCTGTGGTTCCAGTATCAGTTCATATTTCAAAGCCTTTGTTTGCAGTGCTTTTTGGATCTGTGTGATGTACAGTGGCCATTCTGGGACATGATTATGATCTTATCCTTACTTCAGTTCTCAAAGCCTGTGATCAGATCCATACATGGGAAGTTCACAAGCAGCTTTATGTGCTTGGTTTTCTGTATTCCTCCATTTCTGTAATCTCCCAGGTACTTTCAGTTCCCTGAGACTTCCCTTTCCAGTTCTCTATCAGAATTCTGGGACATCTTTGGCCATATTTTGCCACATAGTTCCCACAGCTATGCCTGCAGGAAGAAGGACTGCAAGAAGATGGAGAGACAGAACGTGATGAAATTTATACCATCCTTTTGGGGCCACAGTTCCTCTGGACAAAAAGGCTCCCCTTTCTTGGAGTTTTAGGTACCTTTACATTCTTGCTGTCATCATGATCTCAGCTGCTACCTTGGGATGATCTAGGGGCTGGGACATAAGATCATCCAGGAGAAAAGATGATTTTCCCCCTTTTTGAGTCCTTTCCTACTCCTCAAGCCTATACTAGAAGACTTTTCATAGAGTTTTCTTCTGCCATGCCCCAGTGTCTACTTCTAGGTTTAGGCCACCTTGAATCCAAGCCAGGGGGTTGGAAAGTGATTAAGTGGTACTTTGAATTCTTGTAATGTCTCCTTCCCCAGTCTTCTTGGTATGATTTACCTTTTAGAGTCTTCAAATAACTCCTCCATGCATTCTCCCCACGACTTTCTGGCTGCATTCAATGGGACATACAGGGTGGTTTGTGTTTATTTCATCTTAACTAAATTTGACCTCAGTTACATATATTTCTTTACCTTTGTTTAAGTTAACAGGGATTCATGGAGTCTGTGCATTACATTTACTGTAACTTTGATGGACAATTATACCAAAAATGCATGCATATATTTAGGAACTAGAGAATACAAGAAAGAAAAGTGAAGCTGTCTGGAAATACTCTGAAAAATACACCGTAAAAAAATCATTTTAATTAAAGCTTGAACACTTATGTTTAACTTCAGGAATCTACTGGCATTTACTTCAGAGCAGTGTCAGGGAAGACTTACAGCATGAGAGAAATGTGAACTGATCTTTAAAGAATCAGATTAGTAAAAGTTTTTCAGATGGAATGGATAACAGCATTCTAGGCAGAGGGGTCAGTTTGAGAAAAGGCAGGTATAAATGTGCATGGCATGTGTGGATGTGTGTTATAGAGGGAGAGATGAAAGCAGGAAAGGAAAATATGGTTCAGTTACCTGCTTCTTGTGCCTTATTAGAAATTGCTATAAAGTCTTCCCACAAATGTATTTGAAATGGTTAGAAACACATTGGTATGAATTCAAAATGAAAGTTTTAGAATTTTGAACATGGGCTTAATACTTTGAACTGTTCTATCCTGCCATTGACATGAAGTCTTCTGGATTTTTGGTTAACATGCATTGTATATGTCATCTTTGTTTCTCCTTAATAGGAATTACATCTTATGGCAAAATAAATAAGTGCTATCTCTCTAAATTTGTGATATCTGCCATTGACTTATCTTTCAGTTAAACTTTTCTTAATGTTTTTTTAAATATTTGTTAATTTTGAGAGAGCAGGGGGGAGAGAATTCTAAGTAGGCTCCACGCTGTCGATGCAGAGCCTAATGCAGGGCTTGATCTAATGAACCATGAGATCATGACTTGAGCTGAAACCAAGAGTCAGATGCCCAACCAACTGAGCCACCCTAAACTTTTAATTTTGAGATTATGATAGATTTGCAAATAATTCACAAATAGTTGTAGATTAACAAATAATTCAGAGATCCTATATGCACTTTATTACTTTTTCCCCCAATGGTAACATCTTGTAAAACTGTAGTACAGTATCACAACCAGAATATCGACATTGATTTGGACAAGATACAGAACAACTTCATAGAGCTTCTTCATTGCATTTTATCCACCCACCCTCCCCTACCCTCTGCCTCAACCCTAACCCCTCACAACCACAAATTTCTTCTCCGTTTTTATAATTTTATTATGTCAAGAATGTTACATAAATAGAATCATACAGCATGTAATCTTTTGGATTGGCTTTTTTTCACTTTCTATAATTTCTTGAGAGACTGATCTAAGTTTCTGCATGTATCAGTAAATTGCCCCTTTTGTTGCTGAGAAGTATTTCATGACCTATTTTTCAGCTATATTTTGCAATTATTTGAAAAAACAAAATCTTGTTACTCAGGAGTTTTTTCTCATTTGTGTATTTGCTTTGGAATTTGAACTAAACCAAAAGCCTTAGGAGCATTCCAGTTTACCTTTCTAAGTTGTATTTTGGATAGTCAGTCACAATGTGCTGATATTAGTGAGTCTTACAGAAGAGAAAATCTTGTGCACAAGGAGATTCTACTCCTTTACTACCGTTATCTTTTCTAAACTATAAGTAAAATCAAAATACATGAGGAAGAAGTCTGGTTGAACAATATTGAGCTGTTCCCAGTACACCCTCATGTTGGTCCATGGAGAAGCAGGAAGGAGCCCGTTCCTGGCAGCACTCTGTAGTGAAAGAAGTGTGTTCATGCCGCAGACAAGATGTCGGATATTTTCGGTTTTCACTAGGCAATATGATTTTAGTTGTTCAAAATTCCAGCCCGAATAATGAGCGAAAGAATGGAGACTTCCAGTCTTCTTTAATTTTTTTTTTAATGTTTTTATTTATTTTTGAGAGACAGAGCATGAGCAGGGAAGGGTCAGAAAGGAGACACAGAATCCAAATCAGGTTTCAGGATTCAAACTGTCAGCACACAGCCCAACGCGGGGCCCTGACCCATGAACCATGAGATCATGACCTGAGCCAAAGTCGGACACTCAACCGACTGAGCCACCCAGGGGCCCTGGAGACTTCCAGTTTTTAAATCACAGTAAATAAGTGTGAGACAAGATTCTCAAATATGTTAAATGTTCCTCTAAGGAGGCTTGATTTTATCCCAAGCAGAAATGAAGGAATGAAGAAGTGAATAAATCATCTTATTGAATTGCAGAGAGGTTTTTAATTAGCTATAATAACTGTAAGTAGAAAAATTTGTAATGTCCAAAATATCATTTTAACTTTCAATATCATTGTCCTCTCTCATCTTAGTAAGTAATAACTGTGGCTTGATTTTCATTTGAGGAGAAATAAAGGGCAAAGATAGAGTTACAATAAATATCTATATTACCATCATATAATTATCCAATTGTCATACTGTTTATTATTTTAATTTAAGTAGATGCTTCAGAAAGAGAAGAAAAAAAGATGTTAGAGATTAGCAAACACTGGTGTTTATCCTACTGCATTATAAACACTTAAGCAGGGGTTTTAATCGTCATTTGGCTGATGGCAAGTACAAAATGAGGATGCAAGTTAATTGGAAGTTAATCTTATCATTACCTACTTGAGACAGTTTTTTTTTATGCCGATCTAAAGAGGCTTATGGATATTTTAACTATTTTCACATAGCGATCATCTTTAAGTACTAATATAAAAGTTAATGAGTAAAGAAAATCTGCTGAATAAATCTGATAATCCAAGGCACTTACAGAAATACATGCTTTATGTGAGCAAAGATTTTTCTTGACTAGTGTTCCATTTCTCAATTCAGTTATCAAACTTAGGGGAAGTCTAAATCAAGAACTTTGGCATATTCAGCGAGTGGGGTTTGACTGGGGTGCAATAACTACATGATGTGATGTTTTAGCATGATTTTATAAGTATTCTGATTATGTGGACTCAGCTACTAGATTTTTTAAAAGCTATTTTTAACTCTATCGTGTCTTCTATATATGCATATGTTCTTAATAAACTATTAGAATCAATAAAATATGCATGAACATACAAAAATGTACTTTCTGCTTGCCAAAACAATACACATTTTTCTCTGATCTTATTCTGTATAGAATACCACAGTTAGCTCACTATAAGCCTAAGTGGCAAAGGGAGATAAAGTAACATCTAAAAATGTTTACCAGTAGTTTATGATCTGTCGGTAATTAGAATAATGAATAGAGTGAAAGAGAGAGTACAGCGCCCTAGGTGTTTACTCTGGCTACGGTGAAGTTGAGTACACTCTTGCCTCCAGTTGTCTGGGACTCTGGTTATACAGTGTTGCATGAAGTATGTCCTACAGCCATTCAAACCTGAATTCAAATTCCACCTCTACTAACCTCCTCAAGCCTCAAGTTTTGGTTGTCTTTTTTTTAACTTATAAAATCAGTAATTATGAAGGTTAAAAGAACTAAGTTTATAAAGCAGCTAGCACAGTGCCTAAAACACAGTGCCATGCAGAAGAAATAAAAAATGGAATCCCACTACCTAGAGGTAGAACTCCTCTCCCAAAGAAACACTAAAATCCCAGTAGATTTATACTTATAATTCTAATGTATATATAATTCTGGGGTTACATATAAATATTCACTAATTTTGCTTCTTTAATGTACCTTTCTGAGTTTGGTAAAACTATCTGCTTAATTTCTTTTAAAAAGTTAACTTTTCAAGGACACATTACTTCTAAAAGGGAAAAAAATCCAAATTAAATATAATCTAAAAGTTCCTTTTCAGATTTCGAGATGTTAAAAATGTTTGTGACACATGGATCTATTTTAATCCTCTCTTCTTTGATTTTAATAGGAAAGGAAGGACAAGAAATCCTGGGGCCTGAAGCTCAGGCAGATGAAGCGGGATGTGCAGGTACTCTCTTGTCACTTTCTTTCATACTGCAGCCTTTGAACAGCCTTTTGTGTCACTGGTTTTTGCATTTGTGAGTCGTGAATTTAGTCTCTTTCCTCCTCTTTCATCTTGACCTCCTTCAGTGTTTAAGTACCAAGGCATATAGGGCACTATATGAAAAGTTAGGCATTTATATTCCTTAAATGCTGTATAAATTTGCAGATTCATAAAATATAGCATATTTTCCATGATGAGTATAACCTACATATAATCCAAAAAGTAAGTGACTAAGTGATGATTTGAATATATATCAGAATTTTTACCAAAGCTATAGAAATACAGATTTAACTATTTTGAGTTTCATTATTAGTTACCAGGATCTGCATTGAGTTGCCCACAAGACAGAAAGCAGAAGGGAGAAGAATAAGCAAATGTCATGAGTTATCTATAAACCGGATGAGAATCATGAATATTGATGAGCTGAGGTGGAATTTGAGCCTTGAAAAAGGCCAAGATGAAGTTAAATTATAGTAAACAAGGAAATTTGCTTCTAGATGACTAAAAGTACCTACTCCCTGAGACGTAAGGCCATTCCTCTGTAATGGATTCAAATCAGATTTATAAAACAAAAGAGTAGGGCTGCCTGGGTGGCTCAATCAGTTAAGCCTCCAACTTCAGCTCAGGTCATGATCTCACAGTTTGCAAGTTCAAGCCCTGTGTTGGGCTCTGTGCTGACAGTTCAGAGCCTGGAGCCTGCTTCAGATTCTGTGTCTCCCTCTCTCTCTGCTCTTCCTCCACTTAGGCACCTGTTCTCTCTCTCTCAAAAATAAATGTTAAAAAAAAATTTTAAAGCAAACATTAAAAAAAATTTTTTAAAGCAAAAGAGTAAGTGGAAAACCTAAATCCAGATCTTATTATAACACCAGGCATTTCTGTGTTATGTAAGTCAGCTAGAACTCTTGGAATGTAAACTGCAAATATGAATTCCAAGTTACTAAAACATTTCTTCAAAATACTGTACTTAGGGGCACCTGGGTGGTTCAGTTGGTTAAGCGGTCTACTTCAGCTCAGGTTCTAACCTCATGGTTCATGAGTTCCAGTCCCACAATGGGCAATGTGCTGACCCCTCAGATGGCCTGGAGCCTGCTTTGGATTCTGCATCTCCCTCTCTCTCTGTCCCTACCCAGCCTTCTCTCCTTCTCTCTCTCTCTCTCTCTCTCTCTCTCCCTCCCTCCCTCCCTCCCTCCCCTCTTTTCTCCCCTTCATTTCCTCCCTCCCCTTCTCTCTCCCTCCCTCCCTCCCTCCCTCTCTCTCTGTCAAAAATAAATAAACATTAAAAACAATTTTTTAAAAAATGTTATCTTAAAAATATACTTAAAAATAGTATAAGTACTTTGTATTGTATTTTATATATTCAACCATAAATTAGAAATTTCTATCATATAGTGTTGAATAAATTTAGCTTTATCTTTCTCTTGATTTAGCAATTCTAGTTTTGTAGCTAGCAGTATTCTAGTAATATTCCATCGAGCCCTATAAATTATCTTCCATTATGTAAGATGAGTATGTTTCATAGTAATATGTCAAAAATAGATTTTCATCTATAATATAATCAAGCCTTGCCATACTTGGCAGTCAGTTCTGTAAAACCAAGAGTAAATCTTTGTGGTGTTATTAAAGATGTATTCCAAATTAATTAAATAATACTGGGCTATGTGATGATTTATGGTACCTGCTGCCTAAGATTTTATATTCTGCCTTTAACTTGGTTGTGTTTAACTTGCATGAATAATGTATTCAATATGTATGTCATCAAGTGTTTGTCATGCTAACTTACACATTATATAAAATATTTATAAACTAGATATGTGTTATTAATAAATAGTATTAATGAATGCAAAAGAATGCTGTTTATTACTCCTTTACTAAATGTTACATGACTCCTATAACCAGAGTTACAGGGCATCTTATGCCCTTTTAGGCAAAATGCTATCAAAACAAACATTCACAATGCCAAATATGAATTTCTCCTCATACTTTGCTCTTCACTACAAAAATAAATACATTCTTTCAGTTTGAAGTACTGAGTAGTATATAAATTCCCTTCACCCCTCCCCCTCTCTGCAAAAAAAATCACATCTGGAAATTAAGGCAACCCCCGTACTAACTTAAATTGTTGCTGAAATGTATGGTCCCTCCACCCAGAGGAAGCTGATCCCTGCAGCCTGAGTTCCCTGGAATGTGGGAAGTTAGGAGCAAGCAAACATTGAATAAAGCCCTGAGAAGTGTAGTTTTGAGGAAAGAAGGGTAAAAATTAGACCTCTGAGACTTTCAAGCATTTAAACTTGAAAGTTATGTTTTGTCTTTGCTTTTGTTACTTCCTTGACTTCTAGGGAATAATGTGCTGACAATGTAAACAAAAACATTGCACAGAGGTCATCATCATTAGTTCAGAACTTTGTCAGATCCTTTCTTCAGCTGACTTACTTCCTTTTGCAATTCATGAAGAGAACTGAGGTCTCAGCTTAGTATTCAGAGAGTGAAAAATTCACCCAAAACCTCCTTTGTTCCTTCTGAGCATCCCTTTTTTGTTTATATAGTTAATAGTTTTGCCAAGTTTGAAAATTGGAAGATAGGAAGAAGTTGAAGGATACTTTATTCCAAAGGAAATTATTGATAGCTAAATAAAAATGTTAAATCTTTATATTAAATATTTGCCCCTCTCTCCTGCTCTAATTCATGATTATAGCCCTGTAATTCTACATTTTGGCAAGTGGTTATGGTCATAATGGTTCTATGGTCCAAAGTAATTCTATACTTTGACAGTCAGCTCTGAGTTTGTCATATCTAAAGAAAGCCAAATTATCATTATGATTCTATATATTTACTCATATCTCTACTATTTACATTTGTAAGTTTATTTGAAATTTTGCTTTCAAACTGACTTTTTTACAGCGTGCACACCCAACACTTTATGTGTAAAACTGCAGAATTTCTGGTCTCATCTTGAAAGTGTCTTGATTAGACACAGGCTCACAAAGACAGTGTAGTTTAGTTGGAAAGACCAGAATTTGATACCATATCCCTAATACCAAATATTTGACCTAATAGGAACATTTTTTTATGATGTAATATTGGAAGTTATCTAAGTTTTCTGATCCTGTTTTTTATATTGAGAAAACTTTCAATTGAGAAATTATAATGCTCACCTTACAGGACTACTTTGAAGAAAATAGCTAACAATTACATAGGACTTACCATGTACAGATACAGTACTAAACACATACTATATTAATTTAATTCTCATGAGTACCCTAAGAGGTAGTATTATTGTCCTCCAAATTTTATATTATGTAGACTGATTATATACTGTCTCACATATTTGTTAATGTACCTTTAAATTTTTTTCATTTTAAGTATAAGTAGTTACATTTTTAATATCACTCTTCTATGGAAAATCCGTAACAATTTAATGCCTGCTAATCATTCAGTTTTTTTAAAATATGAGTACGCTCTTTAAGAGTCAGAAATGTTAGTGTTTACTCCTTGAACTCATGATATAAAATTTGATGCTAATATAGTATGTATTTCCTATTTGAAGTTATTTTTGATCAGCTGTCATTTCTTTATAAGGAAAAACATGTATATAAATTGAAATTTAAGTTTCTTTTTAATTTCTAGAGACAGACTCTTAAGATTTTTTTTAATTTATGGATTTATCATGTAATTATCAGTACTACACAGTTGACCACAACATAAATACGTACAAATTCTAATAGATAATTATTAAAGAAAAATGTTACTGGAAATGAAATTAAAGGAGCTGAAGTATTCCTTAATAAGTTCATTTATCAGTAGTTTAACATTACTTATTTCTAGAGGAAAAAAATGCTCAGCATTGATACTGTTTCTGTGGTTTGTTTAGCACCAAGATAACCTTATTCTCATAAATAAAAAGGTGTAGTACATTTTTGTGAGAACTGACATCTTTGAATTATGTGCAGAGGGTTACGGTTTTATGTCAATAAAATATTTTCAGTGTGGTTAACTGACAACTCTCTGAAATGCTTCTTCTGTTCTGTTGAGAGCAAAAATTCAAAGCTATCTAATTTGCTCAAGAATTTGTTTCCCAGTCATTAGAATCAGCCACGCCCTGATTTTCTGGGCCTTATACCAAGAAGGCTTTACCAACACGTACTGATCAAAGGACGTGATGATATCTCTTCTTGGCTTTTGTTATTTTTTTCCTCTCACTTTTAGAGGCACCTTGATTAAGATATTCAGAAATGGTTGGGGAAATTGAAATATTGTTAATTTCAGTACCTTTTACCAGTACTTTTTTATAAAAATCCTTTTATCTTACCACATGAGGTAACAATATTTTCATCCATGCCTTAGAGCTACAAACTTAGTTCATTCAGTTTCTGGAAATTTTGTACCTAATGACCTAACTAGCAAAACCAGGTATTACTGTTATACCAATCAGTCAGATCAGACTTTCAGGAAAAAAGTATGTTTTCACTCTTCTAATTCAAATAATTTTGCCAATACACTATTTGAGAGATTTTATAAAAAGTCCTCTATGAGAAACATGTAAATTATAAATAATGAGAAACATACAAAGTCTAACCATGAATCACTACATTGTACACATACAACTAACATAACACTGTATGTTAACTAGACTGGAATTAAAATTAAAACCAATAATTTTTTTAACAATAGATTATTCAGTAGTGAGGTTATTTATATCTAATATAATTTTTATAAGTTATAAAAATTTTTGTCTCTAAATGAGTAGTACCTTTAGAAGATACAAGTTTCATGCCTAAAATACAGACTTTATAATTCTGCAAAATGTATACTATTTAAAACTCATTATTCTAATGGGAGCTGGGAACCTGGGTGGCTCAGTCAGCTAAGTGTCCAACTTCACCTCAGGTCATGATCTTGTGGTCTGTGGGTTCGAGCCCCGCATCGGGTTCTGTGCTGGCATCTCAGAGCCTGGAGCCTGTTTCAGATTCTGTGTCTCCCTCTCTCTCTCTGCCCCTCCCTTGCTTGTGCTGTCCCTCTCTGTCTCAAAAATAAATAAACCAAAAAAAAATTTTTTTAATAAAAGTAAATAAAACTCATTATTCTAGCATCTAGCCTAGATGTGTGTGTGTGCACATGCACGTGCACACTCACACATGCGCGCGCGCGCGCACACACACACACACACACACACACACACTAGGATATAGAAAAATAAACTTTTTATAAGTTAAAATTGAAATAAATGTAATTTAATAAAAATATTTTTAAGCATCTTGTAACCTATTGGAATCAATAAATCACATAAAACTTAAATTTCATTTATGAGTATTTTCTGGTTTAACTTGAAAACACGTAGTGACATGGACTCGTACTATGTTAGCTGTTCAAAAATGCTTCTTTTTCCATCTATGACAGATTGTAGGAATGATTTTTGAAAATATTCTTTGCTTTGCTCTGACCGGGGTCTTGAAGAGAAGTGAAATTTTTAATAGTAGAGAATTGAACAGGTGGGGTAATTAAAGGAAAAGTACTCTCAATCCCTTTGCCTTACTATTGTATAGTTGATTTCAGAGCTTCCCAAGTCCAAAATATCCCCATTTCAGTCACCAGGCTTTACCCCCAGTAGAAATCCTTGTAAACAGAAAAACTAGAAGGCATATGGTGGGTGTAAGTTGCCTTGATTAATCAATAGCTTTTCCCATTCCGTATTTTGAATGTTTTCCTTTGTCAACCTGAAGGTTTTTATATTCCAAGACAATGCACCATATTAATGTATTTGGATATGCCTTTTTCTCTTCTTCCTTTTAAGTTTAGGCAAAGGCGGGGGTTGCGGTGCCTGCATGGCTCCGTTGGTTAAGCATCTGGCTCCTGATTTCGGCTCAGGTCATGATCTCACAGTTCATGAGATGGAGCCCCACACAGGGCCCCAGGTTGATAGTGCAGAGACTGCTTGAGATTCTCTCTCCCCCCTTCCCCTTTCTTGCTCACCCCTCCCTCAAAAAAATAAATACATAAACATTTTTTAACAAGTTTAAGCAAAGGATACCATGAAAAGGGGGTGGTGAAGAGAAGATTCTTCTGAATTCTAAGAAAGAATATACACAGAAGTTGAGGATTTAGAAACAAACTCCCTTAATACCCATAGGACCAGCTTACCTCTTAAAAAGCCTTCACTTACCCCTGGATCTAGTAACCTAGTGCTAAATAATTGATAGCTATTGGCTGTATTAAAAAGAATAGGGAAAATAGTGGGTCACCATGATTACTATGTCATTGGCTTTAAGGTTTTAAACAGCAGCTGCCATGGGGAGTTCATTTGCTACCACTGTGCAGGAGATTTAGCAAGACTCTTTCAATAACTGGTAAACAAAAACATGCCCATACCTCAGCATGTCAATTGGGCCCTATTTTAGTCTTCTGGGAAATGCTGTTCTATAAATTCAGACCTGGAAGTTCAGCCTGAAGTGTATAAAAAAGTCAGCCATAAGACACCAGAGAGCCATACAACCCATTACAGTTACCACCACCATGGAGTGGACACCGTCCTCTGGAGCCAGCGGAGAAAATGGAGGAAAACTGAAGTGCAGCAATCCTGCTTTAGAAATTCAGTGGCACTCTGGAGTACTTCTCAAAGTTGAAAGCATTCCATTATCTCTTGAATCTTTCCAACTGAAGGGAAAAAAATGCCTCTGCCCTAATCCCATTGTTAAACATTTATTAAGGCAGAAATAGAGAATAGCTTTGTATATACATATGGATATTAAAGGAGATAAGCAGTTTTATGGAGTTGATACTCTCTGAGTCTTGCTAAAACTTTTTCTACTTATAGATAACTATTAATACTGTTTTCTAAGAAATCACATAACTGAACTGAACTTCAAAGTGGTTTATATTGAGAATGATTCAAATTTAAGCTACAACTCTAATATCCAGTAGGTTGCTAGGAGGGACTAACGTTTGAGAACTCAGGTTTTCTCTTCCTTTTTTCCTTAGTTTATCATGGAGAAATTAAGAATTCAGCCAATTAGCTTTTCTATGTCTTGTTTATCAATATAGTGGACTAGAAGTACAACTCTAAAGTTTAAAAGAGATATTGTAAAAATATACTTTCTAAGACTTCTCAATAGGGGCACTTGGGTAGCTCAGTTAGTTAAGCTTCTGACTCTTGGTTTCAGCTTAGGTCATGATCTTGCATTCATGGGATCAAGCCCCACACCAAGCTCTGCACTGATGGCATGGAGCCTGCTTAGGATTCTCTCTTTCTCTCTCTCTCTCTCTCTCTCTCTCTCTCTCTCTCTCTCTCTCTGCCCTCCCTCCTCTCTCTCTCTCAAAATAAATAAACATTTTTAAAAACATAAAAGAGTTAATAGAGGACAACAGAATGAGTGAATTTTGTTTTTAATTTTTGGTAAATATTTCCTATAAATCCAAGAACAATAATGTATTCTCTTAAGGTAAATAATTTCTTCTCTAGAAAAGCTTTGTAACAAGTTGGCAGTGAATTGCTTTTTATAAAGTATGCATTTCTTTTAGTAAAAGATGATGAATGTGACTCAGATGCAGAAAATGAACAAAACCATGATCCTAATGTTGAAGAATTCCTGCAACAACAAGACACCGCTGTCATTTACCCTGAGGCACCTGAAGAGGACCAGAGGCAGGGCACACCAGAAGCCAGTGGTCATGATGAAAATGGTAAACGGAGCTTCACAGTTGTTTTCACTGTCATCTTTAAAGGATTCTTTCTATAACTCTCTAATGGAAACCTACTCCACTCTAGGGAACACTTTCCAAAACTAGAATTTATTGTAGGTGCCTATAGAAAATAATCTCCTTAATGAATGGGACATTTTTATGATAGCAGTATTAAATAAGTGGCATCTCATGTATATAGTGATAACATCACTGTAGTGAAATGCTTAAAACAGTGCCTGGTTATTGATTTCCACTCACTCACATGGTAGCAAGTAGAGGGAGCTAGGATGACCATAAACTGCCTCTTGATTTTTTTCCCCACCGTTATAGCAAGTAGAACATGGGTATCTCATCTGAAGACAAATGGATTTTTTTTAATATCTTGTCTAGTCCATTCATTCTGATATGAACAGCCAGTGTATAAAAAGTGGTAAAGTGCCAGGGCACCTGTGTGGCTCAGTCGGTTCAGCGTGGGACTTTGGCTCAGGTCATGATCTTGTGATTCATGAGCTCAAGCCCCATATTGGGCTCTCTGCTGTCAGCATAGGACCTGTTTCAAATCCTCTGTCCCCCTCTCCCTCTGCTTTTACCCCCACTGCCTGTCTCTTTCTCTCTCTTTCTCTCTCTCTGTCTCAAAAATAAATAAACATTTTTTAAGTGGCAAAATGCTATACTACTATGTTCATACTCTCCTGGAAGGAAATAAGCTATCATTCTCCCCTTCCATTCACTAGAAACAGATGCAGATAGCATGCAAATACTATAAGAAATAGTGTGCAATATCTACACCAGGAACTAAGAAGCTACTTGAAATGTTTATTTGATTTTTCTAGGATTCCCAGTTTCAAGGATAGATATAAATTAATATTCATATAATCAACTTTTAAAAAAGACTTTTTAAGAGAAGTTTTAGGCATACAACAAAAGTTAGAGGTACAGATATTTTCCATATACCCCTTGCCCACACGTGTACATAGCTTCTCCCATTATCAACATAACTCACTAGAGTGGTACAGTTTTGACCAAGGGTGAACCTTCATTGACACATCATAATCACCCAAAGTCCATAGTCTACCTTAGGGTTCATTTTTGGTCTACATTCTTTGGGTTTGTACAAATGTATAATGACATGTGTCCATCATTATAATATCTTTATAGAATATTTTCAGTGCACTAAAAATCCTTTCTGCTTTGCCTGTTCATCTTTCTCCACCTACCCTCACCCCTAGAAACTACTGATCTTTTTGTGTCTCCATAGTTTGCGTTTTCCAGAATGTCCGATAGTTGGAATTCTACATCAGGCAGCCTTTTTAAGTTGTTGTTTTTAAATTACTAATACACATTTAAGGTTCCTCCATGTATTTTCATGGCTTGATAGCTGCTTTATTTTTCATACTGAATAATATTCCATTGTCTGGATGTACCTCAACTTGTTTAACTGTTCACCTGCTCAAGGACATTTTGGTTACTTCCAAGTTTCGGCAATTATGAATAAAGTTGCTATACACATCTATGTGCAGATTTTTGTGCAGACATAAGTTTTAAACTCCTTTGAGTAAATAACCAAGAAGTGCATGTGCTGGATCATATGGTAAGATAAGAGTATGTTTAGTTTTGTAAGCAACTTCCAAACTGTCTTCCAGAGAGGCTGTACCACTTGTACCACTGCATTCCCACCAGCAGTGTGAGTTTCTGTTGCTCCACATCCTTGCCAGCGTTTTGTGGTATCAGTGTCTTGGATTTTGACCATTCTGATAGGTGTGTAGTGGTATCTTATTGTTTTAATTTGCATTTCCCTGATGACATATGATGTGGAGCATCTTTTCATACTTATTTGCCATCTGTGTATCTTATTTGGTGAGGTGTCTGCTAAGGTCTGTGGACTATTTTGTAATCAGGTTATTTGATTTTTTTATCATTGAGTTTAAGAGTCCTTTAGATATCTTAGATAATAGTCCTTGATCTGATGTGTCTTTTGCAGGTAGTTTTCCCAGTCTGTAACTTGTCTTCTAATTCTTTTGATACTATCTTTCACAGAACAGAAGGTTTTCATTTTAATAAAGCCCAGCTTGCCAAATCTTTCTTTCATGGATCATGCCTTTGGTGTTGTATCTAGAAACAGTATTGTCATACCCATGGTCATCTAGGTTTTCTCCTGTTATGTCCTAGGAGCTTTGTAGTTTTGCATTTTACAGTTCAAATTGTGGTCCATTTTTTTTTCCAATTTTTGTGAAGGGTGTGAGATCTGTGTCTAGATTCACTTTTATGCATGTCCTGGATATTTAGTTGTTCCATTACTATTTGTTGAAAAGACTATCTTCACTCCATTGTATTGTTTTTATTCTTTTGTCAAAGACCAGTTGACTGTATTTATGAGAATATTTCTGGCTCTCTGTTTCATTGGTCTGTTTCTCACACCAATACCACAGTGTCTTGATGACTATGGTTTTAAAGTAAGTCTTGAAGTCAGGTATTGTCAGTCCTCCAACTTTATTTTTCACCTTCCATATTGCGTTGGTTCTTCTGAGTCTTCTGCCTCTTCATACAAGCACTAGAATGTTTGTAAATATTCATAAAACAAATCTCCAGATTTTGAGTGGAATTGCATTGAATCAAGTTGGGAAGATCAAGTTGGGAGGAACTGGCATCTTGAAAATATTAAGTTCCTACCCTTAAACATTGAATGTCTCTCCATTTATTTAGTTCTTTGATTGTTTTCATCAGGCTTTTATAGTTTTCCTCATATAAATCTCATACATATTTTGTTAGATTTATACCTAAGTATCTCAACTTTTTGGTGCTAAATAAATGTTATTGTATCAATCACATTTAAAATATTTGAAAGAAATTGAGAAGAATGGTATGAAAAACAAAACTGATTTCATTGCAGAGAGTCAGCTGTACCTTCCTGAAATCAGGATTCAGCTAGGAAAAAGAGCAGAAATATCACCTCAGAATAGGTACGATTTTCTGTAACTAAATCAGTGACAAAGGAAATAGAAGTAGGGTGCTCTAGAACTCATACCTGCAGTGTGCCCAAGGGACATATTTTTGAAGACTATTGATTATTGCTCCTGGGGCACAGCATCACAGCTTTATGTTCTGTTGATCTGTTTGCATATTTGGAGAGTCTGGAGTTATAGGCATTATAATCCTGTAGGGTCCTACCATTTCTACTTTCATTTCTCAGGGGATTTTTTCCTTAAAGAAAATTTGTTAAAATTTCACCTGAAGAAGCAATAGGTTACAATAAATATGAAAAGGAAATAAGTTATTAATGTGTATGTGTACATATATAAATTTTTATGTAATAAAGAATTTTTAAGAAAGCCTCAGCAAAAGAAAATAATGAAAACTAATGTTTCATTGTACAGATCAAATAAGGTTAAATGTTGTAAAGTACACTGTTATTAGTCAACACAGTAAAATCCCATAAAAATTAGTGCTCTAACCATTCTCAGTTAGTAAAACATTTGAATTACAGAATATGTTTTTAATTCAGATATTCATTACATTCAGGTATACTGCTAATAAAATATTTCACCATAGATGTTCTTTCACACCAGCACCATCTAATTATCCTCAGAAGCCCTTAAGTTTTTAAAGTTTTAGTAGATTAAACACACTCTCTTGCACTTCATAAATTGTGAAAAGGCAAACTTTACTCCAGCAGGTTGAAGTATCACAAATTCTGAATCATTGGGGCACAAGTGAAAATTTTTCAAAGTTTTTATATCAGTTATTACTATCAGTTTGAAATGTTTGCTACCTAGCAAAGGAAGTTTAGGATACAAAAATTAAATATTTTTTAAATAATCATATTCATAGTCACAAATACATAAGGATATTATTCAAAAAAATAGACCTAGTTTGGATTTTTTTAGTTGTCTTGAATGGCTACCTTAAGTTTATTGTAAGAATTCTAAAAAGAAAAATTTTCTTCCGTACAGGACAAGACTGCATTGCTAAGAAGTGATGTTAAAAATATGTATATATCCAGTATTTTTCAAAAATACAAACAAAACTTATTTAATTTTCAAGCCTGTTGATTCTGTAATTTGTTTATCATGTCAAATACTCAGGTTTACTTTTCATTGTTTTATGCTAATACCTAAAAGAATAAATTCATATTTCATATGTGTAACAAATTCAGTAGATATTGATGTATGAAAATAATAACTTGCTGGCAAAATATGAGCAACCTATCATTTTATAAAATTATTAGTAATTTGTTTATTAATGATGAAGGCAAAGAAGAACATAGAACATAATGAGAGCAGACAGCTGTATGACGCTATGGAGTATGAGCAGCTTAAGTCATGGAAATCACATTGTGATTCTGGTGCCAATGATGAAGCACCTGCAGTGGCCAAGTTGGACTTTGGCCACTGGAACCAGCTAACATCAATATTGGGGCCTCAGTACTGTGGCAAGAAGGCCCCAAATGTTAATTTTCTATTTGTCTGTACAAGTAGGAAATTCATACTAGACAAAACATAACATGATTTCCAAAAAAATTTCATGTGACTAATCTAATCCTCACAGAAGTAGGTCATTTTAGAGGCCTCACCAACAGAAAGGTCTCTGGTTCCAGTTGCCTTGCTGGCTGATAATGAAGATACCCATAAACTTGGGGGGTTTGGTTGTTTGATTTTATTCATATATTTGATACATATTTCGATGTAATTAACAAGCTATGTGGGATCAGGTGGTCAGTCTATTATTTGCAGGCTGGTTATTGAGCAAGACTTTTAATTTATATGGACTTGAATTTCAATAAAGATAATATATGTTTATGAAGGATTTTGAGACTGTAATGAAATTTTCTTTGATAATCTTTTTCAATCAGAAATTCAAAATGAAGATAGAGATACTATTTACAATAAGTTACCATTTAGGAACTTACTTTGTAAAGAAATAAATATGGAAAACCACTCTTAAACAGTATTAATTAGCAAAATGGTATCATGTTTTAGGATTGTCATGCTTAGATGTTTCCATATGTAAAAATGTGATTTAGTCTGTGAACTCCAGTTTTCCCGTATTGCCTTTATTTTTTGAAAGCATCCTATTTATTTATCCATATAAAATTCCATAGAAAATGAATCGTTGTATTTCAGTAAGGGAAAGGACATGAAGAACCATGTATAGGAGGTCCTTGTGGGCCAGGCCTAGATCTGGCTCTGGCTCCTCATTTACCCCCAGTACTCAGCTATTTTGGTCTGAACTCATCCTATGGCCACACCTAACTGCAAGGGTATCTTGGAAACATAGTCTAAATATGTACTACTTCCTGTCTGATGATAATCATCGTATAGTGTCATTTCCAAATTTGAAAGAATGAACATTAAATAAATAGTGATAACATTGTTACCAGTAGAAAGATTCTAGTATGATGTTCAAGTGTCCTTTAATATGTGTACATTTACAAATGTAACCTCTATTCTAATTTCACCTTTGTTTTCTCTGTCTAATTAACCACGCAACAAGAAGGGAAGATTTACGGGTTAGTAAAACGATAGGGGACTTTGAAGTCGGACAGCACATGTTTGAATCCTGATTTTATCACTTACTGGTCATGTGACTTTTAAGTTATGGTGCCATTCTGAGCCTCCAATTTTCTCTTTTATTAAATAGAGATGAGTATCATTGTATTAAAGATCAAATATAAAGTGGGTAGCATAATATCTGGCTCGTAGCTGAGAGACTCAGTGGTAGCTTTGGTAATATTTTTTGAATGTTTTAAATTCAAAATGTATGATCTTTCTTTTACAGGAACACCAGATGCATTTTCCCAGTTACTCACCTGCCCATATTGCGATAGAGGCTATAAACGTTTTACCTCTCTGAAAGAACACATTAAATATCGCCATGAAAAGAATGAAGATAACTTTAGTTGCTCCCTGTGTAGTTACACCTTTGCATACAGAACCCAACTTGAACGTCACATGACATCACATAAATCAGGAAGAGATCAAGTAAGTGAAATGACTGAGAGTTCACTCTCAACCCTCCGCAGAAAGCAACAGTTCTAACACACTATAAAAAATGTACTAGACAGTGTCTTGTCTGCTGCCTTACAAAAATTAAAGAGGTTAGTTGAATTATCTTGTCATTTCTGAGTTACAGAGCACATATACACATTATTTTAGAGGTAACTAAGTTATCTTTTTTAGATAAGATCCCTTTCATCTCAATTTAATTATTTTGCTTATACCATAACAGATATTTCCCTTAATTTTAGAACTAGATTTCAAAATGCATTCTACTAAAATGTTCAGTGTAGGAAAAATAAATGTTGGTGTCATAAACTAAGTATTGGCCTAATTAAAAAGGAAAGCAAATAATAATAAAAACAGCTCATTTTCTGGGAACCAGTGACTACTTATTCTCAGTACAAGTTACTGTGTTCTATTTACTCTAGTAAGGCAAGTTGCTTCCTCTAAGAATCTAAAGTTTAGATTCTAACCATTTTTATTCTGAAGACTCAATTTTCATATGGTTTCTTCTATTTCTGCATTGCTTTGCCTCAGTTTTTCATGTGCAAAACAAGACTGTTCTACAAATTACGCTTGAACTTTGGCTCTATACTTACGTATTAAAGGCTAAGAAACTTTTGCCAGTTATCCTTCCTTTATAAGATCCTGATAGGTGTCAACTCTAAACAATCAAATTAATATCAACATAATTCTAACTGTAAAAATCCAATTATTCAACTGCATAGGATATTTGAAGGGTTTGTGTTGTAGTTGGGGCACATGTCCACTTTGTTATATCAAAGGATCATGCATATCGATAAACCTGAATGTGGGAGAACTCTGCCCTCTGTGTGTACATAATAGAAGTCATATATCTCACAGAGAACAAATTAGACCCTTTCTAAGATGATGGCTAAACCAAACAAAAAGAATTATGGCAGACACAGAATCATCAAGGATCAACCTGTCTTCTCAGGACTTTGGAAATAATGCTCACAAAATCACAAGATAAGGGGGAGAGAATGGCAATCAGGATTACAGGACCAAGCTTTCCTTAGATAAGTTAAGGTTAGGTCTGTGAAGGAACATTTGAAATTGGGGAGAATACCAAAAGAAGAAAGAAATTGATACCAAGGAACTACTGAAGACAAAGACTATTCATCTGCATTGGCTCCTATGCAAGTCTTAGCAGGGACAATAGGGACAATGCAGAAGAGTATTTCCATCTGAGAGTCAAAGAAAAGGATCTGCAAAGCACTGGTAGAACTACTGGTGAAAACAAGAGATACCACTATAGAAACAAATCATAGTATCCCTAATGAACTTGAAAGCCAATTTTCTGGTGATTTTTCTGATGGATGCAAAGGTAGTAGGTTTTATATATGAAACATGTGGTCAGATGAAGGTCAGAAAGGAGCTATTAACACGGGGACCAGTAATGTGGAGAAATATTACCAAGATACCTTGGAAACAATTTAGGTTACAGGATAGCAAACCTGAATAGAATGCCTATCTTGCTGCCTTTGAAAATCATGCCATGACTTAACGATAAACATTTCCATGTCTAGGCCCTGTTCTAGGTGTTAAACGCCAATAGTGAAAAAGGCAAGCAAAGATCCTGACAAGAGGGAGCATATATTAGTAGCTGATATAAAATATAAGGACAGATAGTATGAAGAAAAATAAAAATAGAGTAAGAGGATAAAAAGTGAAGAAACTTGCTACTTTTTTAAGGATAAGGAGAACTTTCTGAGAATCAGATATCTGAACTAAGACCTGAATGAAAGGACGGAGCTAGTCATGGGAAGATTGGGGGGAGGGTGTTCCAGTCAAAGGGAACACAGAGAAACATAAAAAGACCTTGAGGGAGAAGCCTGCCCAGCATCACCAAAGACAGCAAGGAGGACAGTGTGAATAAAAGGTTCTTAGGAAAGGTCGGTGACACCAGGGAGACATGAGGGGCCAGATGATATACTCCAATCTATAGGCCATGATAGAGACTTGATTTTGTTGTACAGTGTGACGGGAAGGCCTTTGAAGGATACTGAGTTTTATCTTTATTTTTTTATTTTTAAGGGAACAGTGGTTTTTGGGTAGAGAGTAGATCAAGAGAGACAAGAATGAAAGCAGGGAGATCGTTTACAAGCAAGGAGACTATTTGAAGGCTATTGCTATAATCCAGGCCAAAGGTGGTGGTGGCTTTGAACTCACTGGTGGTGACAGACAGGACATAATGATGAATGTTAGAGTGTATTCAGATGGCCTGCTGATGGATTGAGTAAGGGTGTAAAATGTAAAAGAAAGAGGAATCAAGGATTACTCTAAAGTTCAGAGCCTAAGCAGTAATCAAATAAATGATGGCATCATTTACAAAGACAAGAAACACCAGAGCAGGAGCTGAGTCTCAGAAGAGAAATTAAGGGTTCAGTGTTAATCATGTAAAGTGTCACATCCCCATTGCTTTCCAACTGGCAATATCAAGGATTCTGTTGCTCTGAGAGTCTGGAGTTAAGGGTAAGAGGTCGAGAAATAATGTTGGGAGTTGTCACCATACATTTGGTGCTTAAAGCCATGGGTTTCGATGAAGTAGGGCCTGATACCTAGTAAGAACTTAACTTTCTTCCTGTATGAAATACAAAAGAAGAAAGATTTTAGCAATGGTGAGCATGAAGCAAGTAATACTTGACTTAATCCTTTGAAGTATGGGTAGAATCTTAATAGTCATAACTGTGGGGAAATACCACCAAGAAATAAGGAATGGTATAAACCAAAGCAAGGAGATATAGATGAGCAGTATATGTGCCAACACCAAGACTCACTAAGTGACTGAGGCATGACTGTCTTCTATCGAGAGCTGGTGAAGAATAAGCCTGGAAACTCAGGAGCTATAAGCTTGGAATGTACAGACTCAGAATCTATATTCAGGTGTTAATGGGGAGCCTTTGGAGGTTTATGAGCAATTTGTGGTTTATGAGGTTTGTGATACAATTCAATTCAAGCAGCACTTCTGTATGATTAATAAACAAAAAAAGCAGAAACAGACTCAAACACAGGGACTATACCGGTGGCTGCCAAAGGAGAGGGCAGGGGATAAGCAAAATGGGTGAAGGGGAGAGGGGGACACAGACTTTCAGTATGGAATGAATGAGGCGTGAGGACAGAAGGTACCACAGAGAGAACATACTTGGTGGTGTTGGATGGTGACAAATGGTGGATTCTCGTGGCGAGCGCAGCGCGACGCACGGAGTCGTTGAATCACGGTGTTGTGTGCTGAACTAATGCAACATCGTGTGTCAGCCAGACTTCACTGGGAAACTGTTTTAATTTAATAATAAGTAAATTTAATGGTGGACAAATAAAAGGAAATAAATAAAGTAATGGGACCTGGGGAAAAAATCTAAGAGTGCAGAATATATTTGAAATATATAAAAGTAGGAATTGGACAAACCAGACAGAAAACTACTATCATAATCTGTATTTGGATGAAAAGATGGCACTTGTGGGGAAGAGCATTGGGTGTTATATGGAAACCAATTTGACAATGAACCATTAAAGTAAATAAATAAATAAATAAGAAAAGATGGAAATATTTTAAAATCATCAGGTTAAAGTACATTTTGGAAATATCAAGCATCTAAGATAAACTACTTGAAAAAGCCTGGTCTGCAGAAGAGATCATCTCTAGTTTCTAGTAAAATATATTATCTTATTTGTGCTAAATATGATATTACTCTCAATAAAGTATTATCCTAATACTTACTCTAAATGTGCAAGTGGAGATTTTTCTGTGTCAGAATTCTATTCCCATTATCACCCTTTGTTTGGTAATATTCCAGGTGTTAAATATTTCTGCTTCAGTTTGAGGCCTTTGAAAAGCAGAATTCACCAAAATAATACTTTTAGAAGATTGGCCATTCTTTTATATCCAAAGCTTTTTTACTTTATAATTAAAATATCAATTCTTTCTTACAGAGACATGTGACACAGTCTGGGGGTAATCGTAAATTCAAGTGCACTGAATGTGGAAAAGCTTTCAAATACAAACATCATCTAAAAGAGCACTTAAGAATCCACAGTGGTAAATATTTGTTTTCTTTCTACATGTTGAATAATATAGCATATGTGGTAATAAAGAAATCTGTCATAACATGTGGTCTACACACATATCAGAAGCTTCTTGCTTTTTCTTTTAGGATAAAGACTTCTCTGAAGAAATTTACCATTCATAAGTGACATTACTGGAGTCTTAATCTTTAACTTAAGCACATTAAGCTAATATAATATGACATATTCCAAATTTCCTAATCAGAACATAGCATATTTTAACAAGAACAGCCTCCTCTAGCTTTCTGATGAATGTTAATTTCATTGCCTCTTTTGCCCAGTTAACTAGGAAAGGACAAAGGATATACACAAGTCACGATGTGCACAAGAAAGTAAGATTGAAGACATTCTTTACATGAGAGCAGGAGAAGTGGAAACTCCAGATAGAAAGTGGTGTTGTGGGGTGATACGGAGTCAGCCAGACAAGGCAGCACTGAGAATTTAAAAGAAAAATGTGTTCACCTATCATTTCACCTTTCTATTTCATATCACTTTCTAAATTGTTACTTATAAGATGATATTACATGATAAAAATATGTGTTTTAGAAACTTATAAAGAACTGTATCTTCATTTCTTTAGAGGCTCTACTTCATCAGAAGCTGTAAGGAAAACTTGGTAGCATCCCACATGGCACTATGAAGTCTGTCCATCTCCTCATTAATTTTGATGTTATTTTAGATTTAAATAGCTTTAGTGAAAAAGAACTGTTTTTTAATTAATGAGAAATTGTGAATGTATATTGCTTATTTTGTGAAAATTATTGTATTGACATTCACATCTTATAAACATCCCCAAAAAAAGTACAGCAGGTGGCCTTGTGAGGGGGTGGTTGGTGAAACGTGTTTTATTTTGGAACTACATTTCTAGAAATGTTACTGTCTTGCTTATTGAGGGCTCAATAATGTTAAAGTTGCCACTTTTGTTGAAACCAAGATTCTTGCAAAGATGTTGGTTTATTTTCACACTTTAATATTTCTGCAAAGTAGAGGTTGCCTTTTGCAGTCTGTTAAAAGATCCTATTTCATAAAAAAGCTTCCAAGCTTTTGAAAAGTTTTCATCAATAATATATTTTTAATGACCTATTTTCTTACCACAGATGATTTGAAGTTGATAGAGATATAGCTAATTCAAGAGAATTTTCTTAAATGTTGAGATCAGGGGTAGAGGAAGGAAAAAATCAAATTTAGAGAAAGATTCATGTACGAAATGAATGTCATATGGTCCTATTGCACTTAAATAGGAGGATTCGTCAAACCTGCAGATGATACAGAATTGGGAAGCATGGATCGCACCAAAGATTAAAATGCAGGGCTAGAAACAGGAAGTTGATATTTAATCACAAAACTCTGCATTGACATTCAAAAAGCAGTCTTGATCAAGTAGAAAGTGGGGAGCTACTGTCTGTAGTAGCAACAGAAAAAATTTAGGAGTTTGGATGATCAAGGCTTGCTATAAGGTTGTTACCAGTAGGAGACTGCTGCAGCTGAAGTAGGTAGTGAAAATTTAGCCCACATCATGGAGCACAGTGCACCCTCTGTATTCCGCGCAGTCCATTCCTTATGTATTTATATCTTAAAGTTACTTAATATGAGGCTTGTATGCCTTTAATACAGCAGGAGATTTTAATTTAAAAATATGTTAGGAAAGTAAAGCTAAGAAAGTAACACAGGCATAAAGTAAACATGAAAACAAATGAATACCATTGAAATGCCATGCACATGCTGAACATGGACCACACATCAGACTCTAAGGTTTAGGAAATAAGAAAACTACACCAGTAACCAAGACCCAGACAGTCCATAAGTAAAAGGAATCAGTCACTAGGAAAAACAATACTCTTCCTGCTACTAAGTCCATAGAGAAACCTGTTCCACCATAAAGGAGAAAGAGCAAAATACATTTTATATCATTTCCCAAAGTATCCTCAAAATAATACAGCAGAGAATTTGATACGATTTTCTTTTTAAAACAAGATTGTCCAATAGGAAGCCAGTGATACTTCACCAAAATGCAGTTCAGGAAAAGCATTTCTCCAGGGTAGGCACTTGGATACAGTTCTAGTGTACAGCTCTCTGAGGACCTGGTTTATTCCAAGGGAAGATTGCCGAGTGGGGCTAGTCAGTGTCCTTCTGGGACTGGTACTGATCTGTATTGTGATTGGTTCTTGCAAAGACAAATACAGAAGCTGAGAGCAAGCATTCAGAAACTATTCTACAAAGAAAATGCTGTGACAATTTTATTGTGTTTTATACAATATCAATCTTAGATTGGAAATTTAAAACAAAAGAAAAAAGAAAAAAATGCTCCTTCACCACAGATGGTTTTGAAAGCACTGTTTTGAGCATCCAGTAATGGATGAGCTTCATAGCCTTAACGGAACCTCCATAGTTTTGTTCTCAGCTGCGTTTTTAATCAGGGTCTTCAAATTATACTCCCTAAAATTACCAGAATTGTTGCTATCTTCCGAGACCATTAAAATGAGCCCTGGGCAGACTCGTTTTTTCCCCATGATCTGCGCTCTGCATGTGGGAGTTGAACTCTGATGAGGAGCAGACCACCTCACCTCCACTCAGAAGTGAGATGGAGGAGCCCCCATGTGCTGCACCCAGGCCATGATCCTCCCCAGAAAATAATGTAAGTTTGTTCATAGCCCTAGCACCTTTAGCCTGGAAAGTTTTTTTTTTCCCCTGGAAGATTTTTACATCAGATGCAACCAAACACTCACTTCCGCAATTACAAAAAAGAAATCAGCTTCATAGGACATCTGACTTTTTGCAGCACAACTTCCTGATGCCACCTCCAGGGTTAAGAGTTGCTGGACAGATTAATTAGGTGATATATTTGGCTATAAACTTATAAATCTAGGAAGTTAGAAACACGAGGTTTTCCAGCAGTGGATTTGGCTTTACAACAGTTGTTCTGCACTTTCTTTCTGTCAATGATGAAATATCAGGTAACTCCCAAAAATAATAATGATAATTAGCATCTTTTGAATACTTAAATATTTAGTCACTTTATAGTTATTTGTGTACATAAACCCATATAGTCCTCAGCACAGCTTTATGAGATAGATGCTATTATTGCCTCCTTTTTTACTGATGAGAAAATGGAGGTTCAGAGAGCTTAATTAATCTATCTAAGGTCACTCAGCCTCTCCATGGCACGGCTGCTGTTCCAGTGCAGGTATCCTGACTCGGGCATCATCGCCTTAGCCACTGTGCTCCTCTGTCTCCCTGTTTGTAAAGATAATCTATTTTATAGATTCTTATTTTTTTAGTGTCTCTAGCAAGAGAACGAGCATAGAGTTCATCTAAGAATATTATCCAATAATTTAAAATGTTAAAATAGAGCTATACTAGAACACATCCCTTGTTTTACTCCCACTGGAAATTTACCTGATGCATTTTGAGTATTAAATCATATTTCAGGCACACCTTTGGAAAAATACTGATAAACTGGAGAATTTCCAGAGATGAGCTACTAAGTAGGCAAGGGTTCTAAAAACCATGTCCTGTGATGAAGATTTGAAGGACCTGGATATATTATCCCGTACAAGGGAAGTTTATCATCATCAGTTTGAAAGTCTGGCTTTCAAAAGAAAAGGTAGACTTGTTCTCTGTGGTATCAGAGGGCAAACTAGGACAGGAGAGTAGGCGTTGTTATAACAAAGGAAATCTGGCTTCGTACTCAACCTAGCTCTCAGTAGAACTACTTTTTTTTCCTTAATTTTTTATGTTTATTTATTTTTGAGAGAGAGAGAGAGCCAGAGTGTGAGCTGGGGAGGGGAAGAGAGAGAGGGAGACACAGAATCCAAGCAGGTTCTGAGCTGTTAACACAGAGCCCGATGTGGGGCTCAGACTCACAGACCATGAGATCACGACCTGAGCTGAAGTCAGACGCTTAACCGACTGAGCCCCCCAGGCGCCCCAGAATTACTTTTTAAAAGAATCACTGACATGTATTGAGACCACATAAAAAGTTGCATTATGTCATATATCTGCTATAGCAGTCCAGTGAGGATGTATCTACATTTATTTACACATCAGAACACTGAAGTTTGGCAAGATTAAGAGAACAGTAAGTGACAGAGCCAGGGTTTGAACCCAAATTTGTGGTCCTCCACAGAACCAGACTAGACCATCTTCCACAGAGCTGTCCAGCAGGTAATGACTTTGTTTTAATAGAGGAGCTTAAGCAGGAGACTAGCCAAAGTTAAGGGTAATAAAAAATTAATTTTTTATTGCAAGGATATAAAAAGAAGTCTTTTACTGAACACGAGGGCCTCTTAGATCACTTCCAGTTCTAATATCTGAGTCTTCAACTAATAATACTTTGAGAAAATATAACTCACTTTTTAAAAACTATGCACTGAAATTACATTATAAGAAGAGTTTACACTGACTTACCCACTGCTTCCATTTTAATTCTTAAAAAGAACAGAGGAGAGAAAGAGCTTTATTTTGATACTGATTAGATAAATTGGCATCACCATACTCCATAATTGGGCAATTAGCAATTCATTCATCTAGAAAAGGTTTAGTGAGCATATTTGTGACCCACATTTCAACAGATACAAAGGATAAATAGCACTGAAGACTCAGGTTCCCACCTTATTGAGACACAGCCTGAAAACTATAAATTATAAATGAATGAACTATAAATATAAATTAAAATTAAAGTGAAAATTAGGTTTGTATGAAAACATTCCATTTGGCTCCATGCTTTTCAAATTTTTCTACCAAAGTATCCCTAACGGCCAAGAATAAATACCTCATATCTGCGAAGGTCTAAGGAAGCAACTTGACAAAAGGCCTATAGAAGCAAGGTGCTTCTTGGACATTGTGTTTATTTTCTTAACACTTCACACAAATGTTTTTTATTCTCCATAGTTTAATCTGTGTTTTACTATTAAAATGTTTTAAATTCCTGTAACTACTGTCACTAAAATTTAAGCTGTAAGGAAGCTCCGCATACCCGTTAGAACATTGCCTTATATCTCCAGGAGCATAGACCCCAATAAGCCATTGCTCATAGCATAGAAACTCATATTTAAAGTTTTCTTCTCATTGAGAAGATCTTTTCAAGGAAACCTTAAAACTTTGTGGATATGGGAAGGGTAGGTGTTCATATGATTTATACAGTTAAGGATAGTTATTGGTACTTAAGTCTTATGGGAGATTTTACTTACTTTTTTTTAATAATTTCTCCTACAGATGGTTAAGTATAGTGAAATAGAGGCAATAACATAGATAGGTGAAATAGGGTAACAAAAATTATTTGAAAGAGTAGATGTCTGACCCTTGAACAATGCAGGGGTTATGGGTACTGATGCCCTGTGCAGTCAGAGATCCACATACAACTTTTGACTTTCCAAAGACTTAATTACTGATAGCCTACTCCTGATCAGAAGCCTTACAAATAACATAGTCCATTAATACATATTTCATATGTTATATGTATTATATACTGTATTCTTAGAGTAAAGTAAGCTGGAGAAAAGAAAATGTTATTAAGAAAGTCATAAGGAAAATACGTTTATAGTACTATATTGTGTTTATTGAAAACCTTCCATGTGTAAGTCAACCTGTGCAGTCAGATCCATGTTCAAGGATCAGCTGTAATTATTTGAGAATTATTTGAAGGTTTAAAAGGTAGCAGAAATATTATATACATATGCTGCGAAGATTCCCGTATTGCTTAGCACATGTACTTCAGACTCAGGTTTTATTAGTCTTCATAGCATTTATGTCAATTTTGAACTTCCAATGATGATTCTAAATAAAATTGTATCACAAGATCCATAGTAACCTCTTTTTAAATTAATACTGTTATTTGAAGGAAAAATATGGACACATAAAAATATATGTATAATAATTCAGTGAATATAATTTATTTTGTTTAGGAGAGAAGCCATATGAATGCCCAAACTGCAAGAAACGTTTTTCCCATTCTGGTTCCTATAGCTCACACATAAGCAGCAAGAAATGTATCAGCTTGATGCCTGTGAATGGGCGACCAAGAACAGGACTCAAGACGTCTCAGTGCCCCTCACCATCTCTTTCGGCATCACCAGGCAGTCCCACACGACCACAGATACGGCAAAAAATAGAGAATAAACCCCTTCAAGAGCAACTTTCTATAAACCAAATTAAAACTGAACCTGTGGATTATGAATTCAAACCCATTGTGGTTGCTTCAGGAATCAACTGTTCAACCCCTTTACAAAATGGGGTTTTTAGTGGTGGTGGCCCGTTACAGGCAACCAGTTCTCCTCAGGGTGTGGTGCAAGCTGTTGTTCTGCCAACAGTTGGTTTGGTGTCTCCCATAAGTATCAATTTAAGCGATATTCAGAATGTACTTAAAGTGGCAGTAGATGGTAATGTAATAAGGCAAGTTTTGGAGAATAATCAAGCCAATCTTGCATCCAAAGAACAAGAAACAATCAATGCTTCATCCATACAGCAAGGTGGCCATTCTGTTATTTCTGCCATCAGTCTTCCTTTGGTTGATCAAGATGGAACAACCAAAATTATCATTAACTACAGTCTTGAGCAGCCTAGCCAACTTCAAGTTGTTCCTCAGAATTTAAAAAAAGAAAATCCGGTCCCCACAAACAGTTGCAAAAGCGAAAAGTTACCCGAAGATCTCACTGTTAAATCTGAGAAGGACAAAAGCTTTGAAGGAGGAGTGAGCGATAGCACTTGCCTTCTGTGTGACGAATGTCCAGGAGATATTAACGCACTTCCCGAATTAAAGCACTATGACCTAAAACAGCCTGCTCAGCCTCCTCCACTCCCAGCACCAGACGCTGAGAAGCCCGAGTCCTCCGTTTCATCAGGTGGAGATGGCAACTTATCTCCCAGTCAGCCACCTTTAAAGAACCTCTTATCTCTTCTAAAAGCATATTATGCTTTGAATGCACAACCGAGTGCAGAAGAGCTCTCAAAAATTGCTGATTCAGTAAACCTACCACTGGATGTAGTAAAAAAGTGGTTTGAAAAGATGCAAGCTGGACAGATCCCAGTGCAGTCTTCTGAACCATCTTCTCCCGAACCAGGCAAAGCCAATATCCCTGCAAAGAATGATGAGCAGCCTCAGTCTACAAGTGCAAATGAACCCCCGGACAGCACAGCAAGTCTTCAAAGTCCCCTGAAGATGACTAACTCTCCAGTTTTACCAGCGGGATCAACCATCAATGGTTCCAGAAGTAGTACATCATCCCCCTCACCTCTAAACCTTTCCTCATCCAGAAATACACAGGGTTACTTGTACACAGCGGAAGGTGCACAGGAAGAGCCACAAGTAGAACCTCTTGATCTTTCACTACCAAAGCAACAGGGAGAATTATTGGAAAGGTCAACTATCACTAGTGTTTACCAGAACAGTGTTTATTCTGTCCAGGAAGAACCCTTGAACTTGTCTTGTGCAAAAAAGGAGCCGCAAAAGGACAGTTGTGTTACAGACTCAGAACCAGTTGTAAATGTAATCCCACCAAGTGCCAACCCCATAAATATTGCTATACCTACAGTCACTGCCCAGTTACCTACAATCGTGGCCATCACTGACCAGAACAGTGTTCCATGCTTGCGAGCACTAGCTGCCAATAAGCAGACTATTCTGATTCCCCAGGTGGCTTACACATACTCGACTACAGTCAGCCCTGCAGTCCAGGAGCCACCATTGAAAGTGATCCAGCCAAATGGGAATCAGGTAAAAACAAACAAAAAAGGCCGCCTCCTCTTGAAGTTGTTTGGTAAAAATGCTATTTTGATGTCTTCCAGTAAAATTTTCCATTTTTAAAAAATTTATTTATTTTGAGAGAGAAAGATAGCACAAGTGGGAGAGGGGCAGAAAGAGGGAGAGAAAGAGAATCCCAAAAGGCTCCACACTGCCAGCACAGAGCCCGATGTGGGACTTGAACCCACGCAGCTGTGAGATCGTGACCTGAGCCAAAACCAAGAGTCAGAGACTTTTAACCGACTGAATCACCCAGATGCCATTTCAGTGGAATTTTTCTAATAAATATCAGTCTCTGTAGAACCAAGCAGGTTGTTACAGACTATCATTTTTGAAAAGAAATTGATGAATGTTTGTTTAACTTTTGTAGCATGCCGTCTTCAGTGTTTTACTAATTCAAGGGATAGTTATCAACTACCATTTTAAGTGTTATTCTACTGTGTTAATGACAAGTCTTAGCTAAAGACTTGACTATTTGAAGGAAGAAGAGAAAAATTGGAATACTCACTAATTAGATTTCTGTTTTTATAGTTAAATTCCCAAATTAGTAACAGCTTCTGCCTAATGATCACTAATACATGAAGCCACATTTCCGTTCACAGACATTTCACCTCAGCAGAACTTAGCTATTACTTTTTATGTGTTAACACCTATGTTTGTTAAAGGCTCTAGTTAAACAAGAATTAAATATACAAAGAGTTCATCTAGTGAATGTGCTGATCACTTTATGAGCTGTGAAGTAAAACAGTATTCAGTCATAATATATATGAGGAAGCATGGTTGTGAATCTATATATACTTTTCCTCCTTCCTTTACCCCCAAAATCCATGATGTAGTTTTAGATAGAACCATTTTTGTGTGACTATTGTATGGCTCATTGTCCAGACTTTTTCTAGCTCACTAACCTTGATGCCACCCCCCAATTTTTCCAATTTCTGATCGAATCAACCAAATACAAGATAAATTTGATCTTTCATCCAAATATATGCTATAAGTAGGTACAACAAACATAATTACAATATCCTGTTCAAATGTATATTTGCTGCTTATTTCCCATTAAATATTGCTACTGACTGGGTTTCCTGCAATTGTGATTACTCTTGAAAAAAATTTCACATGACCAATGATTTCACCTAGATTCTTAGTGTATAAAACATTCTGCACACCTTTGAATAATATAGACATTTCACTTAATCATATGATAAGATCAAATAGCAATGGAAGTAGGTTACTTTAGCACAAAATGGTAGCTCACAAATGACCCTGACAAATGGCTCACCTCTCCCACCTCGCAGAATTGTAAGAAATGTTGTGAAAAACCTTTGAACTTTAAGAAAATTTGTAGGTTTAGAGAAAATAGAATGGAAGACATTAGGAAAGATGTAGAAATCTTGAGGAACCCAATTCCCCTACCATTTATTGTTTACCTACATGAGCATTCTACACAAATGTATCTCCTTGAGACTGATGAAATGTTTTTATTCTACTGAAAATCTGAAGATTTATTTTGACTAGCCAGTATTTTTGTTTGAAAATGCAGACCCTTTTGCATGGTTTTGTCATCTTGTTCCTTAGAAAAGTAGAAGAGCAGACTTCCTCTCTTTAAAAAAAAATAAAAATAAAAAATAAACCAGCGAGATCAGTTTGTAGAACTCTGAAATTCTGGAGGACACAATTCAAAGTCCAGTTTTAAAAAACAGAATCTTAACTTTGGTTTAGTAAAACCTAGAATGAAAACAATGATGCAGTTAGAAATTAGTGATTATGTAGCAAACCCTTAAGTTAATATTTTTGGCAAATTTCTCATAAAGTTATGATGCATTTGGAACCAAGTAAATTTTGTTACTATGCATTTTACATTCTTGCTTTTTGGTGTCCTTTGTTTTCATCAGTTGATCACTTGTTTTTGTCATCATTGTAACTGTATTGCCCCCAACCTCACTGTTGTCTATGTCAACCCCCACCTGTCACCTAGCCCCACCCTTGGAGCCCATCTGCAGTGATGAGTAGTATGCTTGCTTTGGTCAAGTTATTGAAAGTATAAATCGGGGCATCTTGGTGGCTCAGTTGGTTAAGCCTCTGACTCTTGATTTTGGCTCAGGTCATGTATTGAGGTCATGGAGTCAAGCCCCATGTCTGGCTCTCTGCTGAGCATGGAGCCTGCTTAGGATTCTCTCCCTCTGCACTTCTCCCTCGTGCATGCACTCTTTCTCTAAAATAATTTTTTTAATTTAACCTATTTTTTATATAGGTCTCTTATTTATCTTCTAATTAGAAATGAAATTTCTCTTCTTTTCTTTCTTTAGGATGAAAGGCAAGACACTAGCTCAGAAGGAGTATCAAATGTGGAGGATCAGAATGACTCTGACTCTACACCACCCAAAAAGAAAATGCGGAAGACAGAAAATGGAATGTATGCTTGTGATTTGTGTGATAAGATATTCCAAAAGAGTAGCTCATTATTGAGACACAAATATGAACACACAGGTAGGTCGATGAACTTGACAACTTTTGAAAAATGAATCTACAACACTTTTCGCAAAATGAAGTGCCCCCAAAATCCTGGTGAGGATTTTGTTTCATGCTGTGTTCTTGTTTTACAGGTAAAAGACCTCATGAGTGTGGAATCTGTAAAAAGGCATTTAAACACAAACATCATTTGATTGAACACATGCGATTACATTCTGGAGAAAAGCCCTATCAATGTGACAAATGTGGAAAGCGTTTCTCACACTCTGGGTCTTACTCTCAACACATGAATCACCGTTACTCTTACTGTAAGAGAGAAGCGGAAGAGCGCGATAGCACGGAGCAGGAAGAGGCGGGACCGGAAGTCCTGACGAGTGAGCATGTTGGTGCTCAGGCATCCCCCTCGCAGGCCGACTCAGATGAGAGAGAGAGTTTGACAAGGGAAGAGGATGAAGACAGTGACAAGGAGGAAGAGGAGGAGGAGGACAAAGAGATGGAAGAACTGCAGGAAGAAAAAGAATGTGAAAAACCACAAGGGGACGAGGAAGAAGAGGAGGAGGAAGACGAGATGGAGGAAGATGAGGGAGAAGAGGCAGAGAATGAAGAAGCAGCAAAAACTGAAGGTCTGATGAAGGATGATGAAGCTGTTAATCAAGCGAGCAGCTTAGAACAAAAAGTAAGCGAGAATAGTGAGCGGGTGTCTGAAGAAAAAACAAATGAAGCCTAATAGTTTTTCTAGAAGGAAAATGAATTCTAATTGGTAATGAAGTTTGTTCTATATTATACATGCTTTTCGTGGAAACACAGTAACCTGTATACTGTGGTTTCTGTTCACTACTGTGTAAAGTAAAAAAAAAAAAAAAAAAAAACACAAAATATTTAAAAAAAAAAACCACACAAAAAAAAAATCCGGGTGTGCCTGATCTCAGACCTAGTAATTTTTCATGCATTTTTCAAAGTTAGGAACAAGTTTGTAACACGAAGCAGATTAGGAAACCTTAATGACTCGGAAAGGAAAGATTTAACAAGTTAAAGGAAACTGATTAATTAGATAAGCATCTGGCATTGTTTCATTTCGTCAGTATTAATTATCACTCTTATGTTGATTTATTCTTAAGCTGTACAATTGGGAGAAATTTTATAATTTTTTATTGGTAAACATATGCTAAATCCGCTTCAGTATTTTATTATGTTTTTTAAAATGTGAGAACTTCTGCACTACAAAATTCCCTTCACAGAGAAGTATAACGCAGTTCAAAACCATGCTAGCTACCTTTTATAAATTCAGTCTGGAAGGTAGTAATTTCTAATACTTAGATGTCATAGTGGAGTATTATCATTTAAAGTGTATTGTTAGCCTTAAGAAAGCAACCGATAGAAGAAATAAAGTTTCTTACTCATTTGGTTTAAAATGGAATTCAGAAGATTGCCATTGAGTTCTGATTGCAGGGACTAACAGTGTTAATGCTGGGAAGGGCAGCAGAATCATCAGAATCAGTGTCTGTAATCGTGTCTTGAATATGTGGTGACAAATATGAAGGATATGATACGAAGCTTTGTGTCTCCTTTGGCCTTAAGCAAGACCTGTGTGCTGTAAGTGCCATTTTTCAGTATTTTCAAGGCTCTAACCCGCCTTCATTCAGTGTGTGGCCTACAATAACTAGCATTTGTTGATTTGTTTGTTGTATCAAAATTCAAATAAAACGTAAAACCACTGACTCTGTCAGAGAAACCTAAACACTGGGACATTTAACCCTTTAATTCTTCAGCATTCATTTTGTGTTAATTGACTTTCAAAATTTCTCTACAGAAATGAAAGGGAAATTTTCTAATCAGCTCTATCCATGTACTTGCATTTCAGACATGGACATGCCACCATTATTTGGCTCATAACTGTTTCCAAATGTTAGTTATTATGGACCCAGTTTATTAACAACATTAGCTGATTTTTACCTATCAGTATTATTTTATTTCTTTTAGTTTATAGATCTGTGCAACATTTTTGTACTGTATGTCTTCAAACCTGGCAGTATTAATACCCTTCTTACTGACATGTACTTTTAGTTTTAGAAAACTTTTATATTTATGTGTCTTATTTTTATATTTCTTTATTTATTACACAGTGTAGTGTATAATACTGTAGTTTGTATTAATACAATAATATATTTTAGTATGAAAATTTGGAAAGTTGATAAGATTTAAAGTAGAGATGCAATTGGTTCTCTTGCATTGAGATTTGATTTAACAGTGTTATGTTAACATTTATACTTGCCTTGGACTGTAGAACAGAATTTAAATGGGAATGTATTAGTTTTACAACTACAATCAAGTCATTTTACCTTTACCCAGTTTTTAATATAAAACTCTTAAATTTTGAAATTCACTGTGTGACTAATAGCATGATGCTCTGCAGTTTTATTAAGAGATTAGCCTAACCATAAAACTCTCATTTCCTTAGTAAGCCAAATTAGGATAACCTTATATAAACAGTGTTGGGAACAATGTTTAACATTTTGTGCCAATTTGTTCCTGTATTCATGTATGTAAGTTACAAATCTGATTCTTCATTTTTAAGTTCCTTGTTACACCATGGTCATTTTCTAGTTTTTTACCAGACTCCCCATCTCACAATAAAATGCATCAACAAGCCTGACCTGCTGTCATTCTTTCCATTATTATCAAAATTTTCTTTGGAAATCTCTCTGTGAAGTGGGGTATTACACTGTCATCCTGCACTTGATTTATTTCGGGCTGAATTTGGGTAACAAACGAAATGTTTTAGCATTCACCACTAAATCATGGGTTTCCCTGTTGCTAAGGGTTTCTGGGAAGGTCAGAGTTGGCAACTAAAGGTTTCTTCAAAGCTTGCTCCCTCTTCCTGAAACCCTTAACCACACCCCCCCATTACTCGTGATCCCATGACATCTCACCCTCCGGTCACTTCAGGGAAGCCTGAATTCCATGCCTTTCCTCCGCACACTCCTCATTCCTTGTACCTTTCTTGCCATAGTTCTCATCTGGTTATTTATATTCCTTCCCTACTAGGAAGAGGAACCACATCTGCCAGACTCGCTCTCACATCCCCAATGTCTAGCAGAGTGCCTGGCACTAATAGGTACAACAATTTCTATTGAATGAAAATATAATTTGCATGTTAACAGAGCTATGTCTTTACTACTCTTCTGCTTCTAACCTAAGAACATGTATATTCAATAATTCCAGAAATTTAATATTTTTCTTACTCGGGTCCTGTTAAACATTTGACATCATAAACAAACAGTAAATTATACCTTCCTTTTCTGTTGCCTAAACTGTTGTGATTTGAGTTTATTTCTAGGTGTCTTTCTGATGCTTACCTTCCTGGTACATGACATAAGTATTCAGGGTCTGTGGATATGACTGCTTCCAGTATGAATGATAGGGCCAATCCCAGGCGACTCTGTTTTAGGATCCACTTCCCTTTTCATGGCCCCACTCTCCTAAGTACTCATTTACACCATGTTGCTTCATTTCTTGTCACTAAAAACAGCTATCCAACAAGCAAATTCACCATATAGGATTAGGAAATAACCCTCCTTAGGAGGCATTTGTACTGCAATCACTGTAATAATAAGTTCAAAGAAGGCAGTGCTTGATACATGCTGACAAATGGCTAACCAAGGAATCTCGGCATTATCAACCTGTGACACTTCCCACTATTTATCAAACCACATAACAGTAGGACCATATGTTGTTTACTTGTGCCATGCACAGGTGCTTCATTACTATCAAAATTAATTTTCACAAAATATACATAAAAATCATGTGCCCATGAACACACACACACACAAAGTAGCAGAATAATGATTTAAACACAGGCCTATCTGTCTCTAAATCCATGTTCTTAACAAGTCTATATAATATCTTGTGTAAGAATAGTTCACATTACATTTAAACTCAAACCTGGCCTTAAAATTCATGAGAAGAAAATGTCAGCAAGACCAATATACATTTCAAAACATGAAAAAGAAAAGGAGGGGCATGAGATTTTTCAAATCTATGTACAAACTTAAAATTAGCCTTGAAAACATGAGAGTGTAAACTTAGATTTCTCCTCTTAAGATCAAAGGGTGGGCACATTAGGACAATCACAATAAGGACTTTGTCTCTGATCCTTAACAGACCGCAGAAGCTCCCCCACTCTCATGGATAAATACATTCCATTCAACAGCACAGCACACATTTTATCCCTAATAGCATATGGGATATTCATAAAGAGAAGCCATAATATGGGCCATAAACCAACTCTCAATTCAAAAGAATTGCAAATAAAATGTTTTCTGAGACTACAAAAAATTTAAACTAGAAATCTATAATAGAAATATGTCTGAACCCCCCCCCAAATTATTGGAAATCAGATCACACATTTCCAAGTAACCCATGGGTAAAAAAGAAATTAACAATTATAAAATAGGATGAACCAAATAAAAATGAAAATGCCCTATATCAAAACTTGTAGTGTGTAACAAAAGCGGTACCTATCAGAAAACGTATAGCTTATATTTAAAAAAAAAAAGAGTACTAAAGTATCTAACTACCTTAAGAACTATAAAAAAAATAAAATTAAACCCAAGCCAAGCAGAAAGGCATAAAGACATAAATAAAAGGCATAGGGAACAGAAAAATAATGAATCAATGAAAAAAATAAATCAGTGAAATTGGAATCAGAGCCTTAGAAAGGATTAATAAAATTGATAAACTTCTAGCCAGATCAAAGAAAAAAGAAGACAAAATTATATTAATAGAAAAAAATCCTGCAGGTCCTACAGAGTAAAAGGATAAAAAGCAAGTATGAACTTTATCCCAATGAATTTGACAACTATGATGGAAATGACACCTGTCTGGAAAGATCCGAAATACCAAACTCACTAAAGAGGAAATAGGCTGAATAGTTCAAGGTCAAGGAAATTAAATTTCTAGTTAAAAATCTCCCCACAAAGAAGACTCCAGGCCCAGATGGCTTTACTGGTGAATTCTTCAAACCATGGAAAAAGGATATTGTACCAGTTCTATATAAACTCATCTAGAAAATTTAAAAAAAGAAGAAAACACGCCCCACCTTAATCTGTGAAGCCAGCATTAACCTGATGCCAAAACCAGGAAATGACATTACAAGACACAAAAACTGCACACCAACGTCTCTCATGAATATAGATGCAAAAAAATTCTAACAAAATATCAGGAAATCAATTTGAACAGTGGATCAATAGGAAAATAAATCATGACCAAGTGGAATTTATCCCAGCACTGCAAGGTTGATTTTGAATTGAATTCAAATTTCATTTAATGTAATTCATCATATTTACAGAGCAAAAGGAAAGACCATATAATTATCTTAATAGATGTAGAAGTTCACACCAAGTTCTGACAAAGTTCAACACCAAGTCATACAAATTCTCAGCAATCTAGGAATAGAAAAAAATTCCCTAAAAATAAAAGTCATCTTACAAAACACCTATAGTTAATGCCATATTCAGTTACAAAAAAATGTTTTCTTCTGAAATTATGAACTAGGCAAGAATGTCTGCTCTAACGCTTTTATTAAACATTGCACCGGAGGTCACATCCAGTACAATGCCACAAGAAAAAGAAATGAAAGGCACACATGTGGGAACAAATGTAAAACTGTGTTTGCAGACAGCTTGGTTGTCTATGTGGAAAACAAAAAATTTACAAAACAACTAGAAAAGATGAAAGCAAGATTACAGGATACAACCTCATTATACAAAACTCCAAAGATTCTACTACATGATACTGATAAAAATGGCAAATTAAATTTAAAAAACAGTATAATCGAAAAATGAAATATTTAGGGATAATTTAACAGAATTCACCAAAAAAAAAGCAAAAGCTGTGCCCTGAGAACTGTAAAACATTGCTGAAAGAAATAAAAGATGCAAAGAAAATACAGATATTCCTTACTTATGAGTCAGAAAAACACAATATCATTACGCTATCAATCCTCCCCAAATTTATCTCATCAGCACAATTTCAGTAAAAATTCTATCTACATAATTGTAGAAACTGACATGCAAAAGATGTCAAGTAGGCAAAATTATTTTGAAAAGGAATAAAGTTGGAGGACTTACACTATCTGATTTCTAGAGTTACTATAAAGCTACAGTAGTCAATACAGAGTTGTAATGGCATGCAGATAGACAATCAAGAAACAGGATTAAAAATTGAGAAAACACCCACACATTTACAGTCAATTGGTTGTTGCCAAAGATGCCTAGATAACCCATCTTTTCAAAATGTAGTGCTGATAAATGAGCTTGATCTTTATCTGCTACCATACACAGAAATTGTTTCAAAATGGAATATCAACCTAAATATAAAACCTAAAGTTGTAAATCTTCAAGGAAAATTCTTTGTGACCTTGGGTTAAGAAAAAAATTCCCAGATAAGGAACAAATCATAAAGAATCATAAAGAAAAGAATTGACAAATTGAATTTCATAAAAATTTTAAACTTTGGCTCTCCAAAAGATACTCTTAAGAAAATCAAAAGGGTAGACCTGGATTGGGAAAAAATATTTGCAAATATGTATCTTTATGCCCATGAGAAATGTAAACATACATCCATCACAAAAACCTGTATACATTTTATAGCGACAATATTTATAATAGCTAAAAACTGGAAACAACCCTATTGTCAATCAATTGATGAATCGATAAATGTGGTATATCCATACAATATTATTTGACAATAAAAGGAGTGAAGTATTGATGCATGTTACAACATGGATCCACCTTGAAAACTTCACGCTAATGAAAGAAGCTAGTTACAAAAGACAACATGTTCTACTATTTCACTCTATAAAATATCCAAAATAGGCAAATAGATTAGTGTTTATCTCGGCCTGGGGGTGCGGAGAGATTGGTGGTGACTGCTAGTGGGTGTGGGGTTTCTTTTGGGATAATGAAAGTGTTCTAAATTAGACTGTGGTGATATTTATGTATGTGAATATACTAAAGAGTATGGAATTGTATACTTTAAATGGGTAACTTTATGGTATGTGAATTATATCTCAACAAAACTTAAAAATATATGTATATAAGTTTTGAATATATAAAGAACTATACAACTCATTTATAATACAACCCAAATTTTAAGTGAGCAAAATATTTGAAAAGATAATTCTACCAGAGTAGGTGTACAGATGGGAAATAAGCACACGAAACAATGGTCAACATCGTTAGTGATTAGACAAAGGCAAATTAAAACCACAACGTGCTATATATTACTACACACCCAGGAGAAGGCTAAAATTTAGAAGACTATCAGTAATACCAATGCTGACCAAGATATAGAGCAACCAGAATTTCCATGCATTGCTGGTGGGAATTTTAAAAAGTACAACCACTTTTAGGGTGCCTGGGTGGCTCAGTTGGTTAAATGTCCGACTTCAGCTCAGGTCGTGATCTCACCATTCATGAGTTCAAGCTCTGCATCAGGCTCTGTGCTGACAGCTTGGAACCTGGAGCTTGCTTCAGATTCTGTATCCCCGTCTCTTTCTCGGTCCCCACTTACGCTCTACCTTTCTCTCAAAAATGATATAAATGTTTAAAAAATAAAAATAAAAAGTACAACCACTTTTTAAAATTGTCAGTGTTTTATAAAGTTAAACACATAATTAACATACTCAGAAATCCCCTCCTTGGTACCTAACCAAGATAAATGAAAACGTATTTTCAAAATCTTGTATTAAGATGTTCATAGCAGTTTTAGTCATAATAGCCACACTGATGATAACCCAAATATCTATAAAACATTGTGTTAATAACAAATTGGAATATTTTCACAAAATGGAATACCACTCCACAATAAATTACAACAAACACATAACAACATGAGTGAATCTAAAAGCAGATATGCTAAGTATAACGTGATTGTATGTTGGCTACACAGGTATATTTATAAAAATTATAAAGATTATCCTTTCTGATGTCAGCCTCACATAAACCCACTTCCTTTATTAATTAAAAGAAGATTACAAAAACAGGTTATAAGAACTGGCTGTGTGTTCTAAGTATATATTTCTGCTGTGTTGCCATTGTCTTTGTGCAGTAACTCAATATTTCCTTCTTTTTAAATTTAAGTTAGTTAACATGCAGTGTAGTACTGGTTCCAGGAATAGAATCAAGTGATTCATCACTTATATACAACACCCAGTGCTCATCCCAACACGTGCCTTCCTTGATGCCCATCCCCCCATCCACCTCTCCTCTAGCAACCCCAAGTTTGTTCTTTGTATTTAAGAGTCTCTTATGGTTTGGCTACCTCTCTGATTTTATCTTCTTTTTTTTTTTTTAATGTTTATTTTTGAGAGAGACAGAGTGCGAATAGGGGAGGGGCAGAGAGAATGGGAGACACAGAATCCAAAGCAGGCTCCAGGCTCCAACATGTCAGCATAGAGCTCAAAGCAGGGCTCAAACTCACAAACCATGAGATCATGACCTGAGCCAAAGTCAGTCACCTGAACCAACTGAGCCACCCAGGTGCCCCTGATTTTATCCTATTTTTCCTTCCCTTCCCCGATGTTCTTCTGTTGTATTTCTTAAATTTCGCATATGAAGGAAATCATATGGTATTTGTCTTTCTCTCCCTGACATTCTGCTTAGCATAATACCCTCTAGTTCCATCCATGTTGTTGCAAATGGCAAGATCTCATTCTTTTTTATCGCTGAGTAGTATTCCATCTATATACCACATCTTTAGCCATTCATCAGTTGATGGACATTTGGGCTCGTTCCATAATTTGGCTATTGTTGATAGCATTGCTATAAATATTGGGGTGCATGTGCCCCTTTGAATCAGCATTTTTGTGTCCTTTCGATAAATACCTAGTAGAGCAATTGCTGGGTTGGTAAGGTAGTTTTATTTTTAATCTTTTGAGGAACCTCCATAATGTTTTCCAGAGTGGCTACTATTGGATTAAGCAGCCACTTTATTTTTTTTCATTTAGTCTTCAAACACTGGAAGATGGGAAGAAGCCTCTCTCAAAATTCTCTGTCTCTCAAGGGGAGGCCAGAAAGAGAGGGAGACACAGAATCTGAAGACAGGCTCCAGGCTCTGAGCTAGCTGTCAGCACAGAGGCCGATGCGGGGCTCAAACCCACAAACCTTGAGATCGTGATCTGAGCCGAAGTTGGACGCCTAACCAGGCGCCTCCATTTAACTATTTTTAAGTGTACAATTCAGTGGCATTAACTACATTCACAATGTTGTGCAACCATCATCATTATTCATTTTCATCATCCCAAAGAGCAACTGTACTGATTAAACAATAACTCCCCACCCTCCTTCTCCCTAACCCCTATTAACCCTTTATTATATTCTGTGTCTCTATCAATTTGTCTATTCTTGGTGCCTCATATAAGTGGAACCATGCAATATTTGTTCTTTTGTGTCTGGTTTATTTCATTTAGTATAAAGTCCTCAAGGTCCATCCTTGGTTTAGTTTGTATCAAAATTTCATTTTTTTTAAGGCTAAGTATTCCAGTGTATGTATATGCCACATGTTTGTCCACTCATCTGTGGATGGCCATTAGGTTGTTTCTACATTTTTATTACTGTGAATACGTTTCTATGAACATGGCGTGCAAGTGCCAGAGTCCCTACTTCCAGTTATTTGGGTGTTTACCTACAAGCGCAGTTGCTGGATAATACAGTGATTCCATGTTAAACTTTTTGAGGAGCTGCCCAACTGTCTTCCCAGTGGGAGACATTTTATATTCTGCTAGAAATGTGCAAGCATTTCAGTTGCTCTACAGCCTTGCCAACACTTATTTCTGTTTTGTATTATTATTTTTTTATAATAGCCATTCTAATGAAATGTGATATGGTATCTCATGGTGGTTTTGTTTTGCATTGACTATTGACTTCCCTACAGCATACTTCTCCCCTCGCTATCTCCATCCCAGTAAAAACCACTGCAACCCACCCAGAGGCACGCGCTAAATTTTAGAAGCAAGAAGGCATGAAGGAGAAAGCCTCTCTCCTGTGAATATCTCTGGAATAACTGATTATTCTCCCTTTTGAAAATGAAAACAGCAGTTTTTATTTTTCTGATTGCCATAGGTACCATCATTCTGGTTACAGACACAAACATTTAGCAAGGTAAAAAGATAAAAATCAAGACCTACGAGAAGGAAGAGAGTCTTTGAATTCACTCAGTATCTACTGAAATTGAGTTGAAAGGCAGTATGCATTATAATAAGAGCAGACCAGACTGTCATGTTCACATCCCAACTTATACACTTACAATTTACACACCTACCAGCTCCCTGATCCTTGGCAAATTACCTAACTCCCAGAGCCTGTTTCCTTCCTGGTAAAATAGGAATGTTGTTAATATAACCTGCTTCAGAAGGTTGTTGTGATCATTAAATGAGTTCATACATTGAAAGCACTTAGAATGGTGCTAGGCAGTTGTGACTGTGAGTGGTAGCTGTTATTACTCACGATGAGGTAGGCACCGGGAAGGTAGAGCTTGTGTGAAATGCCTTAGTATTTGCAGACAAGTGTAGGCACGGAACGTAGGGCCCCTCCTTTCTCCCCCATGCTCTCTATCTTTTGGGGCTTTTTCTCCATTCTTACAACTAAATCTCTTTATTACCTCTTTTTTTTCTTTTCAATTTTTTATTTAAATTCTAGTTAGTTAAGGGGCGCCTGGGTGGCTCAGTTGTTTAAGCGTCCGGCTTTGGCTCAGGTCATAATCTCACAGTTCGCGGGTTTGAGCCCCGTGTCGGGGTCTGTGCTGAGAGCTAGCTCAGAGCCTGGAGCCTGCTTCAGATTCTGTCTCCCTCTCTCTCTGACCCTCCCCTGCTCGCACTGTCTCTCTCTGTCTCTCAAAAATAAAAAAAGCATTAAAAAAAATTTTTTTTAATTCTAGTCAGTTAAAATACAGCACAATATTGGTTTCAGGAGTAGAATTCAGTGATTCATCATTTATATACAACCCCCAGTGCTCATCCCAACAAGTGCCCTCTGTACTATGCATCACCCATCTAGCCCATCCCCCCCCACCTCCCTCCATCAACCCTCAGTTTGTTCTCTAGCTCTAAGAATCTCATGGCTTGTTTCCCTCTCTCTTCTTCCTGTCTCCCAAATGTTCATCTGTTTTGTTTCTTAAATTCCACATACGAGTGAAATCATATGGTATTTGTCTGTCTCTGACTTGTTTCACTTAGCATAATACACTCTAGCTCCATCCGTGTTGTTGCAAACAGCAAGATTTCATTCTTTTTGACAGCTAGGTAATATTATAACCTCTTACCCTATCACAAAGAGACCTTTGGTTTCTCCCAGTCAGACAGACCTAGGTTTAACTCTCAGAATGTTAGGATTCTTCATTTGTAAAATGTATTTAATATCTCTGTCATGGTGATTAAATGAGAAAAAGTGTACAAGTGTTCTGAGTATGTGCTGCATATAGGAGACACTGAATAAGTACATTTCCTCTTTTGACTATCTTCACCTGCTACCTATTAATCTTTCTTAAAAGGACAACACTGATTACCTGTTTGACCCATTTGTGTGTAACCATAGGGGCTAAAGGAATGAATAAATAAGGATGTGAGGACAGGGAACGCCGTACAGCAGGGAGACATTTTTCAATGTGCTCTCTGAGATATTAATGAATGTGGTTTGGGGTGGGAGAGAATTCCACGATCAAATAAGTTTAAGACCTACAGAGCTACACAAAAATCAACACACGTGTTTACCGTATGGCTTCTCAGAGCATTTAAGATGCAATCTTTTGTTTTGTGACTCTCCAAAAAGCACAGTCCTTACGACATAAGATTGATGTTTTGAGATTGGGAAACCTAATTATGAAGCCCACATAAAGTTTCCAGGCGGCATGGGGCATATGAGCTGGTTCTAAAAGAATTGCAAGGATTTCCATAGACCAAGATGGAAGAAAGGAAAAGGCCTTTCCAGGCAGCACTTCATATACTACAGAGGCAGGAAGGCATAAGTCACATTCAGGGAAGAGCAGGAAGATTGTTTATCTCCAAGTTTCCCATAAGAGGCTGAATGGTGGCAGGGCCAGGAAAGAAGGTGGTGGAGGAGTCACACTTCAGACTACAGTATGTGGCCTTTATCATATGATGCTATGAAAGTTTCTATACCCAGAACTGACGGAATAAATGGTGACAAAGGAAATCACTGGCTTTAATTAGAAAGGCATGCTGCATGTGTAATCGTTCGCCAGGAAGAATTCCATATGCTGCAAGACCAAATGGAGCAATCTCGGGTTTATAACCAAGGTGATTTGTTGGTCGCATTACTAAATCCATAGTCACAGTAAGGCTTCTGTCATGCTTACTGTTCTAGTTTGTAATAAGTGTCATGGGCAAGAATCTATTAAAACCCTCTTAGGAGGAGCAAACTATTTGGTATCAACTTCTTTGGAACAGAAGCTGTAAATCACATCCTCTCAATTTCTTGGCTCAGATTTGCAGACTGCACTCACATATTTGGGACAGCTGAACTTTGTATCCTTTAAGCAAACCTGAAGCTTATTCACTTCGAGAGATACTTACCACCTGTGGATATCATCTTTCAACCAAAAAGCCGCTCTATGTCACGACGTACACAGAAGTGCCAATGCGCCCACGCCCCTCCCTCAATATACCAAGGTACAGCATCCTTATGCCTTGCTGTTGAGTTTGTGCTCTTAGGAAAGGCTGCTGGTTGCAGATTGGAAAATTTCCTAATCAGCACCTTTTCCCTCAAATTAAATAAAAAGCTATTTTATAAGTCGAAAATATATTAATCTTCAATATTAAATGATGGGAATATTGAACAAATTTTACTCCAGATACAACGTGTTCCTACTCTCTTAACAAACTGATGGTAACCAGAGGGGAGGGCAGTGGGAGGATGGGTGAACTAAGTGATGGGGATTAAGGAGTGCACTTGTCATGACGACCACCGGGTGATGGACGGAATTATTGAATCACTATATTGTATACCTGAAACTAATATAACACTGAATGTCAACTACAATGGAATTTAAAATTAAATTAAAAATAATTTTGTAAAAAATAATAAAGTGTTTATTCATGTACACATACAAAGATTTACTCTCTTAGCAATTTTCAGATATGCAATACAGTACTATTAACTATAATATAATGTTGTACATTACATCTCTGTGACGTTTATGTCATAACTGGAAGTTTGTACATTTTTGACCCCCTCACCCAAAGAATCATTTTAAGTTTAAAATATATTTTAATTTTGAGCTGCAACATTCTGAGTTTTAGTTATTTCAAATCAATGTAGGAGTGATTCGAACTCTTCTGAAGACAATATTTGTTGGCACTTGCAGTGAGAAGGAAGTGTTTCCTGAGGGTATGTTCACTTATTAAAATCTGTCTCTCTAGTTTCCCAGGATGCAAATAAGATTTATATCTTTCAATTTGTCTTTTGTTTTTTTTCCAACTGTATTTCATAACTGTTTTAGGTTATAACCTAGTACTCATTCTCAACACTGCTGTCTAAATATACAACCAATCCCACTGTGTCAGACTTGAGTATAGGAATCCCTGGGTATATTTATTTTTCTTTCTCTTCACTCAGTCATACTGGCTCCTTGCCCAAGGACCTGTGTGCATGCTGTTTCCCCTTTATAAAATGCTGTTCTTTCTCCTCCTCACCAGGCTAACTCTTATCATTTACAAAGAAAAACCTTCCTTTACTGTCATAACTGAGTCAATGCCCCTGGCATCACCTCTCATGACCTTTCCCTGCTCCCAAATTCACCACATTTGTAATTTTTGTTTTCATGTGATTATTTAATAGTAGCCTGATTTCCCATAGACCCTAGACTCCCTGAGATAAGAGATCTGGTCTATCTCTTCTGTCATGTATTACATGAAATTGCATTTAAATTATATACTTTAAGCCCTTTAATATAACTCCCAAGAAGTTATCTGGCTTGGAAAAGGCCCAAAGAAAATTGAAAGAGAGCAAGAACTATCCATAAATGGGAAAGGTTTGGCTGATTCTTAAAGAAAATTGTATCTGCTTTGGCTGGTACAAACAAATTAGAAGGTGAATCTGTCTAATCAGGAACACATACCTCTGGCACAGCCATCCAAGATAAAAAAAAATAATGATGTAAATCAAATCCTGAATTAAAGGAGGATTAACTATGATACAACAGAGACATAACAGATGTAAAAATATTAAGAACCCATCCTTAACAAATGTAGAAAATCTAGACAAAAAGAATAAATTCTGGAAAAATATAAATTACCAAAAACTGGCACAAGAAGAAATATTGAGTAGACCAACAATTATTAGGGATATTAAAGATTCCAAAAAGTATCCAGACCCTAAAGGTATTGCTGTGGATTGAATTTCTCTATTCTCCCAAAAACCTATGGTGAAGCCTAACCCCCTGTGGATTAAGTCATGAGGGCGGACTGTTGATGTTGGAATTAGTATCCTTATAAAAGAGACCCTTGCCCGCCCCCCCCCCCCCCCCCGAGAGCTCCCTTACTCTCTTCATGCCATGAGAGAGTACAGCATGAAAATCATTGTCCATGAACCAGGAAGCAGACCTTCATCAGACAGTGAATCTATTGGCACCTTGATCCTGGACTTCCCAGTCTCCAGCACTGTAAGAAATAAACATTTGTTGTTTATGCCACCCCGTCAATGGTATTTTTGCTATAGCAGCCTGAACTAAGGCAGGTATTATGAGTACATCCTATCAAAGGAATAGATAATCCCTCTTGTATGCTTGGTTTTGAAATTGGAAAAGGAGAGTATAAGAAAAGTAATAGCTCTTTCTATTCATGATCCCTGAACAGAATATTAGCTAACAAAGTCCAATGGGTATTGGCAATGTGGCAGCATCAAGTTAAGTTTATTTTGGAAATTTAAGCATGAGTTAACATTAGAAAAGCAGCCATGTAAAGTCCTGAAGTACTAAGGACTAAAGACAAAAATATATTGTAACAATGTATGTAGAAAAGTACTAGGTACTAGGTAACATTCAACACCTGTTAATGATTATTTTTAAAAATTTCAAAAGACTATGAATATAAAAATATTTTCTTATTTTGACAAAAATCTAAACAGAAAAAAAAAATACTTAGTCAACAAAAGCATCTCACATCATCCTTACTACTTAATATAAATCCTCAGGTACTGGCAATCATTCTAAGACCAAAAACGGAAATAAGAGCTAAAAGAATTCAAAGAGAAGAGATAACACTGTCTTTATTTTCAAATTTGATAATCTACATATAATACCCAACAGGACCATTAGATGAATCATAATAAGAGCATTTTCAATACTGCAAGGTAAAATATCAACTCACAAAAATATTGTTTTTTACCTATGAAAGCCAACTTAGAAATAAGGTAGAATTCACAATAGTTAGACTATAATGTACCTAGGAATTAAAATAGTAAATAATGTAAAAAATATTAATTGATACAAAAGAAAATCCAAACAAATGGTGAGATATACTATGTTCATGAATGGATGAGTTAACATTAAAATCAATTATTCTCTAATTAATCTATAAATTCAATGCCTAATAAAATTCCATCTGAATTATTTGAGCGGTTCAAAGATTCTACTACAAAATGTTTACAGAAACATTAAAGTGCACCGTTAGTAAAGTCAATCTTGAAAAAGAGTTGAGAAATCCATCTTGGACATTGACACAATCTAAAACAACAGCTATAAGACTTTGGGGGTGGTACAGGCACATGCCAATAGACAAAGGACCATGAAAGATGGCTCAGAAACAAATATAATTGATCCTCATTAATTGTGGATTCCATATTTATAAGTTTGCCTACTCACTAAAATTCATTTGTAGCCCCAAAATCCATATTCACAATGTGGTCATTTGGGAACATATGCAGAGTGGTGAAAAATTTGAGTCACTGGATTTACGTGTTCCTGGCTGAGGCAAACAAGGCAACACTCTGTCTTATTTCAGTTTTCATATTGTAAATAAACATTTTTGTGGTTTATTCAGTACCACATTTTTCACATTTCTGTGTGTTTTTGGTCATTTCAATGTTTAAAATCGTCCCCAGTCATAGTGCTGTCTAGTGTTCCTAAGAAAGTTGTGATATGCCTTACCAAAAAAGAAAAATCTTTTAAGTAAATTTTTTTCAGGTATGTGTTAGGGTGCTATTGGACATGATGAGTTCAATGTTAAGGATCCAACAACACAATACAACCACTAAAAGGTCAAGGAAATTTGCTAATCTGTATACAGGCTGCTCAGGAAAGTGCTAAAGTAACATCCAGATCACATGATTGAGCTATGGAAGAGAGGAAGGCAGACACATTTCTGGACTTGTGAGATGATGACCCATAAGAAAAGCATAGTAGACCACACTGTTGTGAGGCTAAAAGCCAAAGAAATTTACTATCACATTACCCAGAAGCAGAGAATGCTAAATCCTTCATGGCTGGTGCTGGCTGGCTTGCAAGTTTCAAAAACCAATACCAAATGAAAAACGTTAAACTTGCAGGAGGGGAAGTTCTATAGATCAAAAGGCTGCAGAAGTAGTTTAAAAATACCTTCAAAGTGTGATGCTGGAAAAGAGTTGTATGTGGAAGAGTTGAGTCTCAATGCCAATGAAACTGTCCTGTTTTACAAGGATGTTGGTAAATGAACCTATAGCATGTGATTGACCTCCAAAGCTCCTGGCTTTAAATATTCAAAGACAGTGAATTTAACAATTTGTGAGAATATATGTTAAACAAGGTGTCTTTAAACAGAAACACATACATTACAAGACTCTGTGTTGATTGGTTGATGAAAACCTTGTGATCAGAGGCTCAAAGAAACTTGACTTTGAATTTCCCCTAGGAGCAATGGTTCCCTGTTCACCAATTTGGTATTAATTTAGCACTATTCACTAATTCGGCAGTAAAAGAAACTACATCAAATAATGAATATGTTGTTAAATTAATTAAACAGAGAGGCCATTAGGCTGAGGTGGAGCTAATGCCCTAACACCTACTAGGCAAACCAAAACCTAAACCTATAAATACCTCAAGGTCATGAAATTGAAATTCTAGGAACAACCAATCACAAAGAGTGAACTAGGCTTTAAGCTACAGCCAATCAAATATTTTCCTTTCTTTTCTTCTGCACAGATGCCCCTCCCCTAGCTCCTATGAGCAGAGTATCCCTAACCCTCTGGCCTGGCACTGCCCTATTCAAATCAATTTTTGCTCAAGTAAACTTAGCCTTTTGATGCGCCTTTATCTTTTAACGGTGTGTATGTGCGCACATTCAATATAGAGTAAAGATGGCACCACAGTTAATGGGAAGAGGGCAGATTATTTAGTAGGAGGTGCTGAGAAAATTGGGTCATCAAATAGAAAAATAAAACTAAACTCCTATTTATATCATGCATAAAAATTGATCCAGGGGAATTAAAGATTATTGAATTTTGTGGGAAAACTATAAGCCTAGTGGAAGAAAATGCAGGAGAATGTCTCTGATAGAGGGGCAGAAAATAATTTTTTAAACAAGACTCCAAAAGAATAAAACAGAAAGTAATATATTGAAATATTTGACTGTATAGAATTAAAGATTTATTTATCATAAAAGATATCCTAATCAGAGTTCATTAATGTGTAACAGACTAGGAAAAGATATTTTCTCTATCTAAAACTGATGGGGGTTAATATCCAGAATATATAAGAAATCTCTGGAAATAAGAAAAAACCAGAAAATTTTATAGAAAGTTTGGAAACAGCTATGAATGGCACTTCACAAATAGGAAATCCGAATAACTAAGAAACATATGAAGAGAGGCACAAACACACAAAAAACATAAATGTAAACAAAAAGAAAGCATTCATCAGTTGGGGAAGATACAGTTAATTCAAGTGGATCAAATCAAATGATAGAATGTGCAAACACACAAAAAGCAAAAACAGGAACCCTCCTCTGCAGCTGATGGGAAAGGAAACGAGTCCAGCCATCCTGCCAATGTGTAGTGAAGTTGAGTATGCCCCTGTCACTGACCCAGTAGTCCCCGCTCTGAGTACACAACCTGGAGGAATTCTTACAGAGGTCTTTCCTGGTGATGCGTAGGAGGCAGTTCTCAGCACTGTTTTTGATACCAGGGATCTCAGAAATCTGTGTTGGTTACTATGAGAATAAGTGGAATACTTGCTCTTTAATGCTGGGCAGGATCAGAACCGCCTACAGCAACAGGAGGGAAGCTTCAAACCAGTGTTGAATAGAAGAAGAAAAAAAGAAATAGAACCAGAAATACACACAATATCATAGATTTTTATCAAGATACATATATAAGGGTGTCTGGGTGGCTCAGTAGGTTAAGCGTCCAACTCTTGATTTCAGCTCAGGTCATGATCTCACCATCATGAGATCAAGCCCCTTGTCAGGTTCTGTGCTGGGCGTGGAGCCTGCTTGGGATTCTCTCTCTCCCTCTCCTTCACCCCTTCCCAACTTGGGCATCCATTCACGTGCTCTTTCTCCTGCATAAATAAATAAATAAATAAATAAATAAATAAATAAATAAATAAAAGACACATATGTAGAGTGGCCATAAAATCTGAAAGCATAAATAATAATTTATTTTTCTGCAAATTGAACCCCCTTGATTATTTCTCCTGGAGTATAATAAAGGCACAAGTACATTTAGTGTAAATAAATCATAATAAGTATAAATAAGTCATCAGAACCAGCACATGATGGACACAGGTGCAGAGATTGATAAAATGCTTCACTGATGCATTCCTAGAGATTTCGTGTTGGACTATGCATTTGCTAAGGAGGGGTAACACACGGAGCATACCATGTATTTTTGATATCAATAAATCATTTATTATGCGAGTTTAATTATGTGTCTAGGCTTTATAGACACACTGTGTGTTTATGGGCACATCAAATACAGCAGAGTGCATGTCTATGATGAATGCAAGATTGAGAGTTAGGATTATAGATGAAGGAGGAGAAAAGTCAAGCAACAGGCTTTGCATGGATTGACGATAGAAGTGTGCCCTAAATTGAGTGCCATCAACTCAGCCCTTCGTATGCAAGTCTGCAGCCCATCTCCAACCAAGTCTGACAGACGTGCTGAGAGTGGACTTGCCCTGTCATTAAGGGACACAAATTGAAGCCCTTTGGGCCTTTGTTCTTTGTGCGCTTGTTTTGTTTATGTTTTTGTTTTTGTTTGATTTGTTTTAAAATGATTCCTACTGTAGACAATTGTTAAAAGAAAGTAGATCCTCTGTCTTCATGTCTTTTGCCATCTCTCTCCCTCTTTCTCAAAAATAAACATTAAAAAAACCTAAAAATAAAAAAAAGACCAATTCAAAAAAGCAAGGATGGATAAATTGGATTCCATCAAAATGAAAACTTTTGTTCTTTAAGAGACATCACTAAGAAAATGAGAAGACAAGACTCAAACTGGGAGAAAAGACTTGTAAATCATGAATCTGAAAAAAAACTGGTGCAGAAAATATTGGAAGAACTCGAAACTCACAAAAGAACCCAATTTAAAAGTATATACAATGTCTCTGTACAGATCCTTTCCCAGAGGAAGAAGATGGCAAATGAGCACATACAAACATGATTAACATCACTAGTCATTAAGGAGAAGTAAGTTAAAGCCACAAAAATTGCTGGAATACCCTTGCACACTCACTTAGAATGAAGGGAGGAAACCCAGAGCTGGACAATATCAAATGTTGATGAGGACTGGGAGCAACTGGAAATCTCGCACGGCTGTGGGGATGCAAGATGGCTCTTTGGAAAACAGTTTGGTGGCTTCTTGTTAAGTGACACGCACTCTCGCCAGTAACACCAGTGTTCTCACTCCCAAGCATTTACTCAAGCAAAATGAAAACCCGTGTTCACCCAAAATCCTGTATGCAAATGTTTCTAGAAGCTTTGTTGGTGATCACCAAAGAACTAGAAACAATCCAAGTGTCTCTCAGCGGTGGAAAAGATAAACTGTGGTTCATCCATTCAGTGAAATACTAATCAACAAGAACAATGAACAACACAAATGAGTCTCTGAAAGAGGCTAGACTCAAAAGCTGATGATTCCATTGGTATAATATCCTGGAGGAGGCAAAACTACAGGAACAGAAAACGAATCAGTAGTTTCCAGGAGCTAGTGGTGGGGAGGTGATTGAGATGGTGGTTACACAACTATACACGTTACGCCAAAGCTCACAGAACTGCCCACGGAATGGGTTAATTTTATCGTATGTGAATTGTACCTCAATTTAAAAAAAAAGTAGAAAAAAAATTATCAGGCTTGAAGGGACGTCAAATCCTGAAGTGCCAAAAGGCACACGCACGTCTCCAGCAGACCTGACTGCTGCCCTGTGCCTTCTGGTTAGCATGTACTCCTGCCCCTGCTGAGTCCTGTTCCTCCCTGGAGCATATGCCAAAGACAGTTGTAAGAATCTGTCCCCTTGTCCCCATACCCCCTTCAATCCAGTCCCTAACATGCGCACACACGCACACATTCACAAGAGACTGCCTTTCTTTCTCCTCCCTCCCCGCTTCTCTGTGGCCCTGGCTTTCTCCAGAAGCCTCCAGCTCCCACCCCAGCTCAGAAGGAAGGTGCCCCGCTCCTGAGGAAAGAGGAAAGCCTGGGGACCAAGACCGCTATTTAGTACTGTGCCCCGCCACCTCGTGGGTCAGCCGTGCTTTTATCGGCCCACCCAAGACCCTAAATTACCAGCAGAACAGGGAAATAACCAAACGAATAAAGAGTGTTCAGAGCACGCTCTGGTTCTAAGCTGAGGACTGTCTGTACAGTTTCCCTGGAACAAGTTAGTCCCTTTGGGGTTTCAAACCGAGCCAGGGATGTAGGCAGGTCTAGCCGAGGGAGTCATCCCCTCCCGCCTCTGCTCAGCCCCATGAGGGACACCCCACCCTGAGCAGCTGACCAGAGGGCCCCGAGAAGCTGATGGAGCTTAAGGCCCTTTCCTTCGGCCTCTCCACCCCCGGGGCAGCGGCCACCTCCTCCCTGGGGCGTCCAGCACCCTGGGGCCTTCCCACACTCACCGTGCACACCTCTCTCAGCAAAGTCTCACACAAACTCCCATACCAAGCAGCGGAGCCTCATGAGACTAGAGCGAGGTATTTTCCTACTCTTTTTTTTTTCAAAATTTTTAATAGTTTCTTTAACTATTAACTAGAGACAGATCACGAGTTGGGGAGGGGCAGAGAGAGAGGGAGACACAGAATCTGAAACAGGCTCCAGGCTCTGAGCTGTCAACATGGAACCTGATGTTGGGCTCGAAACCACAAACGGAGAGAGATCATGACCTGAGCCAGAGCTGGACACTTAAAGGACTGAGCCACCCATGTGCCTTGGGGGACCTACTCCTTACTAGAGAAAGAAGCCTTCTCTCAGGTCAAAGCCCCTCAGGTCACAACTGCAGGGGTGGGATTTCAGGGAGAGGAGGTGAGGGAGGCTTCTTATGGGCAAAGGTGTCTTCCCTTGGAGGAGCAGCAGTGTCTTCTCTTGCGTGTTCTAAATCTGGAGTTAAGGACTGTGTGTCAGCGTGCTGCCGGAGCTCTGCCACTGGACCCTCACCACCACCCTGCTGAGCCTCAGCTTCCTGTGCAGGACAAATGGCCCAGATGTCATTCCCTGGCTTCAACTACTCAGAGGTTCCCCGGGGCCTTCGGGAAGAAGTGCAAACTTGTGATGCTCTGCTCTGTCCCCTACTTCCTCCCACCCTGGTGGAAGCTCCCCATTTCTCAACCGCTCCTCTGCCCCAGGTGGAGCTCACGGAGTATGGCTCCCTCCTGTTGTGCCCCAAGGAGTAGGCACAACACCCCCACTATTGGGAGTTGGGAGGCTGGGGGTCCCTCCACTGAACTGCCAGCTCTGAGTGGCCTGTGGAAACGGTGCCACAAACCAGTGTCATTGGTCTATGTCCTCAGATGAAAGGATCTCCTCACTGAACCGGTCTTTAAAAACAGGTCATGGGATGCCTGGATGGCTCAGCTGGTTGAGCATCGCACTTGGGCTCAGGTCATGATCTCATGGTTTGTGAGTTTTAGCTTTGCATCTTGCTTGCTGCTGTCGGTATGGAGTCGGCTTTGGATCCTCTGTCCCCCCCTCTTTCTGCCACTTCCTCTCTCTCTCTCTCTCTCTCTCTCTCTCTCTCTCTCAATCTCTCTCTCAAAAATAGACCTTTTTGAAAAAATTAGTCAGATTTGCCTGCCTGTGATGACTTGTGAGTAGCCTACCTGAGGGCAGGGGGACAGCAGAGAGACTTATGAGGGCTGAACTCAGTGTAGGTCAAGCCATGAGAAGCACATGCCCCGTCATGATCCGGCTTGGAGGAACAAGTGACCTTCCTTTAATCTTGAGCTTGTGGGCACCACAGTGGAGAATCCCAAGAAACTTCATGTCCCCTTAGATTCTCATTTAGCAGCACAGTCCTGGGCATTTCATCCTCGTGACCTCAAACTGTTCAGGGAGGAAGTACAGAGTGATCACCCTGATGAAAGAGGGTCTTGCCCTCAGGAGGGTCTGTCTGCTGGAGAGGGTTTAAGGGGTCCTGGGACATCGCCCAATGAGTTACAACCACACTCAGGGTTATAATAAGGGCTTTGCTCATGCTGCAGCAGGTCTCCAGCTTGCCATGAGTGGCCCGTGTCAAAGGATGACTGGTACGTCTGTGTTTGGGCTGACTCTGCCTGCCCCCCCCCCCGCCATGGTGGGGCATGTAAGCAAGAGCCTCAAGACTTCCCACCAGGGACAGGGTTCCTTAGTTAAAATCCCAGAGGCTTTGGGGCATATTGCTGCCCCTAGAAGCCCAGTCCCCTAAGTCCGCTAGGGCAAGTCCGAGGAGGAAATGGATGAGGAGGCACTGAGATTTGAAATTTCAAGGTGGGCACCCAGTAGGATCAGTGTAACCTTCAATAGGCCACTTAACCTCTTTGACCTTGGTGTCCTCATCTGTGCTCTGCATGGGGAAGATGATAGTCTTTATGAGGAGATGAGAAAATGTATATGAAAACAAGTAAAATCAGTTGCATGACAGATATATAAACTACTTTCCGAGGTCCCTTCTAGTCCTACGCTGTTTGTTTCTGCGAAATCCAGACTCAGAAAGGCCTGTGACTTGGTGATGTGGCAGAGGGGGTGTGGGCAGGAGGAAGGAGATGGGTGTCGACAGGCCATCTTCCCAATGACGTAAGCACATGGCCATCACAAGGGGTGATGTGGCCCCATGGAGAAATGTAAGCACATCATGACAATGACATGTGTGGTCCTCAGCTTCTGAGACACCGCCTCAAGGACCTGGAGATGTCTTCCTCTTGACTCGTTCGCCCCTACGATCCAAATCCATGATTGATGTTCCTAGCATAGTGACCTCAGAAACCAGCACGCTGTGACTGTGGGCTGCCTCGAAGAGCCACAGGGTGGCCACCATGATTAGAGCACAGGAACACATCAGACACTCCCCTTATCCATCTCTCACAGCGAGACCATCACCAAGGGCACCGACCTCCTCCAAAACTCCCCAGCACTGAGGGAAGGAGCATCTCCGTGGAGAACCTAAGGACAGACAAGCCAAGAATGGGAGGCGCTGAGTAGGCCATGGCAGAGGTGTGTCTGTGCTCCCGCTGGGGTGGCATGGCCCTCGGTCCCTCCAGCCAGGGCTCGGATCCAGGCAAGCACTGCCTTCCAGGGACACTCCCACATCTTCAACAGCTCTTCTGTCCATGAAGACCGTCAGTGAGTGGTTTCAAGTGGGAAAGAGGGAAGTCTAAAAAGTGTTGAAGCTGAGGTGTGGTCAGCGAGGGAGGTCGGTGAGGCTGTGGACACCTGCCCACATCCCATATGCCAGGGCTGCGTGGGCTGGAAGGCCCGGAAGATGCTTAGCCCCCTGGAAAGAAACTCTCCCTCTTGTTTTTGTTTACATGGGCCTTTTTCCTCGAGCTCTTTGAAAGAGTGGACTGAATTTGTCCGGATTTTGACCTGTCACGGCACATGCCTTAAGTTTGGTTCGTATCTCATATCTTTATATTGAAAAGAACCACGTGGTTATTCTTTTTTGCTCACTGACTTTTTTCCAGCCACGTCCCTGAAGGCTGCCTACTTCAGCAGAGCTGCTAGAGGACAAAGACTAAAAGGAGAACTTGGCTGCCTGGGTTTATTTCTCCATGTCTTTCAGTCATTCCCCCTTCGGGGCAAACCTAGAAAACTGAGTGGCTGTGGCTGGTCGGGGAGCAGAGATGCCAGAGGCCCCAGGGGGTTTGCGAGCCTCTGATCTCTCAGCCTCCCTCACTCAGTTCTGAGATTTATCCAGAAAAAGCACTTTCCTGTCCGTCTGTGGAATGATTATATAAATGTAACATTTCATCTACATCAGCTCCTGGAGGCTTTGGCATCAGATTGACTTTAATGCTGAAGGAACAGAACGCAATCCATTTAGGGGACCAGGAACATCTCAAAAATGTCCTTTCTTCTCGTTCCAGCTGCGCCATGATGACATTTACACAAAATGAGATAAGATAATAACATTTTTTGAGAACCCTGATTCCCCGGCTCTGTGCCACAGAATGAAATTAGCTCAATTTAATTACACATAACAAATGGCTGTGTTCATCTCCGTGGTGTGCAGCAATCCCCAGAGTCCTCTGTGGGCTTCCTGCCTCCACCTACCCCCACAAGACCCTCTGAGGGGCCAACATGTCTTCCTCAGGGTCATCCCCAAAAGGGAGCGAGCTGTGATCCAGGCGTCCTCGGCTGTTTGTTTACCTTGGTAACTGTTGCTAGGACCGCCAGAGGATTGCAATCCTCTGGAGCAGAACTGAGGTTACAGAAATGAAGAGCCCCAGAGAACTTCTAGGGTACAGCGCTCTGGGCCCACTGCCCCGGAGCACATGGGGCTCCCACTGGGCACAGCTGCTCACCTGGTTACAGCCCACAGCCTTCTCGTCCCGCGTGGCCAAGCCGCAGAGCAAACACGCAGCTAAGGCCCCCGCGTCCTCCAGAAGCCCGCCCCAGGGGCTGGTAGGGTGCTGCCGGGACCCCTTCTGCTCCAGCTGCAGCCCCTCTTGGATCCCCTATCACAAAGACATTGGGCTCCTGGGCACAGTCATTCCTGACCTGTGACCTGCCTGTGGGCTCAGGGTCTCTTTATGTTTGCCCAGCAGTATTTATCTAGCACTTTCCGGGCCAGTCCCTGTTAGGAGCTGGGGATTCAGAAATAAGAAGACACCGTCACTGCCCTCCCCTTAGGGAGCTCAGGCTCCAATCGCCCACAACAATCTCTTGCTGCTCTTGCCCCACAACAATCCAGGACTACCCTGGAGGGTTTGGTTTCCCTCCTGTTCCAAATTCAGAACAGCCCTAGATAAAACAGCTTTCTGCGTTGCTGAGCAAAACACACAAGGCAGCTTCTGGCCTCTGGCTTCACTCTGACTGGCACAAAGTCAGCACTTCCCAAAATGCGAGAAAAACAACAGCTAAATATAAGCTCCTGAGTAACAAAGGGTAGGTCGGTGGGAATGAGGTGTCCCCATGCAGCGAAAGTCACTGGCAGATAAAAAGGTGAAACCCAAGAGCTTTGGAGCTGGCTCCCAATCCTGGCCCTCCAGGCTGGGCGGGGCGGACTGGCATACCAAGGCCGAGCAAAGTTGACGACCTGTTAGAGTGGACAGGTGTAAGTGAGGAAGGCAGTTAGAGTTAATAACTTTGATTTGTCTGTGCACAATGACAGCAGTTTTTTCACTAGATGACCCAAGATGCACAGGATCCCTAGAGATGAAAGAAACTGACCTCCTCTCTGTGTGGATCCTTCTCTCTCTTTGGCCATGAGTAAAACTGCTTGGATAATGATCAGGTCATCCCATATGTCTGGGACACAGTTGTAAGTGTGGGGGAGGTGGCCTGAGGGGGTGTGTTGCATCCTTCCAGGAGGTAAAGACCTTGAGAGTAGAGATTCCAGGAATCCAGGAAGCTAAGTGATTTCTGAAGGGAGTGTGGCTGCCTGCCAGAGGCAAACCTGAGATTCTTATGCACCAACCCTCCTCACCCGTGGGCTGAACACCCCCAACAGCAAAACAGGATGCCCTGCAAAGTGCTGAGCACAGACAAGTGTTCGCCTGTCTTCCCCAACATCCTTCCCCTCACTCTGCTGAGACAGAAGGAATACAGGTGGGGGGTGAGTGCTAGGCTTTGTGTGAAAGGGAAACAAGGGCCCCTTGGCACGGGCAGGAAAGGCAAGGGTTTGGGGGGTGCGTTGTTCTGGGCTTAGCACTCCACTTTGTCACTCCCTAGATATAGGTTTAGTCCTCAGTCCCCAATCTGTGAAAGGGGCTGAAAGCTCCAGACATGCCAGTCTTCTCCCTGCCTTGGCCAGTTGGGAGATGGATGATGCCTGTCATCCTGTCCACTGGGCACCTCCCCAGTGTCTAGCATGCTGGGAAGATGGAGGAGGAAGAGGGGAGCAGGAGGGAGCAGCCGCCCTAAACCCTGCAAAGCTCTCTTCCACCTACCACCACCCTCGCGGGCCCACAAATCCAAGCCAGTGTGGTGACCCCATGAGCTTCTCCAGGCAGCAAACTGGGACCAGCAAGGACAACCCAAGCCAAAAAGCCCAGGGATAAGGTCAAGTGTAGGAACGTGGGCGATGGGAACAACTTGGGAATCCTGGGAACGGGTTCTAGTCCCCAGACCCTCAGCCTTCCTCAGTGAACTTGGCCAAGCCATGCTCTCACTGAGCCTCAGTTTCCTTCTCTGAACCATGGGGACTTGGCCTTGTGGACACGGCCCATGAAAATGGCTCTGTGAGTCAGGGCTGCAAGCTTAGTGCTCTGTTTGCCTGGCCATTGGGCTCGGAGGGCTCATGTCCCTTGTAGGGAGGGTTCATGTCCCTTGTTGGTCACCCAGACCCATTCTCCTCACCTATTAATCTTCTTTACAGTCCTCCTCAGGGCAGGGCGGCTTGCTGTGAGGCAGCACTGTGATTCCACCTCCTTCTCAGCGGAAGCAGAGATGCCCTGGTCCCTTTCTTTCCAAGAGCAGGTCGAAGGAAGCACATCTCTGCTTCTAGACCAGGAACTGGTTCCTGGAAATCATGCTGCCTGCTCTGTATCCTTCTCCCCCTTTCTTATCTTCCTTCCAACAGCAAGTGGGAGTGCTATCAAGGGCCCGTCACTCTCATTTGTGACTGGCCAGCCTGCAAATTATGACAGTTGCTCCAGGTAGATCCATTGCAACTTTAACTGTACATATCCTTTAATCAAGTATCCTGCAAAAACAAATACCTACGGATAGGTGCACAAGGCTGTTTCTTGACACATTATTCACATTGACAATAAAAGGAAGTAATGTATATATTCTGTTGGAGAGTGGTGGAAGAAATTGTAGTGACTCCAACTCAGAAATCTATATTATGGGATATCCAGTTATTAAAAAGCACAGGATAGAGCCACAGATAGTTACCAGTAAACAGATTCATTATATATTAGAAATAAGCAAGTTATAGAAAATAGTGTGTTTGTAGGATGATCTCATTTTAAAGTACTGAAAGTCGGGGTATGCCTCAGTGGCTCAGTCAGATAAATGTCCGACTCTGAATTTCAGCTCAGGTCGTGATCTCACGGTTCGTGAGATGGAGCCCTGCCTTGGGCCCTGAACTGACAGTGTGGAGCCCGCTTGGGATTCTTTCTCTTCCTCTCTCTCTACCCCTCCCCTGCTTGGGCTCTTTCTCTAAATAAACAAACGTTTTTTAAAAATTAAAATTTAAAAGTGGGGAGACAGAAAGCTTTGCATATTTTTTAATGACTCTCAAGAAAGGCATGAAAGAATATGCGTCAAGATGTTACTGTTAACGAGAACTATTAGTTCCGGGTTGGGGGGCGGCGTGCATAGAGGTTTTTCTTTACATATCCTTGGATCACTTAATTTGTTATTAGCAAGTCTTTTGAATTTTAAAAAAATTGATGTAGTAGGAAGTTTTATGGAAAAAATGAAGTTGCTTGCTGTCCCCTTAACCATCACGGACTCTTTCTTCCACCATACTAGATCTGTCAATATTCAGCTGGGGTCCTGGTCACTTTTCTCTGCCTTCCTGTAGCCAGTGACTGCTGGCCAATGGAGTGTGAAGAAGTGATGTTTGCAAACTCTGGGACAAGATCCCTTAAAGAAAGGGCCGTGCACGCCTCTCCTTCCTGTGTCCTGTGTCCTCCTCTGGGGGCATTGACTCACCCTGGACCTGGAGGCACAGGACCACACAGCCATCACGATGGCTGAGCAGGCATCCTGGAGAGCCTGATTTGGGGACCATCCATAGTGCCCTCAAGTGCCTTCATGCAGACTTTCACATGAGAGGGAAAGAAATGATCTTGTTTAAGCCTTTGTTATTTGGAATCTCTTTTATACTCTGCTAAGTAAATCCTCCCTAACATAAGAAATGAGAAAATTGAACTCCTATCCTTATCATCAGTGATTCTGCCAGGATGCCACACTCAGGGACACATGGGAACACATCCAAGAACTTGATATACTGGTGGAGAACGGAATATTCTATAGGTGAGAGAGAAGCCTGAAGTCCAGAGGTGCTCAGAGATCCACTAAAGGGTCACACAGCCAGCTGTGGTGCAGGTCACATGGGCCCAGGGTGCAGGATTCTCTCTGATGGAATATTAGCTCACCCAGAGCTCTGCTGCCTTCAGTTCCCACCACTACTGGACCCCCCGAGAGGACAAGCCTGGTGACCTCAGGAATGTCTGGAAGCATAAAGGGGCTCTGCAAGAGAGGCAGTCCTGGGCATGGATGGGCTGCTTAGTCCTCCCAGTGTGAGTCTAGATGGGGTGCCAGCTCTCTTATGCCTCCCTTCCCTTGCTTCTCTGGGCAAAGTGCAGTATTTTACCAATAGTTCAGTGCCTTGACCTTGGACGTCAGATCTTCTGGAAGGAAGGGCAGTCCTGCAGTGAGTTTTGGCAAAAACAGCATTAGCTCCTCTCTCGGCTCTAATTCCCCCCTGCCATGGGGGAAGTCTGGGGGAAGACATGGACTCTTTCCCAAAAAAGGGTGCTGACTTGGATGCCGCAGGTAAAGTATTGCTCCCTGCTCAACAGCGACAGTGTGGGGGCCCCTGAACAGTCTGGGTGGTTTCTGGATGAAAGTGAAAGAAGGAAGGGGAAACGTTCTCACCCATCAGACAAACAAACCAAGCCCCAGAACCCAGAATCGCTCTCCCTCACCTGTCTTAGTCAAGGAGTGTGACCTCGTAACTCCAATTGCCAGCACTTTCTGACTGACTTAGGTTTGGGGTCAAACTTCAAGATTCTCTGGAAAGAATCTGATTAATCTAATGCTATTTGGGACCCCCAAGTCCTACATCAACCCCACATGGCCTGTGGGTCTGCTTGTTGGGGGCTTTCCAAGAGAAGAAAGATGAAATATTAGATTCTATCAAGGCAGGCAGCCCGAGGCACTGCTCTCTCCTGGCTCTATGGCTCTGGATGAAGAACACACACATTTCCTTCCCTCTTCTGTGACCACTGGCCGCCTTGCAGAGGGGCCTGGAGAGGCACAGTGGGATTCAGGCCCATCTTTCCTGCATAGAGTAAAAGTTTGATCATTTGTATCCAACTTATTTGACATTTGTGACTATTTAGAGGGGGCTATGCTATTTTCCACTAGGCCATATCTATCTCTTGAAACACATAATAATAATTTAAATAAGATTATGATAATGTTTAGTCTACTTTTAAAAAACTAAAATATTCAATCTCCCATTTGAATATCAGCAAGTACTATGCTAATCACAAAGTGTGCTTATGTAATCATAAACGCAAGTCTAATAAGAATTCATCAAATGTTGCATCTTGTTTTAATTGATTGAAAATACGAAGGCAAAACTTATTTTGAAATTTTTTACTTGGTTTTATCAGTGATTTAAGGCAGAAATCAGACTGTTCCTCACTAATATCACTCCTAGAGACCCCATTGGAAGACTGGTGCCCGAATATGTTTGTGGGTGGGAAGGAAGGACCAAAGTTGGACTTTCATAACCTCCCATTCTACAGTAACTGCTGCCCTGGGCCTCTACCCCTCAGTGCAGTTTGTCTTTCTGTGTGTTCACACACGTGAATTTTAGATAGGTCAGTTCATGATTAGAAAGCAAACACCATGAGAACATGGCTCATTGCAAACTCAGGGTTCTTGGGTTCCAAGTAAACCTGGAAAGTACAATCAGATTTCTTTGAGAACATTCCATTTCTCAGCTACTGTGTATTAGCTGAGCTCTTTCTGTATTGGTTGACTACGTTGCACACTAAATGACTGTAAATTTAATGGCTTAAAACAACAGGCATTTGTTATCTCAGTTTCTGTTGGTTCCAAATCTGGAACGAGTCCTCTGTTTCACAAGGCTGCGGTCAAGGTGGTGGCTGGGCCACATTCTCATCTGAAGGCTCAGCTGGGGAAGACTCTGCTTCCAGGACCATTCACGTTGTTGGCAGAATGCATTTCCTGTGATTGTATAGCCAACAGGTATGTGCTATTGGACATCACCCTTGGGGCCTAGAGGCTGCCCACGGTTCCTTGACATGTGAGCTTCTCCAAAATGGCTGCAGCATTCATTAAGCTTATAAGGAGAGTCTCTAGCCGCAGTTTGCTAAGAGACAGTCTTATATAATATAACCTAACCATGGGAGTGACAGTCCTTACCTTTGTCACATTCTATCACTTGCCCTTATAGGGAGATTATGCAAGGTCAGGGACACCCAGAAGCAGGAGTCACAAAGACCATTCTAAAGTCTCCACCAGACAGTCTTTAGAATTTGTTTTTGAGCATTATCTGCAGAAATACTCCTATAGCATTTTGGGGAAAGTTTACACTAGGGAAAAAAGGGTCAGAGTCCAGTGAGAAGATATTAGTGATCTATAGCCCATGGGCTAAGCAATAGTCTGCAAGACCCCAGAACTCACTTTTTTCCCAGCCCTGCCCAGGACACTGGTTTAAATGAAGATGACTGGCTTGGGTGTATTGTGTTGTTGTTTTTATTCATCTCAGGGTATTTTCTACTTTCTTTTGTGATTTCTTTTTTGATCTACTGATTGTTTAAGAATGTGTTATTTAATTTCCATATTTTGCAGATTTTTCTATTCTCCTTCTGTAACTGAGTTTTAGTTCTATTCTATTATGAGCAGAAAAGATATTTTGTATGATTTAAATTTTTTAAAAATTTATTGTTGCTTGTTTTGTCATTTCACATATGGTCTACCCCAGATAATGTTCTATGTACACTTAAGAAAAATGTGTATTTAGCTGTTAGTCAGTGGAATGTTTTATATATACCTGTTAGATCTGATTGGTTAATTTTGTTGTTTAAGTCCTACATGTCCTTGTTGATCTTCTGTCTGGTGGCTCCTTTCATTATTGAAAATAAGATATTAAATCTGTTATTGCTGAGCTTTCTATTTCTACTTTCAATCTGTCAATGTTTGCTTTATATATTTGGGGGCTTTGATCCTTGGTTCATGTATATTTATAACTGCATATAATCTTTGTGACTTGACTTTTTGTCTCTTATAACAGTTTTTGGCTTAATGGTTACTTTGTATAATAACAGTATAGCCACCCCAGTTCTCTTCTGTTTACTATTTGCATGGGATATTTTCCCCATTTTTTCATTTTCAACCATTTGTATCTTTATCTAAAATCAATACTTTGTAGATCGCATATAGTTTGTATATGTCTATCTTGTCCAATCTGACAACCTATGTTTTTTATAAAAAGTATATCTTTAATTTTAATGTTTTGTAACATTTCTGATAATTATATTTTATTTTCTTTCCTTAGGGCTCTTTGCAATGTGAGAGTGGGGACATAGTTTAGTAGATGTATGGCAGATTTTCACCCAGTCTTTCTTTATTGTGTAACATATGCATTTGATTGGAGGATTTTATCCATTTACATTTAAAGTAATTACTGACAAGGAAATACCTCTGCCATGTTGCTATTTTTTCTCCTGTATGTCTTATTAGGGTTCTCTTCTTCATTTCTTCTGTTAAGGCCTTTTGTGTTTACTTGACTGTTTTTTTGTAGTGGCATGTTTTGAATCTCTTCTCATTTCCTCTGTGTATACTTATATTTTATTTGTAGTTACCTTGGGAATTATTTATGGCATACTATATTTATAACAATATAATTTGAATTGATGTCAATTTCAATCACATACAAAATTACTCCTATACAGCCTCATCATTCCTCTTTGTTATTGATGTCACCTTTATAGATTGTGTCCCTGTTCTTAATAATAATAATTCATGACAGCCACACTTTCAGTTTCATGGAAGAAGATATTATTAAGGATAAAGGGAAAGGGGATATAAGGAATTAAACAATTATAGTAAACATAAAGAAGGAGAAAGAGAAGAACAAAGAGGGCTTAATGCAAAAATCAAGTACTGACAGCATCCAGCTTTCTGGCCGAGGAGGCCCCACAGTGAACAGCCTGGTTGGAGTCCCTATTGAGGGTTTGGAAGGAGCATCCTCCCCTCAGGTGAGATTTCCAACTAGCTATTCCCACCAGGGCAATGCATATACTACCCATTTTTTTTTGTGGTTTATGGTTAGTGTGTGATTTATGGTTAGTAATTAAGTTTTCCTAAGTGCAGTTTTTTGTTGTTGTTGTTGTTGTTTGTTTCTCTTATCATATCTCACAATCTTAGGAGCCTGGGAGTTTGCATATTTCTCTTCCCTCCCTGATCCATTCCAGGAGGGCCAGCCTAGTCTAGCTCAAGGAGTGGAGGCAAGTTAATCTCTCTTGGCATCAAGAACAGAAGGGCCAGTTTTGATCCTGAGGCCAGATATGGAGTACAAGTCAACTAAGCACCCCCATGATTGTATATTTGAGGGTCTGGGAAGAAATGCATGACAAGTCACATAGCTTCTATACAGAAGAGTCTCTAATAACAGATTTATAATGATTTTTATGTACTTGTCTTTTAGATATAATAGAAAATTCAAAGTAGAGTTACAAACAAAAACTGAAATAATACTGGATTTTTATTTTGTCCATATATTTCCCTTTACTAGAGATCTCATCACATCAAGCTACTGTCTAAAATCTTTCACTCCAACTGAAGAACCCCTTTTAGAATTTTTTGGAGAGCTAGTGTAATGGTAATAAACTCTCAGCTTTTGTCTTCTCATTTTTTGAAGGACAGGTTTACCAGATATAGAATTTTTGGAAGACAAGTGTTTTTCTTTTAGTTTAAACAAATCATACCATTGCTTTCTGGCTTCCATGGCTCTGCTGAGAAGTCACCTGAGAATCCCTTATATGTGACATGTTACATTTCTCTTGCTATTTTCAAGATTTTTTTCCCTCTTTATCTTTGCTACTGATAGTTTGATTATATGCCTCCTTAGGTTTATCCTATTTGGAGTTTATTGAGTTTCTTGGATTTGTAGATTCATGTCTTTTCTCAAATTTGAGAAATTTTTGGTCATTATTTCTCCATACAATTATTCTACCTCTTTTGTTCTCTTCTCCTTCTGGAACTCCCATGATGCATAAGTTTGTCCACTTAGTGATGTTCTATAAGACCTTTATGATCTGTTCACTTTTCTTCATTCTTTTTCCCCCCTGCTCCTTAGACTCAATACTGTCAATTATCTTCCCTTAAAGTTCACTGATTCTTTCTTCTGCTTGTTCCAATTTGATGTTGAACCCCTCTAACAAATTTTCATTTTAGTTATTGTGCTTTTCAGCTCCATAGTTTCTGTTTAGTTCCTTTTTATCTCTTCATTGATATTCTCATTTTGTTCATATATTGTTTTCTTGGTTTCATTTAGTTTCTTGTCCATGTTTTCCTTTAGCATTTTATGTATATCTAATATACTTGGCTTAAAGTCTTTTTATAGTAATTTTGATGTGTGGGTTTCCTCAGCGTCAGCTTTTGTCAGTTAACTTTGTTCCTTTGAATGAACCATATGTTCCTGTTTCATTATATGCCTTAGGATTTTTTTGGTTGAAATATAGGTATTTGACTATTATAAACTGGTAACTCTAGAAATTGGATTCTCCTCCCCCTACCCCAGAGTTTTCTTTCTTTCTTTCTTTCTTTCTTTCTTTCTTTCTTTCTTTCTTTCTTTCTTTCTTCTTTCTTTCTTCCTTTCTGTCTGTCTGTCTTGTCTTTTTATTTTTCCTGGTAGTGATGGTTGTTGAAGGCTGCAGCAATACATTTGTTTCAAAACTTTTTCAAACTGTTTTTGCAAAGATGATATGTCTTGTCATGTGCAATCAGAGGCTTCCTGAAATGCTAGGAACTAAAACACACACACACACACACACACACACACACACACACACACACACACAAATAAAAATGAGAAAACATCCACCACTTCCAGTCTTTGTGGAATGGTTTGGTCCTAGAGTTGATCCTAGAGTCATCCCTTCACCATTTAGGTAGGGTTGCTCTGAGCCTAGGGATTAGTCAAACGTGGGAGATTAAGTTCACAGGATTTTTCTTAGCATGCATCTTCCCTGGGTATAAACATGTATTTATAAATTCCCCTGTATACATGGCTACTTTTAAATGTTCTAATTCCTCCAAACATCTCACCTCAGTTTATCTTTCCAGCCTTAGATGGTCTACTGCATGTCCCCACCCAGAATCTCTTGCTCCAGATGTCTGTAGGTTTGCAGCCACCTTATAGCTTCTACAAGCAGTGTCCATTGCTTTACCTACCTACATTCTGTGGAACAGGGATATTGCCTAGCATTAGTCCTTCAGGTATCCCCTGACTATTTAGAACAGAGATACACAGTAATTAGAAAATAAGATCTGCTCTGCTTCCTCTGGTGGGGGAGAACTGGGAGCTAGACTGTCACCTGTTTAAAACCAAAATCACCACTGGGCTGGGAAGGGTGAGGTGGACTGAAGCAAACATGAGTAAGAACACTGCAAAATTTCCTACCATTTTAAAAATGAGTTTTTCATGATTTGGGCATTATTTGGTTGCTATCAGCCTTTGACTGTTTTCTGGAACTCATACAAAGTTGTTTAAGTTACCTTGGGTTTTTGTTTTGTTTTGTTTTGATGTTTTTATTAAGAAAATGAGAACTAAGAGTTTTCTAGTCTTCCACTTTGCTGGTGTCAGTCTCTGCTGCATGACTCTGGACACAGATGCTGAGGACCTAAATTAGGCAGGATAGCTGTTGTGCAAATTGGAAAGAAGGGCTAAGTTCACTATTGAATTTAACAAAATTTATTAAGTACTTACTACATGCAAGGCACAGTTCCAGGTGCTGGCACCTAGAGCAGCAATGAAAAAAAAAGAAATGAAATATTTTTATACATTTATTAGTTCATATAATAAACATTTATTGAGTTCTAGCCATACCCCAAGCATGATAATACAGTGATAAATAAAGCAAGCACCATCCATGCTCCCACAGAGCTCAGAATTTAAGTAGAGATTCGTTCATGTTAAACCATTAAAATGTAAAAATTAGATATAGTACTGGAAATTACTAGAGGAGAGAAAATGGAGGTAAATTTGTCTTTAAAAAATACAGGAAAGGAAGAAGGGTGAGAACAGAATGAGGAAATTAGTAGAGTAATAGCACTGTAGTGAGATGCGGGCAACTCAATGAAGAGGCAATGGCAGTGGCATGTAATAAGTGACAGGATGGGGAAGCACAGGTGTTATGGGAGTCTAGAGGCCAGGAGCAAAGAGGGTTTTGTAGGGGTAAGTATAACTAGACAGATCCTTAAAGATGAGCAAGAAGTAATCACATGAGAAGTGGTAAAACTGTCTTGACAGATGAAAAAATATGTGCAAAGACAAAGAATCAAGAGATACTGTGGTAGATTCAAGTAACTAAAAGAATCCCATTTGGGCCAGCTATTTGAGGTTATAGGTATTGAGAGATGAGCTGGGAAATATGAGTAGGACCAAGGTCATGCAGGATATTTTAAGTCATATAAAGCAGTTTGAAATTATCATAAGAGCAACAGAAAACCACTGAAGGGTCAATAAAAGAAGTGGTGTGAAAAGATGGAGATTTAGGAAGATTGCTTTGGCAGTCTTGCAGGTAATACACTAAAGAGGTTTGTTAGGAGCTATTGCAGTAATAAGAACAATAGATGGTGGTGATGTCAACTTGGGTAGTGAGAGGGAAAATGGAAAAAGTAAACAGAGTGATCAGGAGATTGAATACATATTTTGGAGACTGATTTGATTGGAATGAGAGGAAAAAAAGAAAGGGGACAAGCATGATTTCCAGTTTTCTAGCTTAAGAAACTGGTAGACTGAGAAGCTATTACTGAAATAGTCTTAGAAGTTTTGGTGTCCTGCCCAGATCACTTTACAGGCCACTACACCCATCTGCCAAATACCAGAAAATTACCCTCAGCCACATAGAATCCAGGAGCTGCCTCAGGCAGGAGGTCACACCCCCCAGACCTGCAGCTAATGACCAACTGGTATAGAGGTACAAAAGGCTGGCTCTTTTGCTTCAAGGTAGGACTGGTTCTGTGTACCCTTCATGCTACAGGGATACCTGAGAAATGGAGTTATATCTAGACTCCAGTTCTATGCTTAGGTCCTTCCTCTGGTCTCTCCTATGTCTCTTACTTCCTTTCTCCTAAAAGCACTCTTTCATTAAATCACAGGAGCCCAAATCCTTGTCTCAAACTCTGCTTTTAGGAAACCCCCCCTAGATAGTTGTTACAAAGATTACTCCTCAGAACAAATTCTAAAGATGAGATTCTTTTTGGGAGGGGGCGGTTTGATCACTTGCCAACTAGCTGGCAAAGAGGACCCCATTGTTGGTGGTAAGAGTGGCAAATTTGAAAGACCTTGCCCTCATGTAAGCAGTACCATTGCTAGGGTTTTCACCTGTGGCAAACTGAAAGGGATACAACTTGAAGGAGATGCATTGGTTTGTGCAATATCTCTGGTGTTTGAGAGGTATGGGACAAACAGTAATTAAAGGACTGTGGAGTTGGGAGATATTGCTGATCAATATCAATGCATTTAAGAGAGAAAATGACAGGCTCAGGCAATCAATTACTGATTCAAAGCAAAATGTGAGAGACAGGGGCTTCCTTGGAAATGTTAAACAAACTAATAAACTAATAAAAAATATCTCCTTTACTCAGAAGGTAACCCAGATATAATCCAAACTTTCAAGACGTTAAGTAGACAGACCTCTTACACAAAAGTCAGGGCCTGATACAGACTGGAAAGGACCGAGTGGGACTGAGAGATGAAATGGGTGTTTCCAGGTAGATGTGTTAGAGAACTTTCCAGTTGCCAAATTCCCCTGAACTTCTTCAGTTGAGAGAAGTGTCTCGCTTCACCCTGTTAGAGGAGAGCAGTTTCCGTTACTGAACTTTTGGCAAAAGCCTCAAAATGAGGCAAATGCCCCTCATGTCATGTTTGTTCTCTTAGGATCTTCCCTCCTCCCTTCCTTCCTGGTCACCAGACCAATGGCTAGGGCTAGGTTCAGGATGACTCATGCAGGAAGTGCTGGCCTTCTAAGGGAAGAAAAGAATGATATACCAAGGTTGTTGTGGGATTGAACTAATGTGTACTGGCAGGAATGAGCAGTATATAACTGAGATGCATCTCAAGAGTGCTGGATCAAGAAGGAAAACTCTAAATGAAGACAAATTTATTACTATGGAAATACTCTCCGGTAACATGGATTTAGCATCACAGCAAGGGTTTAAGGGCAGATAACAGAAAGAAGTCCTGATATGTTACTGGAATGGCTCTTCAGAGCTTAGGAAAAGCAATTCCAGAATCCCCATGACCAATCGCAGAGGAAGGGATAAAAGGCCATAGAAGTAGATGTACTAGAACAAGTCTGCAGACTAGAAAACCCACCAGGTAACTCAGTCCCTCAGAAGGTCTTGGAGGACAAGCCTTTGTCAAAGTGCTAAGAAGAGCACTGTTGAGGGGGCACCGTCACCATGAAGAAACTTTAGTAAGTACTGAGTTCCTCAGTAGTCCACTGGTGGTGAAGACATGTAGTTACACACTGGGATTTTCATTTAAGTTTTCATTTCAATTCTGGTAGAGTTTACATGCAGCATAGTATTAGTTTCAAGTATACAATATAGTGATTCCACAATTCCATCCATCACCCAGTGCTCATCATGACAAGTGTACTCCTTAATCCCACTCTCCTCTTTCCCCCATCTCCCTCGCCTGCCTCCCACAGACTGGGGTTTTTGATAGTAATGAGTATGATACTAGATTCTGGAATAACAGAGGCCAATGGCCATTAGAAGTAATATAAGCATTCTTATTGTTAATGGCAACAAGTATGAAAGGGCAACCAGAGATCACAATCAGTAGTGAGCTACAGGAATGACCAATAAAACATGATGTTCCCAGAAGGTATTACCTACAAAGGTATTACCTAATAAGCAAAAGGGATCAAAAGTAGCTAAGCAGAAGATCAGCCGCAGCTCCAGGGAAAAATAATAATCTTTGTCCCAGTTTTCATATCTGAGCCATTTTTCAGACCTATATCCATTAGCTAAAGGAAAGGCTGGGTCAGCAGTGTTACATCAGTCTTTCCTCCAAAGGGACGTATGGCCATTTACCCAGGTAACTATACAGTGGGGGAAGTGGAATACCCAGACTTTTTGAGAATAGTTGGGTACAGGATCTGAGTTGGTGCAGATACCCTGGGTCCCCACATGCCATTATGGTCCCCTGCTAGAACAGTGCTACACAAGGACCTGGTAATAAAGAGGCTATTGCCCCACAACCCGAGTATAAGCCACTAAACGTGACCCCACTATTCAGCCAAAATTGTAAATTTTAAGAATCTCATCCTGAGAGGAATGGCAGAGATTGATGCTACACTCAAGGACTTAATGAGTTGGTCCTTTAAAGAGGATGGCTCCCATTATATCCCCATTTAATTCACTTTCGGGTCTCTGCAAAAACTTGATGTATGATGATGGCTGACAATGGATTACGTCATGCTTAGTCTAGTAGTAGCGCCAACTGCAGCAGCTGTGTGGTATTTTTTTCCAGGACAAATTAACACAGCCTTTGCGACATGGTATATAGTTACTGGTCTGGTAAATGTATTATTTCCAGTACCCATGAAGGAGGAGAATTAGAAACAGTTTGCATTCACATAGGTTGAACAACCGTATACATTTATAGTCTTAGTTAGTCTACAGGAATCTTGGCCATCTGAACCTTCCACAGAACCTTGTATTTATCCACCATATTGATGACTCTTAGAGATCTGGAGAAAGGCTATGCATTCTGTAGCAGTGAGCTCTACATCATTTGAAAAAAGCTTCTGACATGCTACTATACTTCAGAGATTGAGCATCTGTTGGGGTGCCTGCGTGGCTCAGTCAAGGCTCATGAGTTGTAGCCCCACATTGGACTCTGTACTGACAGCTCAGAGCCTGGAGCCTGCTTCAGATTCGGTGTCTCCCTCTCTCTCTCTGCCTCTCCCCTGTTCACATTTTGTTTCTCTCTCTTAAAATAAACATTAAATTAAGAAAATTTACAGAGATTGAGCATCTGGTGATGAGCCAGAATTAGGTACTCTTTTTTTTTTTTAATGTTTGTTTATCTTTGAGAGAGAGACACACACAGTGTGAGTGGGGGAGAGGCAGAGAGAGAAGGAGACACAGAATCCAAAGCAGGCTCCAGGCTCTGAGCTGTCAGCATGAAGCCTGATGTGGGGCTCGGCCTCATAAACTGTGAGATTGTAAGGCTGAACCAGACAGACGCCATGACAGGCTTTGTTTCCCCTCTAAACTAGAAGGCCTAACATCAGTCGCTCCGGAACCAC
>NC_043709.1:108746435-108751782 GCF_006229205.1 Suricata suricatta
CCCTTTGCTTTTACATGCGTGCCTCAGTCTCCCTGGCGGTTTCTGGTTTTGGGGTGATATTAAAATCTTGGGCATTACAAGATCATGACCTGAGCCAAAGTCAGACACTTAACTAACTGAACCACTCAGGTGCCCCAGAAATAGGTACTCTTAAACCAACCAAGTCATCAGGTTGAAGGGGGCCAGTAGAAATCCACTGAAATGTATGATACATCAAGAATTGGACTTTAAGGTCTGTACATAAGTTATATGAATAAGTGTCATAAACCTACTACTGCTGTAACAATGTCTCTCCTTTGATTCACACCTATGACCTAATGGAGGAAGAAAAAGACTAATCTTGGTTCATGAAAGGTTGTCTCAAAGTGGAAGCACCTCTATGGTATATAATTCATCCCCCAGAGTTCCTTATAGGACGAAACTAGACTCCAGTTGAGATCACATCCATGTTTCCCTCTTTCCCCTGCCCTATCCTGCTTTCTTCCCTCTCTCTCTCTCTCTCCTAGGAATGCTCCCTCAATAAATCTCATGCACCTATATTCCTGTCTCAGATTCAGCTTCGAGGGAACCCAATCAAAGACAGAAATAGAAGGGAATGAGCTCAGTTTACAACATGCTGAGTAGAGGTACCTATGAGACATTCAAATAAAATTAATAATCATCTTACTCATAGTGAGGGTTTATGGAAATCGTAGCAAGTTCTAAAGCACTGAACTGAGTCTATGCTTGACTTGTTATTTTTCCCAACAATACTATAAGATTATTATTACTATTATTATACCTATTTTAAATATAAGGAAAGAGGCACAGAGAGATTAAAGAAGTAACTTATCAAAGATCACTGTATTGGTCAGGTTTCTCCAGAAAAACAGACAGGAGATTATTTATATATAATTTATTATAAGGAATTGGATCATACAATTATGAAGGATGACAACTCCCAAGATCTGGAGTCAGCAAACTGAGACCCAAGAGACCTAAAGCATAGTTCTGGTCTGAGACAGAAGGTCTGAGACCCAGGAGAGCCAAAGTATAAGTTTCAGCCTGAAAGCTGGCAGACTTAAGATCTAAGAAAATCTGATGGTTCAAGTGGAGTCCAAAAGCAAGGGAAAAAAATGATGTCACAGCTCATCAGGCAGGCAGGAGGAGTTCTCTCTTACATGCAAGCTGTCAGTCTTTTTGTTCTCTTCAGGTCTTCAAGTGATCAGATGAGGCTCACCCACATTCAGGAGGGCAATCTGCTTTACTCTGTGTATTCAAATGTTAACCTCACCCAGAAATAGCCTCACAGACACACTCAGAGTAATGTTTGATCAAATATCTGGGACCCTGTGGCCCAGCCAAGTTGACACATAAGATTAACCATCATAGTGACCCAGCTGGTAAATAGTGGATCAGGATGTGAACTCCACAGTCAGATGAATATGAAGATTTTGACCTAAGGGAAATATTTGGGCTAGAAGGAGATAGAGACTGGCGAGTGACCAGCATGTTGATGATAACTGAAGCCACAGGAGTAAATGAAATAACCAGGGAGGTCACGTGGTTTAAAAAGAGACGATAGCCTAGAACAAAAATGTAAGGATTCTCAGCATTCAAGAGATGGGCTGAGCCAAAGACACGAGGGAAGAATGGCCAGAGAGATGCAAGGGAATTCAGGGGAGAAACTAAAAGGAAAGGATGTTGGGGAGGGAGGTGAAAGAGCAAAGTACCTAATGACCCTGGCGAGGGTCATTCCAGGGGCACTGTAAGCCAGACTATAGTCATTGAGGACTCATAGAGGATAAATCCAGCTAGTAGATGTGTATAAGTTTTTAAAGGAGTTTGTCTCTTAGGGAAGGTGAGAAAAAATTGGGAGCTGAAGGGAGATGTTGGGAAAGGCTTGCAGCTTGTTTTTAGGATAGAGAGACTTTGGCATTTGGGGTGAGTGAGATTTGGGAGCAGGCGGACTACCAGTCATCCAGGGGAAAGAATCTCCGATACATGGGACAAGCCCAGGATTGAGTCTGAGTCCTGCTCTGCCACGCCCCCGAAGGCAGATGATTTTGGCTCTCCAGGCATCATTTGTAGACTAGCCTTCCTTCAAAATACTGTTGCGGGTAAGTCAGAAATCACATGAAGGTCCTCTGCCAATAAGAATCATTATTTCCAATACAAAAGGCAAAGGAAGACACCTCCAAGCTCTTGAAGCCCAAGAGTCTATGAAATAGCTGTGTGGACAACTGAATCAAGGAAATCCTGAAATGGGAAAAGCTTGGGAGAGGAGACAAGACCGGTTTGTGAAGGCTGATACTGAGGTCATGGCAGGAAATCAAAAGTGGAAATACTTAGCAGATATGGGGAGACAGAGACCAGACGCAGGAGAACAGTCAGGGATAGTGAGAGAGCGCTGGCGTTCCTTGGCCAGGAGGTGAGCATGAGTCAACATGGGGTTGTGTAATGCTTGGCAAAGTCTAACAAGAACACCCATAACTGCTGTGCATTTAGCAATTACTTTGTGTCAGGCCTTTTTCCTAGATCTTCAAACCCCATGATTACCTGCAGTTTACACTTGAGAAAATGGAAGCCAGGGAGGCCACCCAACTAATGAATGATGCAGCTCAGATTCAAACACAGTCACTCTGGCTCCCAAACCTACATTCTTTCCACTCCCTCATGCTGCTCCAAAGCATGGTGTTTTAGGGGACAAAAGGAAAACAGCTTACGGGGCTGAGGGATGTTGAGAGGATGCAAGGTATGGAGGCCCAGAAAGGACAGAGTGTCAAGGCTGTGGAACTGGCAAGCAGTGCCCCACACTGCAGGCATCAAAACTGAGGGCCGAGCGGCACTACTGACTTGGTGAGCAGAGGGTTCCTAGAAGTGCAGATGGTTGGGGGTGAGGACTGTGTCGGGAAAAACCAAGGTACCCACATGGAGCAGGCCTGCATGTTCTCATGGTCCCGCAGTGGTGCTGGTGGAGAAACTCCCACGGAAAGCAAATCAGCTGCTGTCTGACGGCCACTTCATGCAGCTAATCAGGGAAGGAAAAGCCAAAGCACTCGACCTCACACAGCTCACAACTTAATTAGGGACACTGGCTTTCAAACATGACAACCAGAGAACATACAGCCTGGAGGGAATACCTGTCCGCCCCAAGATGCCACCAATTGCCATGACTCTGTCAATTTTGGGGGGTGGGGGTGGGACGTGAGCTCCTGAGAGAGAGCTGGGGCAGCCATCTGTGCAGCATCTGTGTATGATGGCAGTGGGAGCCCAAGAGGGAGACTGACTGCCCAAACAGCGTGTGCTGCTGGAGTAGAAAACAGAGTACAGGACAGAACCCTAAGTAGCATCAGCATGTCCAGGACCGGCTAAAACAAGTAGACCCCTAATGACACTGAAAAGAGTGACCAGAGGGGAAGGAGGACAGGCAAGATCCTAGGTAGGGAAGATGTGAACTGAGGCTGAATCCCTGATTCAAGTGCCCCCTTTCAGCCAGAGCCAAGAGGGGCCTCCTCCTCTCTCCACACCTGCCGTGCCGGCTCACTGCCTTCCCGGTCTGCCCAGCCGATTCAGCATTATTTCCTCTTTCCCGCCTCATTTTCTAAATTCACAGCCCTGTGAGTGTCGTCCTTGTGAGAGAAACAAGGCTCTGGACTCTTCTCTCCGGTTGCACTTCCGCCTGCCTACTGCCCCTCCTCACCTGTTGCAGGTCAAGAGAGGACACGCAGAATTCCTCTGCTGGACCAGCCTCAGCCTCGGGTGCCTGTGCCAGAGAAGCTATCAGCTGCCACACCGCCTGAAATGCCAGCATTCTCATCAATGCCTCTGGTGAAGGATTATTCTCCCCTCTGGCTCCTGTCTTAAAATGTAAATGTACCCGGAAAAGTAACAGATTTGGTCTGTAATACTCAAGAGCGAGTCATTGAGAAGACCTCTTGGACGTGCCTCAGAGAATTAAACACTTTGGGAGTCTTGGGCAGCTGAAGCTGGCACCGAGAGAGATGGCTTAGGGAACAGAGAGGGAAGGTGGAGGGGCTGGGAAAATCGGAGCCCATTACGCAATTTTGTCCTGCGTTAACCTCATCCCTTGGCCTGGGTGCAGGGCAAGTTCTAATAATTCATTCGTGGCTGAGGCTGTAGATACTCCAGCCATACCCCCTGGGAGCTACCTCAGAACTCACCTACAGACATTTGCCAAATAACTGGGAGGAAGGCCAGAGGATCTGGAAAGTTAATGTCCTGCAGAAAAAATGGGGGTCCATTCCGAGGAGTGTTCTATGTGCTCTCTCCGAGGGTCCCCAGTCTGCCTGGGCCCCAACTGCCCACAGCCACGACCCCTTCATTAGTGCACCTTTAATTGCTCACCCTTCAGTGTGCTTCTGGAATCACCTCTGAAAAAAAACTATTCACACCCAATAGATACAATAAATATTCACACGCCAAACTATTCTTGTTTCAGATTTGGCTTTAGTGGGAATAGGAACCAAGACACTATATTATAATGGAACTTTCCCTGTTGTTCCTGCTACCAATGGAGGAGAAAAAGAGCCCACTTGCTTCTGAAACAACCCACAGACCCAAAAGTTAGAAATGTACATTAAAATCCCAAATGCCCCTATCCTTCGCCCCAGTAATTCTAGAAGTTTTACTTAACTTAAAAAAACTAACAGACTGTATGCAAAAATGTATGTGTAAGGATGTTTATTACCAAGCAGAAGAGTAAAAATTGAGAGGCAGCTTAAATTTCCAGCAGAAGCAACTTGTAATAAATTATGGTAATCCTATGTTGCCATCAGAAATAATAAATCGATTTTTCTTGCCTCTTTGCATGTCTGTGGTAAGTTAAGTGAAACTGCAAGTGACAAAGCATCATGTGCAGCTGCAATCTACTTTCGTAAATACTACATTCATGTGCGAACATGTGTGCAGGAAGAATCTGGAAGGATGACAACAGAATGTTCATAGTGGTTCTCTTTGGGTGTAAGAATTGGGGATTGTGGATTATTTTCATTTCCTTCTTTACACCTTTACTGATTGGTTAAAAAATACCTTTTTTTTTTTCTTTTTACCACTAAAACAACTTTTAAAACTCGGAAGAATTGTAAATAATAAACTAATGGCCCTAGCCGCACGGAACTGAACTCCACCGCGGAAACAGAAGGGAACCGTCCCACTTAGCCAGAGCCAGGGCACAGCTCTAAGCAAGTCATCAACTACATCTGCTCGCTCGCCAGCGATAGGTCACGTGTCCAGCATGTGCCATCCCACCTGACTCGGAGGAAACACATGCGCTGCCCGGCATCCCTGCTGGGGTCGCCCTTCAGGCCCGGCCGTACCCCACCCCCTCTCTGAGACCACCTCCCCC
>NC_043709.1:108751882-108752902 GCF_006229205.1 Suricata suricatta
CGTCCCACTTAGCCAGAGCCAGGGCACAGCTCTAAGCAAGTCATCAACTACATCTGCTCGCTCGCCAGCGATAGGTCACGTGTCCAGCATGTGCCATCCCACCTGACTCGGAGGAAACACATGCGCTGCCCGGCATCCCTGCTGGGGTCGCCCTTCAGGCCCGGCCGTACCCCACCCCCTCTCTGAGACCACCTCCCCCTCCCCCTTCAGGCCTAGAGCCCCAGCTGGCACTCAGCAGGTCCCTTTCCAATTTGCTGCACTTTCGGGAGTTCGCTATTCCCACGGGAAGAAGGAAGACCTCGTTGCCATGGTGATGTGAGCCCTCCAACCCCGGGGCCTGCCCGGGAGGCCCAATCCTTCCCAGTGCTGCCCGCCACAACTCCCCCAGCTGAGGGCGGCCTCGGTGGGCCCGCCCTGCCCAGTGGGAGAAGGGTTTTAGGCTCCAGATTCTTTGGGCCCGAGGGAAGGGGGCACATGAATGAAGAACCCAAGCTAAGAGCGAAGGGGAAGGAAGACAAATGGATAAGAAGGATTTTTACAAGCCCTTCTGCCCTTTCCTCCCACCCACCGGGACTCCTCAGTCAAAGGGGGTTTCTCTGGATCGGGAGCATTTGGGTGGGGATGTCGGCCACTCTGCTTTCGTCTCAACGGCTTCCAGGAACCCCGGGGCATTTTTAAAAGTTTCTGGAACGTAGCACACTGGAATGAAGCTTTAACCTCTCCTGCCCCTCCAGCCTGGGGTCTGAAAGGAAGCAGGGATGGGGGCAGCAAGCGGGTCGGAGCGACCAGCCGAGCCCCGCAACAGTGGGTGGAAAGGAGGCGACGCTTTCTGCCCCCGGGGCTGCGCCGCCCAGCACTGGACCCGGGTCACCGCGCAGAGAGCTACCGGGGTCAGGCAGGAGGCCCGCGGCCCACCGGGACCACCGCCGTTCCCCGCCCCCACCGCCACGCCCAGAGGGAGGTGGTGCGCGGAGCGGGCGGGGTGGGGCGGTCACGCGCACCGCCCCGGGGCTGGGGCCA
>NC_043709.1:108753002-108818021 GCF_006229205.1 Suricata suricatta
GGAGCGGGCGGGGTGGGGCGGTCACGCGCACCGCCCCGGGGCTGGGGCCACGCCCCGCCGCCCAGGCCACGCCCGCTCTTAAAGCAGGCTGGCTGCCTAGGGGCCTCCCTCAGGGGCGGCGTGGAACTCGCAGACCTTAGCTCTCAGAAAGAATTTTGTCTCCTGTTACTCACCCCAGGGTGGCTGCCCAGGGAAAAGCTCCAAGCATATCATCGACTGGCCTGGAAACCCTTTCATCTCTGCTCCATCAGCAGCAGCTCTTTGATTAATTGAGTCTCCTGGCTTTGGAGCCTCCAACCATTGCCACGCTGTAAATCCCTGCGTGCCTGCTGGTTTATATCTGGGGCACGTGTACACCTAGGCGCACCCCCTCTCCTCAGCCGTCTTCCCTCTTCCTGCTGCCTCCCTATCCCTGACGCTGTAGGACTTCGGTTGCAAGGAACTCTAGGTTCTTCCAAGAGTCTTTTTCCCTCCAGCCTCTTCGCGCAACGACCTACTCCAACACCCAACACCTGACATTTTCCTTCAAGAACACCGTCCCTCCCCTCAGTGTCCACACACACACACACACACACACACACACACACACACACTTGTTCCCTTCTCCTCCATCAGTCCAGTGAGAAGTCAGCTCACCCACAGCACAAGAGCACAGACAGTTGACAGCTGCCCACACAGCCCAGGAGGGCTGCACACCCAGCAGCACGCCCTTGTGGAAACAGTGCTTTTGACAACCCCAGGCATCGTATTTCATGAGTGAGCCAAATGTAGAAAGGATTAGCTGTTTCACCCAATAAGCCCACATCTGTAGTTACATTCTGATGGGGATAAAATTACTCTGGTTATTAATCCTTCTGCTTTAGGGTATAAGCTGATCACCAGCTGGGCTCAGGGAAAAAAAAATCTATCCCAGCTCCTGCCAGCCTTCTGCCCCATCCTCACCTGTCCCATCTTCTGTGCTGTATTGTGCACATATAGGTCTGTAGACCAAGTTGAAGGCCACCAACTGAGGCACCTCTGCAGCCCCAGTCTCCTGCAGAGGACATGCATTCAGTCATGTATGTATTGAGAATCTACTTTATGCAAGACATCATTAGTCTTCACTGTGGCAGAAATAAAAATGATTCCTGCATGGCCCATGTCTTTTTCATGCTGAAAAAAAGCTGAAGTGGGCGGTCAGAAACTGCATGTGGTTTTGGGGACTTCCTGCCTTGAGGCACCCTGGGTGTATCAGATGGCCTAGGGGAATACAATTCAGTATGGGCAGTATTTTCTAAGCCATCTGCCAACAAAGACTGTAGCCATTTTCTCTAGCCTTTGCTTATGTGGCTTCTCCTACAGGCAACCAGCAGGACAGGATCACTTTGTTTCTATCACTGATCCTTTCTCTTTGGACCCCAAATCTGTAGGCACTGGTGACTTCCAAGAAGTCTCCATTCTCACCAAGAAGCGAGAAGCAGGTTGAGAGCCAAGGTTTACTCTTTCCAGATGATCAGGCCTGCAGCACAACACACAAAGAAGTGACATTACTGAGAGGCCACTTTCCCCGGTCACTTCGGACCTGCCAAGTGTGGGCTGACCAATCATCCAAAGTGGGACCTCTCAATAGTGAAAAGACGTGCCGCTGATAATTTTACGTGGAACTTTCCTGAGCAAACCACAAGGTGTTCACCTTCCCTAATGGGTCATTTCCATTTGCAAGGGCCATGATAAGAGGCACTACTGAAATACAACAGTTGGTTAGCTCCTTTCTGAATCTTCAATCCATTTTAAGAATTTTAGATGTGCATCCTGAGAGAATTTCTGTCTTCTACAGACATTTTCCTAGCATCATTTTGCTGTAGAGAACTAGCAAATTCCTCCAAAGGAAACTAGATTAAAACTCATTTTTAAGCCACTCCTGTTTTTAATACTGTTCAATTCTTATTGCAGTGATTGAATTAAATACTCCCTTTTAAAATGAAAAACAAAAAATCAGTCCTGGTCCTCTAGTGTGGACCCTTACTTCAGCCCTTCCCCTCTCCTTCATTGGTTTGCCCACTTTCCTGATACACCTGTATTTCTACTCTCTGACCCTGGATCAACCCAAATATCTGCTTTTATTGGTGCCCTCTATGTTTAAGATGCTGAAAGATAATGGAGGTTATCATCAATAATGTCCATTAAGTGAATGAATCAGGATTGATGCCATGACACAATGATGCTTCCTACCCTTGAATACATGTCACAGTTGCTCAGTTACTCTGCTGGCATTCTCATTTACCATCATAATGTTCCAAGGCTTCGGTAACTCAAATCTCCACCTACCCCCAACTCTTGGCAGTGGCCCTAACTTCTTTAAAAACAAAAAACAAAACAAGATAAACTTGAGATATGAGCTTCTCAAGGTTTCTAAACTCTCTTCCATCTCCAAACTACACACGTTAATGAACACCCCTCCTTTCCACGCCATCTGCATGACCCCCATAGGTGCTGACATGTATTTACATAGGACCTTCTGCCCACAGCCTCACCACAAAATTTGTTGATCCTTAGTTGGGCTCCTAAAGACTCATGCTGCACCAGGGAGAACCTTTCCATAGAATCTTGGGTTTGGGATAAAAAGGGTTAGTCCATCTGTTTCCCGTGGCTGCAGCCGTCTGCCTTGTTTCCCCATCAGACTGAAGAAGCTGAGACCCTACAAGGGATATGAATATTCTCATCTCCATATTCAAAAACTAAATAATAAAACAAAGGCTTTCTTTCATCTCTGTCCCTCCCTCCCAGCCCCTTCCCTTCTACCTCCATTTTCTTACATCCTACAATACCCAATCAACTGCTATGGTCGGGCTTCCTCTCATCTTCCTTCTGTTCACCTAAATAAAGAGGTAAACTGAGGCAAGCTCCAATCACTAGAATTTGGGTTTATTTGGTACTATCAGCACAACTGAAGTTCAGAAAATGCATTTTGTAGCAAGCCACAGACGAGTCCATTGAGGGTTTGGGGCAGGCTATATTTATGGGCAAAGAGTGCAAAGAGGGGGAAGTCCAGCCAGAATCCAGGTAGGAATTTCATGGGATTGAAGATGGAAAGGAATTCTTGACAGATGTTCATTGCTGATAAGATGAGTCTCACTCTTCCGTAAAGCAGACATTTACAGAAAATCAGTATCTTGTTTCTGAAATTCTGTTCTTCTGAGGGGAAATGCAGGAGACTCTTTATTTCATAGCCTGTGGTTCCATTTTAGATTTAAATCCTTTTATACCTCTTTCCTCCTGAGCAGTGTGTTGCAAACTATCTCCACTTCCTCATGTCCGTGCCACTTACCTGCACATCTGGCATCAGCAACCACTCTCTCTCCCTTGAATCTTGCACTTATCTTGACGGTTTTCCTCCTGGTTCTTGCTCTAACACAAAGAAGCTTGACCTGCAGATGCTGTACCAGAATCTAGATGCCCTAAGAATCTAAAGCTCTAGGTTTTTCCAAACTTCTTCTCACCCATAGATATGCAGCTGGCCTATTCTTGCTCTCCTGGAGCACATGATTATAGTGGAAAAAGAGAGTGGAAGGAAAGCAGGGATAGAGGCGAAAGAGGGTGCTAGGGATATATTCATGAGAGTCTAAGTTTTAGTGACATTTAAGTTTTGTATTTTCGCTTCATGTTAATCAGTGCTTGATTATGCATTTTAATTTATCATTTCATTGGCACCAAGGGATTGGGTGCAATCTTTTCAGGCTGGAATATATTCTCAATGTTTCAGAGAATTTCTGCTTCTAAAGTGAGTCTCTCTGCTCCTCAGATTGGGAAGTATTGACTCGAGGAATAAGCTTCCTTAAAATGTGAGTGCTTTCTGCAGACCCAGCAGCATCAAAGGGAGAGACAGAAATGTAACACCTGGGTCTTGCCCTCAAAAACTCATAGGCTCATTAGGAAAGACACAAGAACACTTAAAAAATTAAATACATTCATGAAGTAACAATGTGGGACATATCACAAAGCGGTATGTTGTTAAGTGATGTGGCAAGAAATCTGTCTCTGTAGGAGAATGACCATGGGGGCTTCTCAATTTGGGAGGGTTGAACAAGGCTATAGATGAAAAGTAAAAGTTATGTAGACAGAGAAGAAGAGAAAGATTCTAGGTATAAAGGAACTTCATGAGCCAACAAAGTCCTGAACTTGGGATCAAGATCAGAGTGAACTGAATGGAGGGCTCTTGTGGGGGCAACGTGGACAATATGGGTTATCCTCTTATCAAACTGAGTACATACTCAAGACATCAATACAGCAAGGACACCAACTATTGCCTAAGAATTTGTTGCTCGTTATTGTTTTAAAAGCATCGAGAAAACATGATGGAGAAAATTCATTATACTTATTCTATGGTTTTAAATAATGTATATTCATTTCTATGGAGAGTAGAAGTGAGACTCACAATCTTAACAGTGTTTCTTCCTCTAAAGGTCTAACACAGCCTCTTAGGAGAAAGTCAACTTGCAGCCATATTCTGGGAGACTCGAATTCCAAGTGAGACAGTCAGACTCTTCATACCCTGATATGCAAAGAGCTTCAAGGGCAATGACAACCTTACATTCTCTGGGTCTCTGCAGTTAGACACCCTTTTGTCTAATCCTGGGCTTCAGATCCTTTACTGCACAGCATACAGCTACAGGGCCATACTTGTAAGAGTTTTCTTCATTGCAGTGACTTATGCCTCTTCATTTCATTGCCATTGTTGATTGGCACTGGTTGGAAGAAATAATATCCTCTTGAATGTGAAGCCTCCTTTGAAGAAGAGCCCCTGAAACAACTGGTGATGTTTATTGCTTTTATTAACTTGACAGTCTGGAGACAGTATTGATGATATTTATACAACTCTTTCATTCCTTCAGGTTACTGGGACACCACTTTGTTGCTGTCACCTCTACCCACACGTGCTTGAGAGAATGAAGATATGGCAGTGTGATGCCGTGCATCCCAAGTATCTGGGAAATGAGTAAATGAGAGAATAAGTGAATAATTAAAGAGGATCCGTGCTAAGAAAATGCATCCCAAGGTTGAGCAGCTGGAGCAGATGGTGGCAGCCTTAGCCCTTAGCCTAAGGGCTCTCCTTCTGCTGGACCCAGGTCAGGGACAACGTCCAGTTTGCCAGTCATCTGTTAAGAGAGACCCGGGAAGACAGTTCTCTCCAGTGGTCAACTCAGCCCTCCCTAACTGCATCTTCCGTGAGTCTGTCTGCCCACTCCATTAATGCCAGCGGCTCTTCTCAGGGTCAAAGTAAAGCCAGCCCAGGATGCAAGTCCACAGAAGGTCTTGGTGGAGAGGCATGTACAGAAACACCATTCAAAGCGATGGGGACCTGCAGGAGGCAGAGGGGGGCCCCAGGGATTCATGCAGGCAGAGTAATTACACGGAACACAACCGCTCTCCGGGCCAGCACCACTGCCCAGAGCGTGGCCCTGAACGAAGGTGGATTGCTTCAATTATCTGGGCATCTTGATGAATGGGCCCTACACACGCTCCAGGGAAGATGGGAGGAAACTAGCCACAGATTAATCACTCGTGGCATCACTGAACGGACGCTGTTTAGAGCCTGTGAGGGCCACAGGCACGACAGGTTCACAAAAGCAGAGAGGGAAACAGAAGGCAATTAGGCCACAATTAGAAAAAAAAAGGGAGGAAGCAGATACAACATTAAGACTCATCTTTTTGCTAATTTGCATAAAGGTAGTGACAATTAAAGTAGCCCAGGTAGGACTGGACAGTGGAATACAGTTCTGGAATTGCCTGGCCTAACATATGTCCAGGAGCTGGGGCCCCAAAGGTAACCCCAAACCAGAGAAGGAATGTCTCAGAGGCAAAAGGAGGGAGGAGCAAGGGAATGAGACAAGAATTGATGACATCAACCCAGAAAAGGTTTCCAGAGAAGATGAAGCCAAGTGCTGTTCCAGCTTTTCCTAGGACTTTCACATTATGCACCATTAGTGGGGTCTCAGTGCCTCTCTGCCCCTAGGTTACTATGGGGTATGCATGTGTTTAAATAGAATTCTTTTTCCCTTGAGAAATATCTGATTGTGTGTGTTCAGCCTTTAACATATGGTATATCATAAATGTTTATTGAATGATTGAATAAAAATAGCATTTGCTCCACTTCTATCGTGTCAGGCTATATGCTAAGTGCTTGACACAAATAAATTTAATGTAATTCACACAATCTTCCTACGAGGTGGTTTTCAATTCCTCTTTTAGGGATAAAAAAAACCCTGAGGCTCAAGTAAGTGAAGTAACTTGTTTAGCTAGTAAGTGACCATATGTTGGATGGAAGAAAAGACAGGCAAGAGGGGCACGTGTGAAATGGGGGAAGACTGAGAGAGATTGCCCGGGATGGGGAGGGCTGGGGGGAGAGGGCAAGGGAGAGGGTGGGTGGAAGGGACACCTTCAGAAAGGCTGTGAAGAGTCTCAGAGAATTTCTTTTGAAAATCATCTGACTTAACCAAAATGTGCCTGGCAGGCAGATCCACTTTAATTCCTCTTTAGAGTCCTGTGTGAGTCCTGTGAAGAGCTGTGAAAACTAGCACCGCCTCACATGGGCCTGAAAGAAAATAAACCAGCAGGGCAGGATTTTCAGTGAACGTAAAACCTATGACAGAAGCGACCCCAACTCTTTGGGCTACTGACTCCTGCAGCCTTTGGCTACTGCACACAGACACGGGACAGAGCGGGTGGACAGTGTGCCCTTTGTCCAGCATGCTGATTGTCAAGAAATGATTCTGAGAACCTCACAGAAGGTTCTATTCAGGATAACAACAATAATAACCATTGAGTGACTGAAGGAAAATATGAATAAGAAAAGAAAAGTCAGATGACCTCACAGATATGCACACTAAATCATCTGCCTCAGGTACAGGAAGGCAGGACACGATTTGGACTCTGAGCTACCCAACAGCCTAAGCAATGAAGAAAATCATCAATTGCAAGGGCCATGATATCCACGGGACAAAAATAAACCCATGGTTTAGAGGAAGCACCGCTCTCTCTGATGCTGAAATCCCAGAAGTTTTTGTCTTGGCAACACACACAACAGCCCCGTACGGTGTTACTATCAGTGGGTTTCATGTTTATGTCCCTGGACTCCACCCTGGCTGCTCCACACCTGCGTCACCAGCAGTCTCTGAGGCCAGAAACCCAAAGGCATCACAAGAAAGTGCTTCCTGACTACTGCTGTTGCTGACACTTCCTTGGAGCCAAACCCCAGAGTAAGATGAGCCTCAGTGGGCTTCAATGCTGCCCACGGGCACTGCTTTTGGAGCCTTGTTCCCAACCAGAAGCTGCAGCTGTCCCAAAGCCTGAGTCTCCAGGCTCTGCCCCAGGGACGGGAAGTATTCAGTAACCTGGGAGAAAGCCCTGACAACCAGGGACTAACCCAAAGGGAACAGGTAGAAAATGGCAAATGCTACTGAGAAAATGCAGATCACAGGATGGGAGCCATCAAAGGCTATCCTGTCAGCTCCCTACAGGAAGCCCAGACAAGTAGGAGAATCCCTCAGGGCCAGTTCCATGGTCCGGTCATGGCTGCTGGATGAGGTTCTACAGACACTACAGGTCAAATTCTAACTTTGACTCAAGTACCATGGGCTGAGCACTCTTTACGCACCGGGACAGCTGGAGAAGCACGTGTTCCAGCCCAGTGCATCCCCACTCTCAACTCTGGGGGGGCGGGCGTTTCTATGAGTCACATTTTCAGAGTAGGAAGCAGGCTCAGAGAGGCAGAGGCCACATGCACTGGTGCTATGTCACTGCGGTTCCTGCTGCTGTTTCTCCAAGGCCTCACATCAGATCTCTCCATTTTCCCATGTTGGCAAGCACAAGCTGGGCCGTGACTGCTATGCACAGTCCTCTTCCGGTTCAGAACAAGACTTGACAAGTCATACATAGACCTTTAGAACAAACAACAAAATGAGATTGCTAGACCATGAAAGTACAAGTCACTTTGCCCCCTTTTACAGTCCCTCCTTCCTTCCAGCACAAGTATTTTATGAAGTATGTGCCGTGTCCCTTTCCCAGGCACACGAACCTTGGAGGTGAATGTCACACAGACCCTGTGCTCAAAAGTCTACACTCTGCTGAGGAGACAGACGAGCAGTTGGGGATTTCCAAACACCAGAAGGAAGGGCCAGCACGGGGTGCCGTGAGGCCGAAGAGGAAGCTCCCTGCCCCCATGGGTACACAAGTTTCACCTGCCTGAGAAGTTGAATGTGAAAAAGGTCGAGGTGAGGGATCATACAGATGCGGAGGTTGTGAGACAGGCCCTGGCAAGGGAGGTGGCACAGAACTCACCAGAGGCCTGAGCAGGGGCTCAGGGGCTCTGGCTGGTTCCCAGCCAGGCACAATTTTGTCTAGAGACAAAAGGTCTGCAGGCATTTTTGGCCGATGCAACTGGGTGTGTTTGGGGGGAGGTGGGGGCAGTCAGGGGAGGATGCTCCTGGCATCTACCAAGAGGCCAGAGATGCTGCTAACAGCCCTGCAGTGCACAGGACCCTCCTACAGCAAAGAATGATCCAGCTCAGACTGTCTGGAACTGAGGACCCCTGCCCTGCAGTCCTTAGGAGCTGCTGGGGGCTCTGAGCAGGGCCGTGAGCTGATTATAGCTGTGTTCTTTACTCTCTTGCCCAGATTGAAGAAATTAAGAAACTGACTTTTTTTTTTTTTTTTTTTTAGCAAAATTCAGCTCAGGGATGACTGTTGGAAACAGGGAGCAGATGGTCTAGAATGCAGAGAGGTCCATCCTGAAAAAAACATGGCACTGTGAGAGCCCCCAGAACCTCTATGTTAAAATGGGGTGAGAGATTTACTGAATTTTATTTTATTTAATACATTTTATATTGAATAAATTTTATTTATTACTGTTCTTGATTTGTTCCTGTGTTACTGTAATGATGAAACACAATAGTATTTATGAAAGGCTTTGTGAAGTGAAAAGCAATGTGAGTGACAGATATTTTTGTACTATAGAGTACCTTTTAACAATTACATAACTATTATGTGCTAATTATATTAAAGTGGAAAATATAATTAAGTGAAGAGGACAGTAAAGCTCACCCATCATTTCACTATCCAGAAATAACATTTTAACATTTAAGTGTATATTTTTAGCATCCTAAACTTGTGTGTATATGTGTGTGTCATTTTTTCAGTAAAAACTGGGATCATGGGGCGCCTGGGTGTTTCAGTTGATTAAGCGTCCAGCTCTTGATCTCAGCTCTTGTCTTGATCTCAGGGTTGTGAGATCAAGGCCAGTGTTAGGTTTCATGCCCAGGAAAAAAAAAAAAAAAAAGATACATGCACCTTTATAGGGGCTCCTGAATGGCTCAGTCACTTGAGCATCTGACTCTTGACTTTGGCTCAGGTCATGATCTCTTGGTTCATGTTTGAGCCCCGAATCAGGCTATGTGCTGGCAGTGCAGCCTGCTTGGGATTCTCACTCTCCGCCCCTCCCCCATTCTGCCCCTCCCCCATTCATGCACACCTGTGCACACACACACACTTTCTCTGAATTTCTCTCTCTCAAAATAAATTAACTAAAAAATACATAGGCTTATTGCTTTCCCCGCAAGTATGCAATACAAATAGCATTCTTATCAATGAAATGTTTCTATGTTATTATTTTGTTCTTGGATAGTGGCATTACTTCAAATTTTCTGTGTTTACAAACAAAAATTTCTGGCATTTGCTTCTCCTTCTTGATGAGGCGCAGCAAGTACTTCCTTCCGGGATGGAAGAGGTGGATGCACCTTTGTCACGGTAACTTTGCTTCCTGCTCAGGAAGGGGGAGGGTGGACAGGTGGCCCACCCTGAGAGGCACCTGATGCATTTCAAAAGGGCCACAAATGCCCCCTACAATCAGTCCCAGCAGTCCAATCTCAGGCCACATTTTTAGAGCCCATCCAACTGGGAATGGTAAGCCTGAAACTTGCTTTACTCTAACAATTGATTCATCAACTTAGAGACCACCACAACAATAGTCCTCTGTGGCATCCTACACCTAGAAGGGGCTGAGCCAGCCCGGCAATGGCCGTGAATGTGCACTGACTCACCCACACTCTTGACACAAGTTCCTTTGCAGCGAATGGCACAGGGTCGAGAGATGGCCAGTCTTCATCGAGGAGGGCACCTGTGGGATGAGTACTGGGTGTTGTATGTAAGCGATGAATCACGGGAATCTACCCCCAAAACCAAGAGCACACTGTGTACACTGCATGTTAGCTGACTTGACAATAAATTGTGTGTGTGTGTGTGTGTGTGTGTGTGTGTGTGTGTGTGTGAAGATGGCAGGCCTTGTCTGTGGTGCTGGACTAATGTAATGCAAAACTGGTGGTTCATCTCTTCCAGAGACAAATTCAAACTGTGAAAAAGCTACACTGCAGAGAACTGAAAACACAGAAATCACCTAAATATCCAAAACAAAGCGTGGGACTATATTCCATCTACTTCCTGGAATATTAATCTCTTATTTTCACTGATAACTGTCAAGACTATGCAACAACATCAAAAATTCCCAGGACAAAATATTAAATGAGAAAAGGGCACAAAATTGTATTGAAAATAAGACTACTACTGTGCTTAAACCAGCATTTTCATATGAAAAGAGGTAAATAGAAATATCCTCAAATTGTCACAGCTGCTATGTTAAGTGAGTTCATGGGTAAGTTTTTTTTCTTTCTCTGTTTTCAAAATGTTCTGTAAGTGGCGATGATTACTTTCATCGTGAATATATCTGTGCATGCACGTGCGGTGTGCATATGCGTGTATAAGCAGGCTACTTATGTGCCGAGTCCTCTCTTCACACACCGTAGGAGTAGAGGTGGAGGGATGAGAAGGGCAGAGAGGCCGTCTGGGTTTAGCAAATGCTAGTCCCTCTCCTGCTAGAAGGTAAGCAGGAGAGTCACAGTAAGGGTTGCCCATGTCCCCAGGTGGCCTGTTTATGTCATCTGTGAGGATCATGCCTGGGCTGACACCCCCAAGATTTAGCTCTGAGGTAGACAAAAGAACTAAACCCTGACTAGGCTTTCCATGACTCCAATTAATAAACCACTCCAATATCACAGACACTGTTGGGACCTATAAAGTCTGCTTTCCCATGACCCCTCAGTGTCCACCAGTGTCCCACTCACGTGGCCCCACACCAGGCAGGAAGAAGCTGGAATCTTTGGAAGGCATTGGTCTGCTTGCCGGTTAATCCCTTGGCTAAATCTGCCGGGCTCCAGAATTTTCCAGCCCTCTTGAGGCCCAGGAGGCTGCACCTGCTCTCAGAGGCACCTTCTCTGCAAGCCAGCCCTGGGGTGGGCAGGATGGATGGGAAAGGCTCTCCTCCCTTCCTTTCATCTTGGGTTGGCAGTTCTGGGAGAAATAAAGTGGGGGCGGGGAAGGGGAGTGTGGAGGGGAGGTCCCAGTCTTCAGGTCCCACCTGGAGGCCCAGCTCCATCAAGCAGCCATGAGGTTGGCTTGGGGTACGGGACAGGTAGTGGGGCTCCAGAGCTGCCCTCCTCTCCTTCCTACCCAGGGGGTCTGTGTGCTTCTGCTCATGCTCTCACTTCCCTCTCAGTTCGCCACCCCGGGTCATTGTGTCTTGCTGATTATCAGCATCTGATACCCTGTCTTCACATTCTTGGACTCTCTTTAGCCCTCTTAGCATCTTTATTGTGTGCCTATTGCCAGCCTCGGTCTATCATCCCCCCTGAGAACACAGTGCCAGCCCTCCTGGAGCAGACAAGGCTAACCTGTGCCCCATGGGTCAAGGACTCATGCTGCAGCTCCCCCAGCTCTCCCAGCAAGAGAGAGCTCGGCTTCCAAGCAGAAGGACGGAGGGAGGAGGCCTTCCATCCTGTGTGGCTCCCTTGCTAGGCTGCCGAGGGAGAGGAGGGGAAATGGCTTCTTCCACTCTGCTGACTCTCTGCACTTGCTTTTTTGCTTTTTCAAACTAACACCGCAGGCTAAGGGATTAGGGACAAGGAGAGGACAGAAGAGGAAGGGAACACAGTTCTGCATCTGTGGAAAGAAACGTCCTTCCTGGCCCGGCTTTTGGCACCAGGCACTGCTCCCCACTGAGGTTTGATAGAAATGAGGTCACAGGGAAAGAAGAGAGGAACATGTCCTCAAACTCGGCGTGCCCTGAGTTTGAGTCCCGTGGTGGCCCTAAATGGCATAACCATTTGTGCGCTGAGGTGAAGCGGTGACACGGCAGGCCCAAAGAGGAACGGCTGTCACACCCAGCGCTCCAGGAATTCGGAGGCCTGGATTCTGGAGCACATGCAGTGTGTGTTATTCTTACCACAAACCAGAACTATGTTCCTTTTTGAAATGGTTGGCTCCACAGCTGTTTGAAAATCCCCTGGTACTTGGAGACAAATGATCCAAGTCAGGCTGTGCTAACAGGCCAGGCGGGAGGTGTGACCGATGTGGGCCCACGGCTCCATCCTCAGGCCTATCAATCACTGCTCAGTGGAATTCCCGAGGGGCCACCGGACTCTCCGACAATATTGTTTGTATTAGAACACGATTGTGAAACTTCCAGAAAAAAGAGTGGTGGCAGAGAGCACGCCCAGTGGGCCAGCTGAGAGAACTTGCCTGCGGTGAGGCAAGGCCTGGGTTGTGGGCTGAGCCATTCCCTGCCAGGCCATCCCTGAGGAGATGCGGGAACATTCCCTAACGTGGGAGCCAGAGCCACCTTGGAGGGGAAGGAGGCGGGGGAGCTCACCTAAAGGGCTCCGCATGCCTGTCACGGTATGGTTTCCACTGGGCTTCACACCTCCCAACCCCAAAATCATGTGAATTCAGCCAAAGGCACCTGCTGACAGAAAAATATTTTTCATTTTTCCTTCAGCCTCTCACAGCTACGATGCTCTGCTCAGCACGGTGTGGGGGTGCAGTGCTTTGTGCTGGGCCGGGACAGCTGGGGAGTGTCAGGAAGGCCCGAACAGAGGAGCATTTGGGGAGCCCCAAAGACAGGAGGAAGGCACAGCCACAGAGGCCACAGACACAGAAAGCTTCCAGCTGCGGCAGCTGACGAGCTTGGCTAAAGAAGGATTATGCACCTGTTTAACCTTTAGAGAAAGATTGCAAGTTACGGCCGTTTTGCTCTAACACGCCCCATTAAATATTCCTGGAATCCAAATGCAAAAGGAAAAAATAAACCACTTTGAAGCTCCAGGCAAGGGGCGATCCTGGCAGGGCAAGGTCCCGGTACAGCTGGACAGTCTGGGCAGGGAAGGTTCCTCCCCTAGCCACGTGGGCTCTGGACAGGTGGTAGGTGCCACGATGCCCTCCCCTGCCCCCTAACTGGTTATGTCTGGGTATCAGTTTGTCCTTCTGCAGGAAGTTGGGAGGAGAGAAGGGTGGTGTCTCAGGGTGCAGCTGCTGCCTACATTGGAGGGGGCCAGGGTGAATCTGGGCAGGTTTACTTCCTGGGAGCTTAGGCCATCCTGCATCTCCAGTAAAGCAAATGCATGTATGGTACTCAAAGGAGCACAGTGCTCTAAATCCTGTGGGTGTATTACCTCATTTAATCTGCACAACAATCCTGGGAAATGGGTATCATTATTGGCTCTTTGTTACAGATGAGAAAACTGAGGCCCAGAGAGATCTAGTGGCTTTCCCAAGGAGGATAGTAAGGGTGTAGGATTTGAACCTACACACTGGCTCCAGAGTTCCTGCTCTTAACCAGGACACTCCATTGTCTCTTTAAGTGAATTTCCCAAGAGGCAGACCATACCCTGCCTGCACTGATTCTCATCCAGAAGTCTGACTGGCTTTGTCTCCAGGTAGGAGCCCTCCTCCCCACATGGGCTGATGAATCATCCAGAACCCTGTGTAGTCCTCCATCTCCAGAAGCAAAAGAGTTGTACAAAGCTTGGTTGCCATTGAAACGCAAGCAGAGCAAAGGGATCCAGGGCCTCCCACTGGCCAGTCCCAGGATTTATCGAGATTTATAAATAACAGAATTCTTCATTTCTTTAAAGGCTCTGCAAAGGCGGTCCCCATCCACAACCACCCTCCACCCCCACCAGCCCAGCATCAGGTGCCTGCAGCTCCTCGAGTGTGACGACCAGAAGCTGGGGGGAGGGGGTCGTTGCTCCTCTCACCAACCCAGAAACCAGACAGCACCCCCACATTGTTTTGAGGGCAGGAATTAGTCTTTCCCTCACTGGGACCTCAGGAAAAGGCTTTCTTGACCCAACTCACCCTCCCCATCTGCTGGAAATGCCCGTATTACTGAACTCTGTGGAATACAGTCTCCCTCGCTCCAAGTGACTCATCTGGCCTCCTCATTGTTACCAAGAATATCTTTCCAAAACACAAATCAGATTAAGTCTTTCCCTTGATTAAAGCAATTTTAAATATGATGGGGCCAGCTGCCCATAGGATATAGCCCCAGTATCTTATGATATCGTGGGAAGCCCTCTGCAGTGTGGCCAGGCCTGCTGGCCTCTTCCTGCTTTATCTAGCCTGAGCAGAGGCCATCAGTAACTCTGCTTGCCCTGTTCAGTGACCACCAGCCCTCCACATCCCCCCCCCCCACTTCTGGCGTAGACACCACCCCTACAAGGGACACAAGCTCTCAAAGCCACATTTGAATGTCTCTTCCAGGACTATACCCAATGACCCCTCTGCAGCAGGAAAGTGCAGCAAATCCCCAGCACATCTATCATATCCTCTTGTGTCATATTCATTTAATTAAGTGACTGTCTCCTCACCACAATAAGCTGCTTAAGAGAAGGTAGCTTCATCTTTGTATTTCCAGCACCTGGTGCCTACAATGCTATTAAAATGCAAGTATTTGGGAGAGAGAAACCTACTGCACCAATCTAACAACATGAATGCTGTTTTTTAGTGAGCTCTGGCAGAGGAAGCGTTCTGAGAGCACAAGAACCACATGTGAGAGTGTGGATGTGACAGGAAGGAGACCTGCACTGTGGCAAGGTCTTGCCCAAGGAGGCCTGGGAGGCAAGCATAGGGTTTGGGTGGGTGCCTGCACCTGGTGAGCCTGAGGATCTCATAGATGGGTGAAAACCAACCATTCTTAGCCTCATGGCTTCCCTAGGCCAACCTTGCCCGAAGCAACTCATTATGCCTCCTGACTCATCTACCCTAGACCCTGCCTCTCCCATGGAGGCTTGATCCTGGCCACTGGCATCCTCTCCTGACATTGAAGAAAGTGGTCCCTAGGCACCCCTCTCAGTCCATCACCGGTAACTCCAGTCATTCCATCTCCATCTTCTTCCATGAGCAGCATCTTTCTCTCCCTGCTCCCTCCACCCCAGACCTCTCTGGTCTGAAGGTAGCAATCACAGCTGCCTTGCTGGAAGAACTATGGTACCATAGGAAATACTGGATTTGCAGCCAAATCAGAGTTATATCTGACTTGGCCAGGTGTCAGTTTCCTCACCTGCAAGGAGGTGGTGGGTTACAAACCATCCCTGAGGGTAGGTATGAGAAGTTGAGATAATGCATGTAGAATCTCAACTAGCAAACAGTAGGCACTCAGTACATGGTAGCTCTGGGTCCGATGGCCCCCTTCTTCTTCCTTTCATGTTGGTAAACTATGATATTAAGTCCAAGGGCTCTTCAGCAATAGCCCATGAGGATACATCTAGGTCACCTGTGAACCACAGCATCCAAAGCATGAATCTATGGGATGGAAGCAGCCCAGAGCTGGGCAGGACACAAAACCATTTCTGTAAGAAAAATTAAGGTTATACATATCAACGAATATGCCTAGAGAACATCTAGGATAAGTTTTTAAATATTAACAGTCATAGGGCTATGAGAGTTGTTTTTTTTTCTTTTTGTTATGTAGTTATCTATGTTTTCCCCCACAGTGAACATGCATTGAGTTAATAATAAGGAAAGAAAAATTAAACCACATGTGGTAGAAATCTGCATGCAATATGGGCCTTAAATTCAAAGTACCATCTGGGATTTGCGTGTCAAAGTATCGTGGTTTACAACTGCAGATGTCCATAGCCTCCATGTGGAAGGAATTAGGGTAGCTGAGCGTGACCCCACCCTAGGAAAGTCCCTGGTGGAGAGAAGGCAAATGCCACTCCCAAAGTAGAGGCTTCCGCATAGCTACTACATAATAGAGGGGTTTTGTAAATATGACAGCATTAGCACTTGAAATAAATTCTCCATTAGATAGGTAGTATTTTGAAATTAAGTTCTAGTTTTAACCATTTGGTGAGCTCTATGTTAAAAAGAACACTCTAGAAAACTGTAGAACAAAGCTGTGTCTTGAGTTTGAACTCTCACTTCCCTGAATCTTTCTAATTTATCAATTTTCACATTATTTTGTTTTCTTGCAGCAACAAAGGCCTCCACACACTCATGAAAACTGGTTCTATCAGGACAAACGCCACCGCATTTATTTCAGGATAAAATTCTGATGTGCCTCCTTCTTTGGCCTCCATGTGTTGGAATGCACCACAGCAAGGGAGGTGATGACATTCTGTGTCTATGAAAAGCATATGAACAATTTTATGGGCTAGTTTCTCATCAGGCCTGCTTAGAGTCAAGGCAATAGACTCAATTAACTCTTGACAGCATTTTCAGTTCTGCAAGTCTATCAAATTTATTATAGAGATGCTTAAAAAAATCCTTATCCTTCCGTGAAGAAGAGATTAGAGAAACATCAGGCCTGAATCATTTTAACACAAAAGTCAGCTGTGTTGATGTCCCAGTGATTCAAAATAAGAGTTATAAATAGTGAATCAAGTAATCTCTTCAAAGTGAAGCAAAGTGATCCACCATCTAAGACTCTGTAAAATCTATTTACAAAGGAGTAAAGTAGTTAGCTTTAGGGAGGGTTAATTCAACTGTGAGATGATAGCATCAATAACTTGGATTACTTCCATTTTTCTACTCTGCTAGTTCTGACATTTTACCATTCTTTCAATGGTCTCTTGGCTGTAACAATTTAACATCACTAATGCTCAAGCAGAAATATCCAAAACCTATTCCTAAATCAATCATGGGTGAAAAGAATGACTTAGTCGTGATTGTCTTAAATGAATCATCAGTCCCTCCCTGGCTTTGGGGAAGAGAGCCTCCTCCTTATAAATAATGGTCTTGACTCTTGGACACAATCAAGGTTTGGAGGAAGGAAGAAGAAAAGAAGAAGTAGACTGGTAGTCTACTACCAAAAGCTGTCATTAAGATGGATATGAGGTTTATAACTGACAACACTAGATGATGGAAGACAGGAGAGAAATTCATTTACAGTTCTAGGTGAGAAATACTCCAAACCTGAAATCTATACGCAGCCAAACTTTCAATCAAATAAGGAATAAAATAAAGCCAGGTTTAGGTAGGGAAGAATCAGGAAAGTTCATCTTCTGTAAACCTTTCTAAAAAACAAAACAAAACATTGGAAAATGTAGTCCATACTAGCCAATAAGAATCCAAGAAAGAGGAGTATCTGTGATCCAGAAAAACTGAAATAAACCCAACAGTGCTAAAAAAATAAACTTGAAATTAGTTTGAAAGTCTGCAACAGGACTGAAAAACAATGTCAAAATTTAAATGAGATGTTATCAAAGACTGCACCATGTATGTCTTCCAGATCCAAATGGTTTCATTACACAGTTCTATGATGAGGAACCTAGAAATTTTTAATCAGATAAAGCATACGCTTCTGTCAACGACAACAACAATAACAAACAAAACAGCTACAAATTCCAGAGAAAATAAATAGCCATACAATATCATAGTAGAATAAAATATATAGAGATAAATAGCAGAATACAGGTGGCATGACCTTGAGCAAATAATCATAATTATAAATAAAACAGAATCCATTTGGCCATGAGGTTTACAAAGATTTCCTTCCGGTTCTGGGTAGTAGAATAAGGTTACATTTCTTTTGCCATGGATCTAGTCATACTTTTTTGAGGCTCATCAATAGACAATACTTATATAATATAACTTCACAAATGTTGGGTTTTGGTTTACAGTTTTTATAATCAGTCTATAGACAAAGTCAGGAAGATTAATTATAGTCACAGAAACTTATAATGTCAAAGTTATCAATCTTGAAGATTTGTAAAAGTCATGTTATAGCTGACAGAAGTTGAGAAAACTGAAGAAAAAAGTAGGGAAAAAATGAAGGTATGTTAAATTATTCATTTACTGGAGGAAAGGAGTTAAAAAATGTGGTATGGATTTTATGGATTTAGAAATAAAAACTTAACAATGACCAAACTAGTAGCAATGAAGACTCAAATGTTCAAACTGTGGTCTCCAAATACCATTTTCTACTGAAAGCAACCAGAACTCCTTGGAGAAATATTTAATGCAGGCCTGGGGCAGCAAATGTGTCACATGACCTGGAACCTCTACTCTCTGGAAAATGACGAGGGTACCAAAGACTCTTGGAGTCAGGTCAAGAGGATTCAGGAGCAAATTTGAAGAGGCTTACATTGGCTGAAAACAAGACAATTTCAACATCAGTAAGAATAGTGACTTGAAACACATCAAGTATGGCTTCACCATGATGCTAATAGACAAAGAAAGCCAATGGTAACCATTACAGGATATTAGGAAATCAACTTATCATTTTCAAGACTGGTAATTAAACAAGTTTCATACTAATCAAGAGCCAAACAATTATTTCTACTTTTCCTATATCTTACGATTATCAAATAGGCAAAGGGGAAATTTCTTTTTATAGAAGCATTCGAACTATTAAGTGAAGGAAAACTGAGAGTCTATCACTACCACTGATAAATTAAAGGATCCAGACAGTAGTGACCAATGGCTGTTGGGATCATGAAGAAAGATACAGCCGGACATGATACACCACCTGGCAGAATTTAATAAAACTATGTATGAAGAATTCCAGCCATAAAATCAAATCTCAAGCTGAGCATGTCTCCAGATCTAATTACCAAGTTACAGGAAATATAAGGGAATGCAAAGGAAAAGCACGTTAAATGACACCATCAAGATGTAATCATGACAATCCAGACAGTGGAAACTCTACAAACCAAACAACACAGTTTCTTTAACAAATTACATTGCAATGAGAAGAAAAAGCAGGGTGGGGACCAATAGATTGAGAGGCTAAGGAGACATGTCAACCTACTGTAGTATAAGGATCCTCCAGTACGTGGATCCTTATTTGAATAAATTTTTTAAAAAAGATTAAAATATCAGTGGGAACTCCTGGGTGGCTCAGTCGGTTGGGTGCCTGACTTCAGCTTGGTCATGACCTCAAAGCTTCTGAGTTCGAGCCTTGCATCAGGCTCTGTGCTGACAGCTCAGAGCCTGGAGCCTACTTTGGATTCTGTGTCTCCCTCTCTCCCTGCCCCCTCCCTCACTCACACTCTGTCTCTCTCTCTTTCAAAATAAAAAAACATTAAAAGAAATTAAATATCAATAGTAATTGACTATTAAGGGATTATTGCTTATTTTTTTAGTTGTGGTAATGACATTGCCATTATGTTGTATTTTTTTAATTCTCATTTTCAAGAAATACATACTGAAATATTTATAGATAAAATGATACAAAGTCTAAGATTTGTTTCAAAATAATCATTAGAAGGGGGTGAGTGGGGAAGCTAGGTGCCAGGTACATAGGAGCTAACTATATATTCTCTCTACTTTTGTATGTGTTTGAAAATTTCCATATTAAAAAGGTTTAAGAATATAAAGTTTTAAGTGTCTTGTTTAAAGCTCAAAATTAGGGGTACCTGGGTGGCTCCGTCAGTTGAGCATCTGACTTCAGCTCTGGTCATGATCTCACAGTTTGTGAATTCAAACCCTGCATTGGGTTCATGACTGTCAGTGCAGAGCCTACTTTGGATCTTCTCTCCCTCTCTCTCCCTTCCCTTCCTCTGCTTGTGCCCCTTCTGTATCTCTCAAGAATAAATAAACCTTAAAAAAATAAAGCTAAAAATTAACCACTAGAAATTCCAAAAGTATATTGAAAATATTACAGATCAGGAGACAGAGGCAGATGGTTGATGGGAGTTCATGGACATACCCTCAGTCCCTCATCCATTCTTAAGAGAAGACACCAGACTCTATGTACAGTGGGAGGGTCAAGGCATAGGGATACACGTGGGTGATTTAGAATTATGAAGACAACCACTAGAAACAACTGAAAAGTATTCATTAGGAGAAGGAGAAATTCCTTTCTCATTTTATACTATTTTATATTATGTGATACTTTTAACTTGGACACTTTTTCCATTGAGGTAAAATATGTGACATAAAATTTACCTTTTTTAACCATTTTAAAGTGTGCAGTTCAGTAACATTAAGTACATTCACAATGTTGGGCAACCACTTCCACTATCCATTTCCAGAATTTTTTTTATCATCTCAAACAGAAACCTATTAAACAATAATTCCCCATTATAACTTTATCCCCATTTTGCTTTCTGTCTCTATAAATTTGCCTATTCTCAGTGCCTCATATAAGTGGAATCATACAATATTTGTCCTTTTGTATCTGGGACTATTTCACTTATCATGTTTCCAAGCTCATTCATGATGTATCATGTGTCATAATTCCATTCTCTTTTGTTGTGGAAAAATATACATAAAATGTACAATTTTAACAATTTTTCAGTGTACAGCTCGGTAGCATTAAGTACATTCACAATGTGGTGCAACCATCACCATGTTCCGTCTCTAGAACTTTTTCATCTTCTCAAAGATGAAATTCTGTACTCACTAAATGATAATTCCCCATTCCTTCTGCTCCAACCCATGCAAAGCACCATTTCATTCTCTGTCTCTGAGTTTGACTACTCTAGATACCTCCTATCAGTAGACTCATACAATACTTGTCTTTTTGTGTCTGCCTTATTTCACTTAGCATAATGTCGTCAAGATTCATTCATGTTGCAGCATGTGTCAAAATTTCATTTCTTTTTAAAGCTGCACAATATTACATTGTATGTATACACCACATGGGCTTTTTCCATTCATTGTTGATGGACATTTGGGCTGCTTCCACCGTTTTGTTATTGTGAATGATGTTGCTGTTAACATTAGTGTGCAAGTATCTGCTCCAGTCCCTGCTCTTAATTCTTTTGGGTATTTATCTAAGAGTGGAATTGCTGGATCATAGGGGAATCTAACTTTCTGAGGAACTTCCAAACTTTTTTCCACAGCATTTTACATCTTCTCCAGTAATGCACAAGGCTCACAATTTCTCTACATTTTTGCCAACACTTGTTATTTTTCTGGGCTTTGTTTGTTTGTTTTTGATAATAGCCCTCTTAATGGGTGTGAAGGGTTGTCTCATTGTGATTTTGATTTGCATTGCCCTAAGGACTAGTGATGTTAGATATCTTTTCACGTGTTCATTAACCATTTTTATATCTTCTTTGTATATCTTCTTTGGGAAAATGTCTATTGAAGTTCTTTTTTCAAGTCCATTTTTGGATCAAGTTGATTTTTTTGGTGTTGTTGCTGAGTTACAGGAGTTCTTTACATATTTTAAATATTAATCTCTCCTGAAATATATAATTTGCAAATATTTTTCCCATTCCATGGGTTGCCTTTTCACTATGTTAACTAGATCCTTTGATACACAAAAGTTTTCATTTTGAAGAAGTCTTATTTCTTCATATCCAAGAAATTATTACCAAATCCAAAGTCATGAAGCTTTTCCCCTGTTTTCTTCTAAGGGTTTTTATAATTTTAGCTCTTATGTGTAGGCCTTTGATCCATTTGAGTTACTTTTTCACATATGATGTAAAATAAGAGCACATATATTATTTTTAATGTTTAAAAATAAACATTGGTAAAAAATAAAATAAGCAGTGATATATATACACATATATATGTAAAAGAATGAAACATGTGTAAATATATATGTATGCACATATATATATATATTAAAATAATGAAATCTTGCGATTTGTGAAAACATGGATGGACCTAAAGGGTACTATGCTAAAATTTCATACTAAGTCAGACAAAGACAAATGCCACATGATTTCACTTATATGTGGAATCTAAAAGACAAAACAAATGAACAAAGAAACAAAAAGAAAAAAGCAAAATGAAACCAGTTCATACAGAGAACGAACGGATTGCTGCTGAGGGGTGATGAGCAAAATGGGTGAAGGGGAACGGAAGGTACAGGCTTCTATTATGGAATGAATAAGTGATGGGAATGAAAAGCATAGCAGAGGGAATATAGTCGATATTGTAATAGTGTCGTATGGTGACAGATGGTAGCTACACTTGTGGTGAGCACAGCATAATGTATAAACTTGTCAAATCACTATGTTGTACACCTGACACTAATATAACATTGTATGTCAACTATACTTCAATAAAAATAAACAGTAATGAAGATAAGACATAAAATTATTTTCAAATGTTGTGGTTCATTCAACAGGATGTTGACTATCTTTTAAAAATTACTCTTGAATTGTTACTATTTTTAATTCTCAGAAACACATGTTTGAAAATCACATTGCTCTACTTTTTGTTCCTTAAGTTTTGCAATGGCCTTTGGTTGAATTATATTGGAAAGTCCAAAATAGTCACACTTTAAGGTCAACAATGACTCTTTCCCACAATGCTCTGGAAAACCTCAACCCCTGACAGGAGCAGGTGGTTTCCAGCCTGCTCAGTTCCAGGGAAGTTTAGCTTCTCATTCGGTTCATGAGGAAGAACAAGAATAGATTCTTTAAGCCTAGTGCACTCCACACTGTAGGTGATCAGTAAAGTCTGTTCAGTGTTTGTCTGATTGGTTTGTTGACTGTGAAATTCCTGGAACTGAGCACATCCCATTCACTGTCATGCTAGCTGGTGACACAGATGAGATCAGCCTCTGCTGGGCCTCCACTGACAGATCTCCCAGCTTAGGAAATGAGGGGCTCTGCAGGCTTGTTCAGATTTGCAATGTCCTCCTCTTCCTTGAAGTCTGTGAGCCTGGGCATCTAGGGTGATTGGGCACTTGGAGGGTACCAGCTTCCCTCACATTAGCACCACAGACACGGGCCATTTCTGTGACATCATCACTTCTCCATAGACCTGCCTTACAGAATGCAATGACCACTTTCTTTAGTGAGTACTTAATTGATTCTATGTGACTATGTCGTCTAATTTTAAGAATCAGCTGGGAACTTGGTTGTTTTTTGTTCCATCTTACAGATGAGCATACTAAGGATTAATCAGTATATTTCAGGTTATACAGTAGAATTCAAACCCAAGACTGGCTGGCCTGAAGACTCTTCTCTGAACCATCACAGTATCTAGACAGTCTCGATTCTAGCTTGCATTTCACTATTCTCATCCTCCAAATTATCTCATAGAAGAACAGTTCCCAAAGGCCTAAATTCATTCCTTGGCTCCCCAGCTAAGGTCCCTTAGCAAAGCCTTCAAGAACCCAGAAGATGCAATAACTGCTCTGAGAAGGCTGATCAATGAGATTGTTCTGTTTCCTGCAGGGCAACTGACTACTAGGAAATAGGGTTCTCATCAGCTTTTCCTGAAACAGCTTTTAAAAAATGGGAATCATACCTAGAACCCTCTTAGATTCTAAAAAAGCAAACACAGTTATGAAGGAAATATATATTTTATTTGCAACAGCCTGAAAGGATGGTTTGGGAGGTCAAATTTATGATACAACAGAGTTTTATTTTGTCAGCCATGTATATTCTTTAGATTAAATACCAGCTCTTGTACACCAATATGTCAAGTACTTTGAGATCCCCAAAGGAGGGCAGCAATAAATAAAAGTTGAGAGACTAAAAGTTTCAGTGTTTTATTGTTGCCAAGCTTGGTGAATTTGGGTTAACCACTTTAGATCATTAAAGATTATTTTTAATTGGTCCATTCATCCTTTCATTTAGACAGTCAAATATTTATTAGGCATCTTCAGTTCTGAAATGTATAGTGGGTGACATAGAGAAGCCAATGCTATTGAAAAAGGAATTAATTCTATTTCCCAAGAGAAAGGAACACACGACTCAAGCAGGGCCACAGGGAAAGCATCAGGATTGTCAGAAAACACAAGACAAAAGAGATAGGAAAGTCTGAGTCAGAGTCTTTATTGAAACTTCCCCAGGAAAGGCAAAGCAGGGTGGGGTAAAGGGCTTCGGATTGACTAGATGGAATAATTACAGTGGACTTTGGACAGTAAGGATGGTCTCCAGTTACCTGGTGCTGGCCCTGGGATGATGTAGGGCAGAGGAAGTGTTGGCCAGGTGCGCGGGAGTTCGATGAGCAGATGGTGGAGGTTGTAGATCTGGGACTTTCATGCATGTGAAAGAGGTGCTCCTGGCCAAGTGGTGTCCTAACTCTAAGACTTGGCTAGTCCTGGCAAGGGTAATCTCTCCCAGGGTCTGCAAGATCCCCAAATGCCAGTGTATCAAGAATGCAGAAAATAAGAAAATATGCCTTCTAGGAGTGACATCAGCAAGGTTGCAGAATAGGAGTTTCCCTCACAGAACATCGATCTGAGCAACCATCTGCACATGAAAACACCTTCTTGAGAACCAAGAAATCCAAGTAAGAGTTTGCAGCACCTGAGTAGAACACAGAAGCACAGAAATAAGAAAATGCATTGAAGAAGGCAGGAAGGACATTACCCACATGCTATGGTCTGAATGTTTGTGTTTTCCTAAAATTCATATGTTGAAACTTAATGTCCCTGGGAGAGCATTAGGACATGGGGTCTTTGGGAGACCTTTGGAAGCAAAGCCCTCACGAATTAGATTAGTGCCTTATAAAAGAGAGCCACAAAAGCTCTCTTGCCCTTTTTACTATTTGCCATTTTTATTACCATTTTTACCAATGAAAAATCAGAATTCTGCAATGCAGAAGAGGTCCTCACCAGGACCTGACCATGCTGACAGCCTGATCTTGGACTTCTAGGCTCCAGAATTGTAAGAAATAAATTTTTGTGTTTATAATCCTCTTATTCTATAGTATTTTGTCATAGCAGCCTGAATGGACTAAGATGCCACACCACCCCTCTCTAACTCCTTACAGTGCAGCATGGAGAAAGATACCCATGGCATGGAGGTGGGAGAGGCACATGAGCACCCATCTTTGCCATAGACCACAGCATCAAGATTGCTTCAGTGAACTCTGGCAGCACTCTGGCCTATGCAGCCCCCAGTGCCAAGCCATCCCCTCCCCTTAAGCCTCTGGCCTCAGTCTTTTATGGACTCAGTCTCTAGGTTGACCCCAGGCTGACCTCCATGGTCCCAGGCACTAGGCCTGCTTCAGTAAATCCTGGTGTCAGACCAGTCCCCACAGACTCACAACCAGTATTATCCCTGTGCATATAGATATCAAGCCCATTCTATTATCAAGCTGGCTCCTGAGGACTCAAGCTCAAAGCCTGTCCCAGCACCAGGAGGGCCCCCACAGACTTAGGTTCCAGAACCATCCCTGCAGACTTGGTCTCCAGGCCTGTCATACAAGGGGGACTCATATAAAACTGTCAGTGGATTTCTCAGCAATAACTGGCCTGGAGAAAAATGGGATGATACAGTCATTGTTGAAAGAAAATAATTATAGACCAAGATTACTATACCCAGCAAAGCTGTCCTTCAGAAATGAAGAAGAGATAAAGATTTTATCAGACCAAAAAAAAAAGCTGAGAAATTCCATCACCAGTAGACCTGCCTTACAATAAATGCTAAAGGGAGTTCTTCAAGCTGAAATAGAAAAATACTAATTTATAACATAAAAACATATAAAAGTATAAAACTCACTGTAAAGATAAGAATAAAGTCAAATTTAAATACTCTAGTACTGTAATGGTGGTGTATAAATTACTTTTAACCATAGTGTAAAAGTTAAAACAAAGTATTTTACTAAAGCTATAGCTACAATAATTTGTTAGTGGATACACAATATTAAAAGATATAAACTGTGACATCAAACGTAAAGTGTGGAGGGAGGAGAAATAAAAATGTAGAGTTTTTGTATGTGATCAAAGTTAAGTTGTTATCAGCTTAAAACAGACTATTATAACTATAAGATATTTTATGTGAGCCTTGGGGTAATCACAAAGAAAAAAACCTAAACCTATAGTAGATACACAGAAGATTAAGAGAAATCAAAGCATACCACTACCAAAAAAAAAATCATCAAATCACAAAGGAATACAGCAAAAGAAAAAGAAAGGAGCTACAAAATAATCAAATCACAATTAACAAAATAACAATAATAAGTCCTTACCTATCAATAACTACTTTAAATGTAAATGGATTAAATTCTCAATCAGAAGACACAGAGTGGCTGAATGGATTAAAAACACAATTTAACTATCTGAAGAAAGATTGGCTTTAGCTTTAAGTACATTCCTCAGGCTGAAAGTGAAGAGATAACCAGAGGTAAGGAGAGCAGAGCAGGGGAATGGCTATATTTATATCAAGACAAAATAGAGTAGGTCAAACACTGTCACAAGAGACAAAGAAGTTCACTATATAATGATAAAGGAATTAATCCATTCAGGAAATATAACAATTATAAATACATGTACATTGGAATACCTGAATATATAAGACAAATATTAACAGGACAGAAAAGAAGAATAGACAGCAATATAATAATAGTAGGGAACATCAATACCCTACTTCAAGAATGGATAGATCATCCAGACAGAAAGTCAATAAGGAACATTGGACTTGAACTGCACCATAGACCACATAGACCTGACAGACATAAACAGAACACCCCAAACACCAGCAGCAGAATACACATCCTTTTCAAGTGCACACAGAATATTCTCCAGTACAAAACAAATTTTTAAAAATTAAGAAGATTAAATTATACCAAAAATTTTTTTCATACCGTAATGTTTGAAACTAGATATCAATAATGGGCAAAATTGGAAAATTGACAAATATGTAGAATTTAACAGCATGCTCCTGAACAATCAATGGGACAAAGAAGAAATCAAGAGGAAAAGAAGCATTATCTCAAAACAAATGAAAATAGAACACAATATTTAAAAAATGGGGCACCTGGGTGGCTCAGTTGGTTAAGCGTCTGACTTCACCTCGGGTCATGATCTCACAGTCCATGGGTTCAAGCCCCATGTCAGGCTCTGTGCTGACAGCTCAAAGCCTGGAGCCTCCCTCAGATTCTGTGTCTCCCTTTCTCTCTCATACTCACACTCCCCCACTCATACTCTGTTTCTCTCTGTCTCAAAAATAAATAAACATAAAATCAAAAAAAATTACAGTATGTAGTAAAAGCACTTCTGAGACAGAAGTTTATAGAATTAAATTCTTACATTAAGAAAATAGATTTCATATAAACAGCCTAACTTTATACCCAAGGACTAGAAAAAGAGCAAACTAAGCCCAAAGTTAGCAGAAAGAAGGAAATAATAAAGATCAGAGCAGAGATAAATGAAATAGAGGTCTAATGCATAGCATGGTGACTGTGCTTATTAATATTGTATTGTATACTTGAAATTTGCTAAAGAGTAAATCTTAAGTGTTCTCCTCACCACACACACACACACACACACACACACACACACACACACACACAAATGGTAACTATAGGAAGAGATGGATGTCAGTTAGCTAGATCATGGTCACCATTTCCCAGTGTGTATGTATATGAAAATCTGTACATTTTTTATTTGTTAACCATACCTCAATAAAGCTGAGGGGAAAAAAGAAAATATAGTGAATATAATTGGCCCAGTGATTAATGAATGCCAAATATACAAAAAAAAAGTCTAAGAAAACACAATTAGAACTTCTTCTATATCTTACTTTGTGCTAGATGCTGAAAATGTGGTAGTAAGCAAAACGAACATGGTTATCTTTATGGAACATTTGGTCTAATTGTAAAAGGAGACTGGATTAGGTCTTCTAAATTCTGCAGTTCACTACATAGTATTTACATAGTGAGGACATCATGTCTATGAGTTATTTGCTAAGTCCTTGGTCAGGACTTGGTCAGGATGTAGCCCTTAATTACAACATTGTTACAGTAGGGGAAAAGGTATTCTTTAAGCAACCCCCTCTGTGTTGGTTTCCAGGAATGCACCAAGGAAAACAGAGAGGCTAATGTGCCTTAGCTACATATACTTGTTCTCCCAGGCTCAGAGCTGCATTCAGCAAGGCACGGGGAAGGGAGAGATTCAGCGCCCCCCTCCGGGCTCATAGTGGCTGAGGACCCCGAGGATGGTCTGCCCCACCCCATGCCAGAATCTCCCTGGGCATCCCTGAAATGTCTCTGAAAACTAGTATTAAAATCCGGAAGTAGATGTTGGAGGTAGAGTTCATCCTTCAGTCAGGAGGGTGGGACAGAGCCACAGTGCATTTTTTTCTTTCCATCAATTTTACTTGCTCAGCATATCACAAATCTATATCACAATTCTTTCTTTCAGTCATGGTCATTGTAACCCAAGCCGCTATCATCTTTCTGGACTGTTCCAGCTGTCCCCCTCACCACTCCATGCTGCCACTCACCCTCCTCCTGTCCCTTTTCCAAATGATCTGTTCTTTGGTTATTTAGAAGTACTTTAATATTTCTAAGAACATGGAAACTAAGACCATTTCCAGTTCTAAGAACATAAAAAATTGAGGATTTTCCCTGATACCATTTTCTTTTCTCATTTCATTGCACTGTGTTGAGAGAACATGGCCTAAGATAGAACTGCAGTATTGTAATTTTTCGGGGTGTGTTGTTGGGCTGGTATGTGATTGCTTTTTGAAAATGTTCCTTTACCACTAGGTGATGATCTTTCTGATGGTCTGTCCTTTGAAGAAAAGCTGCCCTGTGCCACCTGCCAGCATGCTCTGCTTCTGTCACAGCACTTGGCCCTCACAATTCCTGATATTGATGACCCAGAAGGAGACCACCTCTGCTCTGGGCATCTGTCATCCAAGGAAGCTCATCTGAATCCACTGACAAACAAACAAGACCAAACAACTACACAAATAATACTAGGACTGAGCATATTCGAGTGTTTTAAAATATGATGTACAGGAGAGCATGGGTTGCTCAGTCAGATAAGTGTCCAACTCTTGATTTCCATTCAGGTCATGATCCCAAGGTCGTGGGATCAAGCCCCTCACTGGGATCCATGCTGAGCCTACAGCCTGCTTAAAATTGTCTCTCTCTCCCTCTGCTCTTTCCACACTCATGCTCACTTTCTAAAATAAGAAAATAAGTAAAAATAAAAATAAATAAAATATAATGTTCAGATAATGATGGATCCAGGTAGGCTCATCACTTGTAACAAATGTACCACTCTTCTGAGAGATATTGATAGTGGGGGAGGCTATAAAAGTAGGGGTAATGGGAAGGTGGGAAATCTCTGTACATTCTGCTCAATTTTGCTGTGAACCTAAAAATGCCCTAAAAACAAAGTCAAATAAAATAGAGTATATTCATAGAAAATTTGAGGTACAGTAAGACCAATAGATCAAGCGATGATTGCCATTGAAATGACAGTTTGTCATGGTTCTTAAGAGGAGGTGGCATGGAACGGAGGGTCACGTGGGGAAGCACCTGTCAGGAGGCAGAGAGATCCAGAGGAAATGTGGAGCAGAGCTTTTATTGTGGTTTCCATGGGAAGAGACAGGAAGCTGAGATAAGCAGTTTAGGAGTAGACAGTTTTCAGCAGGCTCTGAACCATAGGGACTGTCTCTCATTGCCCAGTGCCTGGCTTTGGAGTACTAGGGCATGTAGATAGTAGCTGGAGTTTGAGGGTTTGAGAGTTGAGAGTTGAGAGTTGAAGGACGTGGTTGGGTGTGTGGGCTCTGGGTTGGTCAATCTGCATTGAAGAGTGTGCTAGCAGGCAAGTTGTTTACTATCTCCACGAACAGGCAAGTTGTTTACTATCTCCAAGAACAGGTTAGCCTTGGGACAGCCAGGTCAGCAAGACTCCCAGATGTCAGAGCATCAGATTACAGGGGGAAAAAAAGACATGGTTAATGCAGTAGGGCGTTTGCTATATGCCAGGTGCTGTATTTGGGTTTTATGTCACCTAAGCCCCAACAACCATTGAAGGAAGAGGTGAGGATACAGGCCCAGAGACGTGAAGCAACTTTCCCAATGTCACTGAGCTAGTACATTGTGACATCTGGTCTGACTCCAAGAGCAGTTTTCTAAGTAGTTTTCAAAGAAGCTCTGACATTAATTCTACCAAAGGAGAGAATGTGGCTTATATCACAGTTATTGACCCTTGACTTGAAGCTTGGGTGCTCCCTGCCCCCTTTTGATCTCCAATATCTGGACACTCCCTAGTCTTCCTGGGACCCATATAGCTCAGATTCCTGGTCCTGGTACCTTACCAGGGAGTTGAAGCTCCACCCAAAGGCTCTGCCCACAAAGCCAATGAGCAATGATACAATAGTCCCTTTGGTCAAGTACAGAACGAAAGGGTCAAAACCATAGGTTTCTAAGCCTATAGTCACCAAGTTCCAGGTCCCAGAAAATCCCCTTTATCCACACACACACACACACACACACACACACACACACACACACACACTGCTCTACTCATGCTGTTCAGTGCAACACTGAGTGGCCTATGAGGATTCAGTCCCCAGCCCCAGGCTGCCCTTACAGTGTCCTCAGCCCTAGGCACTGCTGATTTCACAGTCACCCACTTCTCCCTTCCACCTCTCCTGCCCCCACCCTCCCACAAATCTGCGGAGACCCACCCAGAGCGGTGTTCCTCCAGCTCCCACTCCTCTCACCACAGCCCCGGCCCTGCCCAAGAGCAGGTGGGTAGCTGGCTGCTGGGCCACTCAAAGACTCTGGCTGTGGTTCAGTAACCAGTGCTATCCCATGGGCCGTTCTCCATAGTTTAAAAAGGGCTGGCAGAGGAGAAATCTGGCAGAAGGGAAGTGAGCACTTAAAACACCAGCCCCAATCTGCCACTCTCACTCCTCCAGATGCTCCAGATGCCCCTCCTCCCCACTGCCCACTCTTCCCCTCAGCAGCCAGGACCTGCTTTGTTCACTCTCTCCCCTTCCCAACTTCTGGGAGGTACAAATCTCATCTTCTAGGGGTGCCTGGGTGGCTCAGTCATTAAGCCTCTGACTTCGGCTCAGGTCAGATCTCACGTTCGTGGGTTCGAGCCCCACGTCAGGCTCTGTACTGAAAGCTAGCTCAGAGCCTGGAGCCTGCTTCCGGTTCTGTGTCTCCTTCTCTCTCTGCCCTTCCCCTTCTCATGCTCTGTCTCTCTCTGTACCAAAAATAAATAAAACATTACAAAGAAAAAATTTTTAAAAAAAACAAAAAAACCCCAAATCTCATCTAGGCCTGTCCCCAAGTTTCCTGATGGTCAATGGTGGACCTGGAAGAGATCTTGGAGATCATAAAAACTCAACTCCCTGGTTTTAGAGAAAAAGGAAACTGAGGTACAGAAAGTTGAAGGTCAGCTGCTAAAAGTAAGAGATGGGGGGGTGCACACACACATGTGTGTGCACACATATACAGACATGTACACTCATAGAGGCACACACACAGCAGACAACACACATACATGCAGGACGCTGGTGTGACTGGTGAAATCTGAATAAACTTTAGGTATTATTATTCCTGTGTTAGTTCCCTGGTTTGGATAGTCTACTGTGTTATACAAAATGTTACCACTGGGGGAGGCTGGGTTGAAGGTACACAAGACCGGTTTTTTTGGTTGGTTTGTTTGGTTGTTTTGTTTTGTTTTGTCTTGTTTTTTGCAAATCTATAATTATTTCAAAACTTAAAAAAAAATTTTAAATTACCTGAGCAGTTTTTGAAACATGCCAGAGCCTGTGCCTCAAAACAGAACATTTGATTTAGAATTAGAATCCCTAGGGGTTGGAGATTCTAATTCATTCTCTCTCACTCTCTCTCTTTCTCTCTCTTCTCACCAAGGGGTGAACCTAATGGGCATGTGTAGTCGTAGGACTCCGGTTGGGACATCATACACCTTGGACTGAACACGATGATCCCAGCGTGCGGCGGGCAGCCCTGTGGTGGGATTTCAGGGGCTCTTTAAATTGCAAGGCCAGCACATGCCTAGCTAATCTCAGGTGACAGTTTAAGGACACAAGAGTTCTCTGCAGCCACACACTCAGTGCAGGGCTTCTGCCCACCTGAGGTGTGCTGTGAACCGGATGGAGAGTCAGAGCCATGGCACGTTGGTGCTGAGGATGCACGGGGAGACCCCCCCGCTTTGTGTGCCTGCATTATCTCCCCCGGGTGTCCATCTTTCTCAGTCTGGAGCACTAACTTGGCAGTTGTGCACCATCCACCTCTGAAGTGTCTAACCTATGCCATCACTGTCTTTGACTCCCTGAACTGTCACCTGTGTTGAGGGTGACAGAAATAGTGTCCCTTATTATGAGTAGCACAGTGACAGTGCATCCAGGAAGGCACTGACTTGGATTACTTTCCTTAAAATGCAGCTGAAGGCCAAGGGCTCTTCCTGAAGCCAGTTTGGTACATCCTTCTTTGCCCCAAAGACACAGTGTCCGGGTCCCAGGCAGCTGGAAGCCTCTTCTACAAGGGTCCGTGTCTTGGGCTGGGTTCACCACAAGCAGGCTCTGAAATAAGGATTGGAGTGTGACTGATTTACCAGAGAAGTGATTTCGGGAAGCACCAACAGGGACGTGGGGGAGTCCAACGGGGCAGAGAGAGAGCAGCACACGGAGTGCCCGAAGCACAGAGCTGACAGACGCCCAGGGATGAACTCCTGGTCACCCTTGGCTGTGGGCTGCAGGTGTTAACTCCTGGACATTCTGGGCCTGCCTGAAGTCCCCACCAAATTCTCCACCTACAGAATTCGTAAGACATGTTAAAGGATGCTTGCCACATTAAGCCACTGATTGTTGGGGTGATTTGTCACACAACAGTAGATAACCAATATACCTGGGATCAGTGTATCCAAAACCCTCAAAAAAAATCTCAATGTTCCCCTTCTCCCAGTGCGTATCTTCTGGAAATATCTACAGGCTCCTTTGGAGGAGGATTAGAGGACTATCTGCTCTATGCACTCGCTGCTGCTGCAGAGTCCTCCCTCAAGGAAACTTGGCTTCTCCTTCATTGGTCTCTGGGTCTGAGAACAGGTTCAGTCCTGAACACTGGGCAAGAGATAGCCATTTCCAGAGCCAGGTCAGTCGTGGCTCACCTCAACCTCCCACCCAGTCTCTTGTGATCTCACTTCACCAAGAATAAGTCAGGCAACACCCTATGGGTTTCCTGTCGACCTTGCCACTAGGATCTCCATGGCCTGTTCACCACCACCACAGATCTCTATGGGTCAGTCTCCCTGGTGGCCATTCTGTTCTTGCTATATGCTATGGGAGTTCCGTACAGTTATCTGGACTCAGAAGTATGGAGTTGTGTTATATGTGCTAATAGTGGATCCCAGTGCATCACAACATCTGCACCTTTCACAGTGAGGGGGTGGAGTTATCAATGTTCTGAAATTCATGAAGCCATTCTGGCAATGCACAGGGTCAGCTTTGGCTGCACTTGTCAGGTTGCTAATTCCTGAGTCACACTCTATCAATAAACTCCTACTTAGCCTTATATTCCTTGCTCCCCAGTCCTCACAACCTCCATCCATGAGCCATTCGCAGGCAGGTCTTATCCAGTCCCCACCAGCATCCATCAGGCAGGCAGCACTTGGGGCCATGCCCCTTTCTTCCAGTAGCCGGGACAGTGCTTCCCTGCTCAGGTCAGGCTATGTCATGACCCTTGCTACTGGACTTGAAGCCATAAAGGAAGGCAGAAAAGTTCTTGGGGAAAATACACATCACCCTGTAAAGCATGTGCCCAGCCTCTGCATGATGCACAGGCAATGGGAGAGTGTTCACCCTCAGCAATGAAGAGGGCATCACCTCTGGAGGTCCCGAGGGTTCAGGAGATCAAGTTCGTCTACAAAAAGGCCCCATCACAGGTTTCTGGTTTCTACATCTTCCCTAACAGGGTCCTGACTTCAACAGATGAGACCTGCCAGGACTTGAACCTCTACCATCTTTACAACTCAGTTTGATCCTGACCTTCAGCACCCACTGTGGCAAGGAGATGGGGAGCTCTTTAAGGACTTCCATGGAGGCCTCTGGGGTACATGTTGTGCCCTGAGTGATAACTGCCTGAGCTGAGCCTCTCACTTTCTTTCTTCTGGGTTACTATCCCAGTTACAGTGAATCCTTAAGGTGATCATTCCCCGGAGCCCCTGGGTGGCTCCATCAGTTAAGCGTCCAGCTCTTGGTTTCTGCTCAGGTCATGGGTTTGAGCCCTGCATCAGGCTCCACACTAACAGCGCAGAGCCTGTTTGGAATTTTCTCTCTCCTTCTCTTTCTCACACACACACACACTCTCTCTCTCCCAAAATAAATAACTAAAACTTAAAAAAATTTAAAGTGGACATTGCCCTTGTGTCTTCAGTCACTAGAGCTATTGCATTAACCACTGTATCTGCCCTTCCACCTGTAGCCCATCTTACCCACAGCAGGCAAAAAGCCTTTGTAAGTGTGATTCCACAGCACCCTGGTGGTCAAGCACCATAAGCCAGAAGTGATGGAATTCAGAATCCAATCCTGAGATTCTGATTCTGAAGCTTCTCCTGGTACCCATAGTCTTAGCCTGGTTTCCAGACAAACAGATCTGGAGACAAAGATTTGGATGCAAATGATTTATTTGGCAAGTAGTCCAGAAAACCCCCACCTGGGAGTGGAGAGGGAGACAGGAGATGAAGGGAAGACACTAAGGATATGTTGACAGCAATTTACTAGTGCAGTCAACTTGGGCTCCACCTTGCTGTGATCTCTGGGAACCAGTGTGGCAGGAGCTTCAGGATCGTCCTCTGCTGTAAAGGCTGGGGCATTGTCCTCCCACTCCCACTCACTCCTGGAGGTGTCACCCCTCTGCGCACCATGGGCACTTGAGAAAAAGCTTTCAGACAGAGAGGCAAGCATTAGCAGTCAGCTGCTGTCGACACAGACTAGAACCGGTGCAGTGCTGCAAGATGGTTCCATACGGTGGCAGCATCTGCTACAGCCTGCAGATGTTCCGAACTGAGCTGAGGTATATGTACCAGCACCGGAACACATCTGCAAGCCAATGCAAGACAGGCATAAGGGTAAAAGGCATCAACTGAAGATTGCTCACAGTTGGGCATCAGAGCATGATCTCAAACAAACAAAAAACAGCCCAGGCCAACTGTGATGGAGAAACAACACTGAAAATGTAGAGCAATAGCCCTGGCCAAGGGCTGTGGGAGTGGGGGAAGAGCAGGAGAAGGGGAAGGGCTGCATTGGTGGCCATGGGCATTTGAGTGCTTTATGTGTGAAGAATTAAGTCAGAGAAGACCCAGAGGAAAGGGGGAAGGTGCCAAATAGGCATTATTCATCTTCCTGCATTGCCAAAGACCAGCCTTGGATGGGAGAAGATGGTCAAGGTGATAAATTAGCTTTTATGAGCAGGCTCCATACTTAATCACATCAGCTGAGCACAGGATTTGATGAAACCCCATCAAAAAAAAAAAAAACAAAACAATTCCCATACAACAAAAACCAGTAACTGTCCTCACATAGTGTCAAAACTATACATTTCAGGCAATTCAGTGAAAAATCAATTAGTCCAGCAGGAAAATAAATAAATGAACAAAAACAATAGCTCAACTCTGTTGGCAATATACCAGACAGCCCATGATTATGTTTAAGGAGAGGATGTTTCCCTTTCCAACCAGCTATCTTGACATTGGCTGACAGTGGCTGTGCTGGCTCGCCTTACTCCTGAGCTACCTCCATGCACAGGGAGCTGCCACGGGAATACCTGGCTTTTGTGGGGGACAAACCAACTGGTAAGCAGTTGCCATGAATGAAATGCCAAACAGAAGTCCAAACCAAAAGTACAGTCCTGGGTGATCCTCCTTTATTGTCAGCTTCTGTCTTTGATCCTGAAGAGAGAGCATAAGAATATAATTCTCCAAGGAGACATGACTAATCCTTGACTCATGCCCACAGGTGCTGGCGGGACCCATATAATTTGTGGAGTCCAGTAGAAAATTAAAATGCAGGTCCTTTTTTTTTAAAAATTATTCAGAATTTCAAGACAGCAACAGCAGATCATTAAAGCAAGTGGGGACACTCTGTGAACGCACAGGTGGCATGCCCATGAAGCCAGCCTGAGCAAAAAGGTGGGGTACAGAGAGCACTGGGCTGGGAGTCAGGAGCCTTGGGTTAGGTCCTCACCATGCCATGTGCTTTCTGTGTGACTATGAGTGAGTCACTTAGCTTTTGTGGGTCATCTAATAGCCCAAGATAAAGAACAAAGATGTGAGGGAAGTTCAAGTTTTCAAATCTAGTTTGCTCTTCATAAAGTCAATCTTTCAGAAATCAGTAATTCAATAAATATGTATATACTGAGTCTTGAGGAAGCTTTCTTTTCTTTTTTTTTAAATTTTTTAATGTTTATTTTTAAGACAGAGACAGAGTGTGAACAAGGGAGGTGCAGAGAGAGAGGGAGACACAGAATCTGAAACAGGCTCCAAGCTCTGAGCTGTCAGCATGGAAGCTGATGCAGGGCTCGAACCCACTAACCACAAGATCATGACCTGAGCCGAAGTCAGATGCTTAACCGACTGAGCCACCCAGGCGCCCCGAGGAAGCTTTATTTTCAACAAATAGCCATTCCTTACCTGCCTCTTGCCGACCACTGTGCTAAGTTCTGGAGATGATGATTAGGGAATTCATTTCCTTAGGGGACCCATACTCTCCAAATCCCCAGATCCAGATATGGGACAATGGTAACAACCAGAGCATATCCACCAATGGTGCCTCTCAAAGGTGTCGCCTCAGAATACTCGAATATTGAAAGCTGCTCTTCTGAAATTGCCTTTAAAGTCAAGGTTAAACCACCAAGCAAGTTAACCCCACTGCATTACAATTACTCCTATCTTTGGACCACTTACCACTATATGATACTATACTTACTATACCTTAGTACCTAGCTTAATTATCCATCTCGTTTAACAGTTTAAAAAAAAAAAAAGTTTATCTCTTTATCTGAGAGAGAGAGAGGACATGAGCCGGGTAAGGCAGAATCCAAAGAAGGCCCTGCACCACCAGCATAGCCCCAGCCCATAAACCACAAGGCCACAACCTGAGCTCAAACCAAGAGCCAGACGCCCAACCAACTGACGCCCAATCACGCAGGCGCTCCCCCCACCCCATCTCTTTTAATAGTTTTAATTCAGAATAACTTCGGACCATTTCAAAAATTTAAGCCCAGCCTCAGAGATTTTTAAAAACCTAACGTTTGTTTGGTGTTTTACATTTTGCGAAGTAAATTTTACATGTATTTCCTTTGTTCTTCAGGACAATAGAAGTGTTTACAGTAGAAATAAGTATTATTTTTAACAACGTTTTATGTATGAGGTTTTGTCTTTAGTGAAAAATAGCCAAAGTAATATATAGTTAGCCCTGGAATCAATTCTTAAAACATACCAATTTTTTTTTTTTTTGGAGAAATGGCAACATCATAGGGATATGTCTCTAGCATTTTGATGTGGTAACTTCCAAGGTTAAGTAGTTACCTCAGGTATGAGTTCTGGTTGACTAAAATCATTACACCATTTTAATCACACTCATACACTAACAATTCATGAGGTATAGGCACACATGAAATGCATTGGAATAACAGTTTGGGAATAATATAATTTTTTCTTCTAGTGAAATCTTACACAGGAGTACAATATGTTATATAAAATGGGCTGATTGGATTAAAACAAGGTAGGGTAGCCTGGTCCCTCTGGCTACTCCCCACTCCCTTCCTCTTCTGACTCACCCTGGTCCTAGAAACCCAAGGTCCCTCGTAACACTGTCAGAAAATCATTACAGAATTCGAGTGAGCTATAGAAAATTTAGTTCTAAGGTGTTATGTTTGGGGAAAGTGGCTTCTTGATTCAGTAAGGAAAAAGGTAGACAATTAAGGTTTAAAAACAATAATTAGTTAATGGGGAAATGCATCAGATTAAAATAAGATTAATCATATTTTGAAGATTAATCCTATTTACCTTCCTGAAGCACAGAAAGTGTAGAGGAGATTTGCTTGAAAACATGCACAAATATTCCCATTCAAGCTTCTACTACAGCAGGAGCCATAGCAGAGGTAGATTTGTGATTCTCCTCAACAAACATGGTTCATATTAAAAAGAGTGGCACACAGCTCTTTGCGATTTGTGAAGAGAAAAATAATTTCCTGTTTTCCACATAAGTCCTCCAGGTTGGAGGGAGTGGGTCAGGAGGCCTCGGTGGCACCGGACTGAGGGACACAAGTGGTTACTAGTGGTTCTTTTGAATAGTGTCTTTTTTCAATGGGGAGTGGGTTGGGGGTGGATGAAACTCCTCTACTTTCAGGCCTCAGAGGCCCCCCCCTCCCAACAACCCAACTCCAATTTGAGGCACGTGAGTCCCAGGAAAGATGCATTGTTCAACTTTTGTGAAGATAGCCACATTTCAGAAAGGTTGGAAGTGGAAATCAAGACCCAGTGAACCTTAAGGGGCATAGATATGTAATTAGAATTATGAGACTAATTTGAATTAGTGTCTCAGTTGGGGTTGGGTGGAGGTGGGGGAAGAATATGTCAGTTCTTAGAATTTGGCCCAAGGCCAAATACGTTGGCTTTCTAATTTGCCTGCAATGCCTTGATGAGCCCATATGATGAAATAATGCAAAGCAGAGTATCACAGCATGGAGTACTTCCTTACCTGTGCGGAGTGCTTACTGTGCATCCCTTCCCTTCATCACACATGAGCCTTCACAGGCGCCAGAGTCTCTTAGTCGTATTTTATTGCTGGCAAGGAGGCTGAGATTTGGAGGGACAAAGGAACCTGTCTATGTCACAGGGCAGGAAGTGGCAGGGCTGCCTTGCTAAGCCAGTGCTTCTGATCCCTAGGTCTGTGTTTTGGGTCTTTATACCATGCTGCCTGCCACACTGGACTGGCAGACTCTGACACTTTGTCTGTTTTATCGTGGAAGGTGGAGAGCAGCCAAGTAGGAAGACAGTTACTGCCACCTTTCAGCCCTGAGACACAATGCTGAGGGTGCTCATGTCTGGAACAGACCACCAACCCATCCTAGCTCACAAAACATCTCTCTTTCTCTGTCTCCATGACCCACAGGAACCTGATAGAAGCATGATTGGGCATGGCGCCCCCCCCCCCCCCCCCCCCCCGCAGGGAGCTACAGTGGGCCCCACCATCTTCTCTGCCCCCAGGACACCACCCTTTGCTTATTTCCCTCTTAGCTCTTTCCAGAACACACTGCAGAGCAAATAGCCACGGAATTTCCTATGAACACATGAGCTTTACTACTCTCTTCCTGCTTTATGGATTTTGAATACATTTATATGGTTCTTGTAAATGCTAACGATAAGGCATGGAATGCAGCCCTTATCCCCTCCCTCCCTTCCTCCAATTTTTAGTCCTCCTAATACAGGAATGGGCCAGACTCCACCCATTCTAGCTGAATGTGCTACCATAAAAATCTGCAAAAAAAATCTAAACCACCTTGCCAATACCCTCAGAAATCAAGACTTTCCACAGGGACTGGAGAATGTTCTGCGTTCAACTTTTAGGTAAAAAAAAAAATTTTAAAGGCAGGGGAAAAAAACCAGTTAAACAAAACATTCATGCCTGTTCAAAGAATAAAAAAAAAATTAATAACAGCTTTTGGGCTTCAGGTCAAAGCAATATTGTGAGTTTACTCTTTGAATCTCTCCCTGCTCTGCAAGCATAGCAGTTATAGATGATTTTTTTTTAACCTAAAAAAGACAGGGCCACAATTAGAACCAAAATAAACATATCCAAGGACTAGAAACTAAACACAATGGTTAACTGCTGATGTCACCAGTTTGTGGTACTCCAAGCAGAGAAGGCCAGAGCTTGATCATGCGGGGAGCCGGAACTGAAAGCTTCCTTTTCCTGGAGGCCAGCTTCTAGGGGAGTGGGGCAGGAAGGGCAGAGCCTGGCTGCTATCATAAGTCATCCTCACAGCTGGGGAAGGAGCTGAGAAAAACTTCACCTAGCTGAAGGTATTGCCAAGGATCGGAGGAGGAGCCCCAGGTCAGGAAAACAGGCTATCCTGGATGGGCAGCAGGAAGCAACCACAAAAGCAGGGAGGTGTGAAATGAGAGGGACAGAGAAATCAGGAACAACTCCCAGGCCAGGTGGTTTTGCAAACAAAAGTTCTAAGGGACACAGGAAACGTAGCTCTATGACAGTGTTTCCACAAACTCCATAATCAACAGATAAACCCACTCTTTGTGTAATAGAAGCAAGCTCAACGTGAATTTAAAAGGAGCATGTTTAAGTTCTTGAAGATATAAAGGAAGGGTAGTCAAAATATTAACAAGACTATGAAACAGAACTAAGATGCAATGACATGGGGAAAGGACCAATCAGAAGTCTTGAAAAGGAGAAATATAATAGTTGAGATAGTGGTTGATACAGTATAATCTCAGCTCAGAACACATTCAACAATCTCTCACAACACAATTTTGTGTTCAGAATGTGAACCAAAGATACTCAGTCATCAAAGTCTCAAATGTGTGTGTGTTGGCAGAGGGTGACCAGTGTGGGCAGTGAAGCAGTGGAAAGAGGTGAAGGTGTTGAAGGTGGTAGCACCTAGACCCCCACCCCTGCTCCATGACCAGCATTATTTAACCTCTCTGGAGCTTTACAGACTTATCTGTACCATGAGGATAATAATGACCACTATAGGATTGTGGCCAAAATGGCTGACATGGAACGTGTTCCACCCTTAGAAGGAGCAACCTATCAAGGAAGGAAAGAACATTGAGACTTTTTATTAACAACTGTATTTTTTTTAATAATAAAAAAGACCATGGTACCTTAGAAGTCTACTTCCTTTGTTATCAGAGTAGTGAGTGTACTCTCTGGATATTTTGGTCAAAGAAATGTCCTGTAGATAGGTTGTTCCTGACTTCTATTCATAGGTGCTTCTCCTGGGAACTACACTCTCCTTCACTTTAGAGGCTGCCATTCTACCGGGCTTGAGAGAATCAGAATCGGATGGCCACACTGACATTTCATTTGCTCCCTTGACAGGAGAAAAATATTTCAAAATGACTTAATCCTCTTATTCCCTGGAGTCTTCCTTCTAAGTGCTCCTTCTTAATTCGATAAAAACTTATCTGTGTTAATAAATGTCTATGTCTACTCCGGCCCTGGAGTTTGTTCTGTTTGGCATACACCCACCATCTGATCACCAAGATGCCTGTGTCCGCTCCCCAACCCTGCTGAGTGGAGCACAATGACGTTATGGCTGACTGGGGAAGGGCTCATTTCCAGTAGCTGATGTCTTCTCCCCACAGGAAAATAGAGTCCTGATTAAATAAAACACAGCAAAATTAGATCTTCCAAGATAAGTAGAACCAGAAACACCTGCATATGATTGCCTAGAGCAGTGTCAGCAACTTTAAGGAGAGAGGGTTAATGTGAAAATTTTCATATATCCAAGGTGGCCCTGGCATCAGAAATGGAGGAAATGGCCTTCATACACTTTGACAGTCTTCCTCCTCTTTACTTACCAGCAATTTTTTAAATTATAAAGTATTTCAAACACCAAAGATAACAGGTATTAACATTTTGCCAAATTTATATCAGGTTGACCAATCTAAGAAATGAAATGTTATAGATGTGACAAAACCCCAACCCCCGAACCCTCCCACTGCCCAGTCTCTCCATTGAGATAGCTTCTACTTAATATGCATGTTTTATTTACTTTTTACTCCATTAGGGAGCCATAAACTCTGTATTGTCAGTGCTTTAAAATTTACAGGAAGGGTATCCATACCCTTTCTCATATTCATTTTTTCAATCAGTATTGTGTTTTTGAGATTTCACCCATTTATTTTTGTCACAAATAATTATACATTTCCAGCAAAAAGCCAGTCACTGTTTTAGATGCTGGGTGGTAGAACTTGAAAACAAATAAAAGACAAAGACAATCTCCCCTTGTGAGATAGATGGTAGAAAAGATTAAAATGTCAAATATATGCTATGATGTATATGAAATATAGTATATATGGAAAATATACTACAACAGTGGTCAGCACTAAGGAGAACATTAAGGAAGGAAAGGAGGTAAGGAGTGTGTATTTGGGGGTGGGGAGCAGGTTGGCAATTTGGACAGATCATAGTGATTCAGGTTCCCTACTGCCTGGGATCATCCCTGGTGAAATGGTGACTCTTATACAGAAGGCTGGCTACAGTGCAGATCCTGGCTCACAGCTTCTTCAGGGACTGCCAAGTCATAGCGTGTGCACATCTCCAACACGCATCCACCCTGCTTCCCCAAGGGATGGATCATGCCAAGTTATACTCGGTGTCAGGATTTTCATGTCCCCACATCCTTGCCAGTTCTTACCAGACTTCTAAACTTTGCCTTTCTGAAGAGTATAAGTAATAATTTATTTTTTATCTCCCAGATTAATTATGTGATCTCCATGCTGACCACTTAGGTTTCCTTTCCACAAATGTCTGTTCACATCCTTTCCTCATTTTTCTATAGAATTGCTTGTCTTAATTATACTCATTTATATGATTTCTTCATTTAGTGTGGATTAATTCTGTCACTTTATAGGGATTGCAGGTATATTCTCCCTCCGAGGGGCTCCTCCTTGTACTTTGTCTAGAGTATCTTTTATGATGCAGGATTAAAACCATCTAATCAAGGGGCGCCTGGGTGGCTCAGTGGGCTAAGCCTCCGACTTCGGCTCAGGTCAGATCTCACGTTCGTGTGTTCGAGCCCCGCGTCAGGCTCTGTGCTGACAGCTAGCTCAGAGCCTGGAGCCTGCTTCCGGTTCTGTGTCTCCTTCTCTCTCTGCCCCTCCCCCTCTCATGCTCTGTCTCTCTCTGTATCAAAAATGAATAAAACATGAAAAAAAAAATTAAAAAAAAAACAACCATCTAATCAAAATGTTCATGCCTGCCATTTGTTTCATTTGTGCTTTTCATTTCTTAAGAACAGCTTCTCTACCCCCAATGTCACTCATAAAAATATTCAGCTCTATTTTCTTCTAAAACTTTCACAACCTTTCATACAAGTCTGTAATTTGTGAATGAAGTCAGATAAAAACCTATTTTTCTTTTTCTCCATTAGACAGCCAATTGGCCCAACCCTGTCTATTAACAGTCTTGTCTGTTGATTGGTAATGACCACGTTCCATGAAATGTCAGGTTACCAAATATGAGATGTGTTTCTGAATTAATAATCTGCCCCACAAGTCTATTTCTCTGTCTCTTACCAGTTCAGCTGTCTTTATCATTATAGTTTTGGAAGTCTTGGTGTCTACAACTTCCATCCTCCCCACCATTAGTCTTCCATAAAACTGCCTTTGCTACCTTTTCCTTTTCCACTGTACCACAATAATTTTAGGATCGGTTTGGAAAATTCCCAGTCAGGAGTGGAATTGCAATGCATTTAGAAATTAATTTAGGAGAACTATTAACCTTACAATATTGAAACTTTCCATCATGAAGGAAAAGAAAATAAATTGTTTGTATTTCCCTCCTAATCATGGTTTACTATGGATTTTCATTAGGAATGGGTCTTGAATTACAAAAAATCTATTTCCTGTATCTATTCAGATATTACATTTATTTTCTCCTTTGATTCGTGAATGTGGTAAGTTACTCTTCTTGTATTCTAGGAAAGCCACAGAGTTCGGTGATAATGTATTGTGTGCTTCATTTATTTTGCCAATATTTTATTTAGAATTTTATATAAATATTGATAGGTAAAATTGTCCTATAGGTTTCCTTTATCTTACTCTTCTTTGAGTTTTGGTATCAGGGTTATACTAAATCAAGTTGGGGGAAGGTCTTTCCCTTTTTCCCCTATATTCTGTGAACAGTTGGCACAAGATAGAAAGTATTTGTCTCTTAAAAGTGTCAGCAGAATTCAAGGATTTTGTTTGTATAAAAGCATGGGAAACAAATACTTAACTTTAAATTCACTTACTTTATGGGTTATAGATCAGGTTAGGTTTTCTATCTATTACTGAGCTGATTTTTATAACTTATATTTTTTTATTTTTCTTAGAAAATCTAACCTAAATTGTCATATTTTTCTTGGTAGATTTTGCTTAAGACTATATGTATTTGTCTCCTTTTTTCTAGCTAAAACTTGCTAGAGGTATTTATTCTTTTAGTCTTTTCAAAGAACCAGCTGTTGGATTTAGTAATCTTTTCAATTCTATTTTTGTTTTCTATTTTGTTAATTTCTGTTCTTGATTTCTTCTCTTATATTTCCTTTGTATTTAATCTGTTGTTTTTCCTAATAACTATATTGGTTCATTTTTTTATATTTAAAGATATAGATTTATTTTTAAAAAGTGTTTTAGGGATGCCTGGGTGGCTTAGCTTGTTGAGCATTCGATTCTTGATTTCCAATCAGGTCATGATCTCACAATTGTGAGACTGAGCCCCGAGTCAGTCTCTGCAGTGAGCATAGAGCCTGCAAGAGATTTTCTCTCTCTCTCCCTCTGTCCTTCTCTCCCACTTCTTTGCTTGCCCGCTCTTTCTCTCTCAAATAAAATAAAAAATTAGAAAAAAATTTTAGCTATCTCCCACAAGTGTAATTATTTTCTAGATTTTATTATAATTCTTTCTTTGACCATTAATTATTTAGAAGATATTTTTAAAATTTAACAAAGTAGATTTTTGTGTGTTTTCTTGTGGTTTTTAATTTCTTTTTTGCCCTTTATTAGAGAGAATGTGGGGTATAATATAATTGTTTAATATTTTTGAAGTTTTCTCTGTTTTTATAAATTACATTCATGAATGAAATAATGTGAATTTCTTTAATCATTGAGTGAGAAGTCCTCCACATAAAGACAGATATAGGTATATAGAGAGATGGCCAATATATTAGCTTTGTCATTACACTATTCAAGTCCCCATATCATTTTAATTTTTCCCCTATTTCATCCATCAAAGCTAGGCAAAGATCATTAAAATCTCCTACTGAGATTTTATATTTGTGAATTTCCTTATAATTCTTTCCATTTTGTACTTTTCTGATATTAGGCTATATTATTAGGTACTTAAAAGTTCAGAATTGTTATGTCTTCTGTTGAACTTTCCTTTGATCATTATGTGACTAGCCTCTTTATTCTTAATAGTGTTTTATTTGCCGTAAGGTATATCTTTTCTGTTATCACTAAAGCTTCACAAAGAATTAATATTTGTCTTTACTGTGAACATTTCTGTGTGATTATGTTTTAGATATGTTTCTTGTAAACAGCACAGAATAGGATTTTTAAAAATCCAGTCCAAACCACAATATTGTATCTGGTGGTGAAACACATTAATATGGATCACAATTAGTAAAATATTTGGATTTATTTTTATCACTCTCATTTTTCATTACATTCATCCTCACTGAGACAAACAAAAACAGAGAGAATTCACTGCCAGCACACCTGCACTACAAGTAGTATTAAAGCAACTTCTTCAGGCAAAAGGAAAATGATACCAGATGGCAATTTGGATGTTCAAAGGAATGAAGTCGGCCATAATTGTAAATAAATGAGTAAATATAAATGGCATTTTTCTCATGTTTAAATTTCTTTAATTGATAATTGACTGATTAGAATAAAAGTAATAACAATATATTATGTAAATTATAACATATGTAAGACAATTTAGAACAAAGCATAGAGGGTGGAGAAGGGAAGCCTAAGCATACTGTGGGAGAGTTTCTGCACCACATGAAGTGATTTAATGTTATCTGAAGAGAGACAGTCTTAACATAACAATGTCCATTGTGCACACGGTATCAACCACACACATACCAAAAAAAGGTAAGTATTAGACATAAGATGGAATCATTAGAAATATTTAATCCAGGGGCACCTGGTGGGCTGGGTCAGTAGGGCATGGCACCCTAGACATTGGGGTTGTGATTTCGAGCCATCAACAGGCATAGAGTTTAACTTAAAAATAAAAACAGATTAGGGCTCCTAAGTGGCCCAGTCGCTTGGGCATCCGACCCTTGGTTTTGGCTCAGGTCATGATCTGATAGTTTTGTGAGCTCGAGCCCCACATCTGGTTCTGTGCTGGCAGTGTGGAGCCTGCTTGGGATTCTCTCTGTCCCTCTCTCTCTACCCCCTCCCCACTCACTCTGTCTCAATCTCTCTCAAAACAAATAAACTTAAAAATTTTTTTAATAAAATATAAAAATAAGAACAGATTTTTAAAAATACTTAATCCAAAAGAAAGAGTAAAAACATAAACATAGAAAAGATGGAACAAACAGAAAAGAATGAACAAAATAATAGATTTAAGTCCAATGATGTGATGAGTACATTGAGTTCACATGTTCTAAACAATGCAGTTAAAAGGCAGAACTTATCATATTGTAAGAAAAAAGAAAGAGCAAGACCCAACCACATGCCCTCTAGAAGCAATCCACTTATGAATAAAGTCAGATTTTAAGAGGATAGAAAAGATACTCCATACAAACAGTAATCAAAAGTAAGCCAGAATGGCTATGTCATTGTCAGAGTAGATTTTGGAGAAAGATATTATTAGGGATTATATGAGGTAAAGAGGGACAATTCACAATGATAAAGAAGTCAGTTCACCAAGAGGATATAATAAAACTAAATGTGAAGGCTCTCATTGGCAGAGTTTCAAAATAAGTGAGGCAAAACCAGTAGAAGTGAAAGAAAGAACAGACTAGTATACAATTATAGTTGAAGATTTCAACACTCATTTCTCACGACCATTAGAACGAATAGAAAATCAATAGTTACCTAGAACACTGACAACTCTATCGCCTTAATCAATCATTTAGAGAAAACTCTACCAACAATGGCAGGATTATGCATTCTTTTAAAGGACACAGAGGTGATTCACCAATTTAGAAGAAATGGAATCATTCAAAGTACATGACCTGAACACAGTATAATTTCACAGAACTAGAAATCAATAACAAATATATTTGTAATATCAAGTATTCAAAAATTTAAGAACACACTTCCAAATTACCCGTAAGTCAAGGAAAAATATTTTAAATTGAATTATAATGAAAAAGCAACATATTAACATTTATGAGATACAGTCAAAGCAATTCTTAGAGGAAGTTGGTAGCATTGAATGCATATATTAAGAAAGATCCCAAATCAATTAACAAACGTCCACCTGAGGAAAGCAGAAACAAGAGCAAATTACACCCAAAGTAAGCAAAAGGAAAGAAATAGTAAAAGAGCAGACATCAGTGAGATAGAAATGAAAAGGCAATTTAAAAGAATTAAATAAAAAGCTGATTATTTAAAAAGACCAATAAACCAATAAGCACTTAGCCAAACTGATTATGAAAAGAAAAAAGACAAATTACCAATGTTATGAATAGGAGAAGAACCATCACTACAGATCCGGCGGCATTAGTGGGATAGTAAGAAAATATAATGAGCAATTTTATGACAATATATTAGGCAAATTAAATTGACAAATTTCTTGGAGGACACAAATTGCCAAAGCTCACTTAAAAAACACATAGAACAGTGCAACATGTTTGGTTTTAAATTAATTTGTAGTTATAACCCTTCTTACAAAGAAAACTCCACCTCAGTTTCACTGGGGAATTCTACTGTATTTTTAAGGAAGAAATAGCACTTATGCCCCACAAACATTATCCATCTGACATAGGATGTATGTGGAAACCCATAAATACTATCACATTTAGTGAGGAAAGACAATGCTTTACTGTTAATATTGAGAACAAGATAAGAATGTTCACTCTTACTACATTTATTCAATAGTACATTGGAGTACATAGCAAAGGAAATGAAACCAAAAGAAATAAAATTCATGTAGAGAGTATAATCATATATGGAGAAAAACCTAGAAGCTACCAAAAAAAAGCTAACAAATAATAATTTTAGCAAAGCATCCAGATTAAAGGTCAACCTACAAAATGTCAGACTTAAGAGGCACCTGGGTGGCTCAGTCTGTTGAGGATCCAACTTCAGCTCAGCCTATAGTCTCGCATTCATTGGTTCGAGCCCTGCAATGTGCTCTGTGCTGACAGCTCAGAGCCTGGAGCCTGCCTCGGATTCTGTGTCTCCCTTTCTCTCTCTGCCCTCCCCTGCTTGCGCTCTGTCTCTCTGTCTCTCAGAAAATAAAATAAAATGTTAAAAAAATTAAAACAATAAACAAAATATCAGAACATTTGAAAATTGAAATAAAAAATAACATTTGTAAGTAATATCAAAATGTATGAAGTACTTAGGGAGAGATTTAACAAAATACTTTTAAAAACCAATGCAGCCAAAACTAAAACATGGCCAAGAGTTATTAAAGATGGCCCAGGGGCCCCTGGGTGGCTCAGTTGGTTGAGCTTCCGACTTCCACTCAGGTCATGATCTCAAGGTTTGTTAGTTCAAGCCCAGCTTCAGGCTCTGTGCTGACCGCTCAGAGCCTGGAGCATGCCTCAGATGCTGTGTCTCCCTCTCTCTCTGCCCCTCCCATGATCATGTTCTATCTCTCTCTGTCTCTCAATGATAAATAAATGTTTAAAATTTAAAAAAAAAGAAAGAGAGATGACCCAAATAAATGGTGAAATGTATCATGTTCATGGATCAGAAGACTCAATATCGTTAAGACATCAATTGTCTGTGAATTTAACTATTTAAAGCAATTCTAGTAAAATCCCAGAAGTCTTTTTTTTTGGTAGAAAATTTTAAGCTTATTTGAGTATTTATATGGAGATGTAAAGGACCTAGAGTAGTCATAACAATTTTGAAAAAGAATAAATTGGTTTTCCACAGGTTTGATTCTGGGTTTTTTAGTTGTTTGTTTATTCATTTTTTAAAGATTCTACACGAGTGAAATAATATTTGTCATTCTCAGTCTAACTTATTTCAGTCTAGGTCCATCCATGTTTTACAAATGGCATGATCTCATCCTTTTTTATGGCTGTGCAATATATTGCCAGAAGGGAGGCAGATGGAGGAATGGGCAAAATGGATAAAAGAGAGAGGATTTCCAGTTTGGAAATGAATAAGTCACAGAAATAAAAGGCACAGAATAAGGAATATGGTCAAAGATTTTGTAATAGAGTTGCATGGTGACAGATGGTATCTACACTTGTAGGGAGCATAACATGATGTATAAACTTTCAAATTCTTATGTTGTGCACCTGAAACTAATGTAACAGTATGTGTCAAATATACTCAGGGAGAAAAAAGAACTAGTTGGAGGAGTTATACTACCTGATTTAAAGACTTGCTGTATAGCATATTTAAAAAGACAGTGTGGTAATGAATATCCCAATGAATAAATAAGGACTCCCAAAATAGACCTACACATATATGGTCAATTAATTTAAGAAAAAGTACTAAAGTCAATTCAATGGAAAAATAAGTATTTCCAACAAATCATTCTGGAACAATTGGATATCCACAAACAAGAAAATAAAAATTGACCCTTACCTTACACCTTCTACAAAAGTCACAGGTCAAATGTTTATGACCCTAGGCTAGGCTAAGACTTCTTAGGTAGGATATGATTTAAAAAAATACCATAAAAACCATAAAAAATACCATAAAACCCATAAAAAATACTTGAAAAATTGGACTTCAGCAAGTTTTGCTTTTCAAAAAACAGCATTAAAAAAATTAAAAGGCGGCCCAGATACTGGGAAAAACATTTATTCTGCTGGACTTTCATTCAGAATAGGTAAAGAACACCTAACAACTGGCTAACAAGAAGATAATGTGCAAATAAAAATGAAAAATGGAAAACAATTTGAACAGCTGCTTTATAAAATGTGTGTGTGTGTGTGTGTGTGTGTGTGCGTGTGTGTGTGTGGCAAATAAACAAATGAAAATATGTTCAACATCATTAGTTACTAGGGGAAAAGCAAATTAAAACCACAGTAAGGTACCACTAACTGCATGCCCACTAGAATGGCTAAAAGTGGAAGTACCGAGCTCAGTATGGAAGGCAGACCAATGGCCTCCAAAGATGTCTATGCGCTAATCCCTGTAATCTGAGAATATGTTACCGTACATGGTAAATGGGTCTTTGCAGGTGCAGTTACAATTGTTTTTTTTTTAATTTTTTAATGTTTTATTTATTTTTGATACAGAGAGAGACAGAGCATGAGAGAGGGAGGGGCAGAGAGAAAAGGAGACACAGAACCGGAAGCAGGCTCCAGGCTCTGAGCTAGCTGTCAGCACAGAGCCTGACGCGGGGCTCGAACCCACGAAAGTGAGATCTGACCTTAGCTGAAGTTGGAGGCTTAACCCAGGCGCCCCCAGTTAAAATTGTTAAGATGGGGAGATTATGCTGACTTTCTGGGTAGTTCCAAACTAATCACATGGAGTGGAGCACCTTTCCCTGTTGTGATCAGAGAGATGTAACGACGGAAGATGGGTTAGAGAAATGTGCTGTGACCCTACCCACCATTGAGAGCTTTGAATTGGAGGGAGGAGGCCAGAAGCCAAACTGGAAGGCACATCAGTTTACAGCCAACAAGAAATAGAACACTGAACAAGGAAATGGATCCTCCCCGGCAGCCTCATGAAAGGAACACAATCCTGCCAGCACCTTAATTTTTAGTCTACAAGACTACATTTGTAGTAAATCGCCATGGGAACACGCGGGTGTTAGTGAGAATGCGGAACAGCTGGACCCCCCCAGTGGTGAAGATTCATGACGGTACAATCACTTCGGAAAATCGTTTGGCCATTTGTTTTAAGTTAACATAAACTTACCATGCAACCTAGCAATACTATTCCTTAGATGTTACACCACTGGAAATAAAAATGTATATTCATTCAAGACCTTTTGTAATGTTTATTGCAACTTTATTCATGATAGCTAAAAACTGGAAAAATCCAAATGTCTATCAACTGGTAAATAGATAAAGAAAATGGAATCCCTCTCACCAATAAAAAAGAGATGAACCACTGATACATACAATGATGTGGATGAATCTCAAAAACCATTGTGCTAAGTGAGAAAAGGCAGACAAAAAAGACAAAAGTTTGTGCTGTGTGATTCCATTTATACCCAATTCTAGAAAAATCAAGCTACGGTTACTGTAAGCAGATTGGTAGTTACCAGGGGGGATAGGGTAAAAGGAGAGAATTGACTGAGAAGGCAAAAGGAAATTTTAGAGGTGAAGGTCATGTCTGTTTTGTGATTTTGCTGGTTGCACAACATTTCAAATTCTTCAAATTATATACTTTCAAACTGGATAATCTGTTGTAGGTAATTTATGCCTCAGTGAATATGATTTTTTAAAAAAGTAAAGTGATGACCTTAAATAAATGAAAAATGAAAAAAGCCTGAGAATTTAACCCATTTAAATGTGTTGTGATTAGTAATCTATTTAGATTTATTTTCATTGTGTTATTTTATAATTTCTATTTACCATGATTTGTCATTGTTTCTTTTTCTCTTTGCCTGCCTTCTCTTGGATTAATCAAGTTTTTATTATTTTCCTTTCTCCCAACAGTGGTTTAAAAGTTAGATATTCTAATTTTACTATTTTGATATTTACTCTTAAAATTTTAAGTCATATTGATTTAAGAAGATCTAAAGTTAATTGACAGCTTTAACCTCCAGACGAGAAACACAAGAATCTTAAAATTCCTTAACTCTTAACCGCCCTATTCTATCTTACTCATTAGGGTGATCTACCATTTCAATTCTTGCTGTTATAGTCCCCAAATACATCATTATTATTGGTGTTCTTCTATATAGTCAATACTTGTTTAAATCTGCCCACGTGTTTCCTGACATTTTCTCAACATGGCTTCTTGTATACTGCTTTCTTCCATCTATTTTGTTCTTACTTAGATACATCTCTTGATAGTTCTTTTAATGAAGTTCTGTGAGTGGCAAATTCTCTATATTATTTGTTAACTAAACTGCCCTATATTATTTCCCATCTCTTGATTAATACTCTAAATCTAAGGAAATATTATTATATTATCTTCTGGACTCTATTGTTGGTATTGAGAAATCTGTAATTCTATTGCTTGTTACTATGTATGTGATCTCTTATTCCTCTTTGATTTGCAGATTTTCTCTTTTTATTTGGTGTTTAAATAGTTTCAGTAGGAAATATCTAGGTATGGATTTTTTTTATACTTACCAGCTTGGAATTCCTTATGATTATCCTATTTGAGAGCTCATGACTTTCATCAGTTCAGAAGTATCCTTTCTCCTCTAAACTTTCTCTCTATATCTCTTCCTGGAACTCTTCATGTTGGACTTTCTCATTATCTTGAACTCTTTTAATATGTTCTGTCCTATCTCTCTGCCATACTTTAAGTAAAATCCTCTAAACTTTGGTTCAATAATTCTCTCCCCTAGTGTGCTGTGTTGTGTAACCCATCAAAATGAGTTTTTCATTCATGGAGTATATCTCTTATTTCTAGAAAGTTTATTTAGTTATATTTGAACCTTCTTTTCTTTATTTATAGTATCTTGGTCTTTCCTCCAGAGTCTGATTCCTTCTATTATGTTTTAAAGCATTTTTAGCATACTTTCCCCCTGCTCCAGTTGTTCTTCTGTTATCTCAAGTTCATAGGACTTGAATATTACTGTTTGTTGTGTCTGCTGATTCTTGCTCACACTGAATTATTTCATTGTATGTTTTTAATTTTTTAAACTCATGAGCTCATCTCTAATGGAGCTTATTTTCTGAGAAAATACACTGACGCCTATGTTGTTGGAGTGTCACTTCGGGGTGATTCAGGATCACAGGCATTCCAGGGTATCCACTTTGGGACAGATTGTTATGTTTATTTCTCTGCTAGGAGTTTCCTGAGACTAGCAGAGACATTTGCATGTTTTCTGAGTGGATTAAAGACATGTTTTGGACCCAAAAGCCAAGGGCAAACCTAGTGCTTAATTTTCTCTAGGGAGACTGTTTCCCTAGACTCAAGCTAAGACAACTTCCTTGTCTTCTCCTTGTGCCAAAAGACAGATTTTTTCAAATCTCCCTTTCCACTAAGAGCTCAGCTCTTCAAAAGTCCTGATTTATACTTCTTAGGATTCCAAGACCTTGTGTCCTGTCCTCAAATAGGTGTTAAAACCCAAGCCCCTTGGTATACCAGGAACAGAAGCAAACTCCTAGGTTAGTTCATGTCCTTACGGCCCTGACTTTCAGTTTACTTCTCATTTTAGAGACTTATGATCTCAGCTATGCAATTTTTAAGGGTTACATGTATCCAGAATTTCTGTGTTCTTGTGGCAGGAGGGATTTTAAGTTTTTTAGTCCATCATCTTTCTGGAACTAGAACTCTCCTCCACCATTTATTCATGTGGCGACCTCCCAAGAAACATAATTTCAGAGTAATCTGCGACTGTTTACACATCTCTAAAACACATGAGTCAAGTTGAAGTATTCTGCCAATAATCCAGATGTTTTTGTCTATGCAATGCCAAATATCCAGATGTGTGTGTCCAATTCATCTGCTATTTCAAAATATAATAAACTTACATTATTAAGCACATTGCTATTTCACAAATTCAGGAATCCTGTGGGTAGAATCCTGTCCCTTATTTGCTGGGACTAATTACATTTGAATACATAACTTTAAACTGTCACATAGATTTATAATGCTGTGATTCTCTTCCTTGTTGTTGTTGTTACTTTTTTTTCACAATATAGTATTGAGGTCAATAAGTATTTATTAAACTCTTGGCTGAGGGTCAAAAGAAAGAAAACCACTCTGTTCTTTGAGGATATTAAAAATCTAGTTATTTTTATTTAATCATTCCTTCACTAGAAACTTTTTTATTGAGTGCACACCATGTTCCTGGAGAAACAGTGGCAAACAAGGGAGTCCTGCCCTGGTGAAGCAGACCATTTAGTGGGACACAGACAAATCACACAAGTAACATATAATTAAAATTATAATAAACATTATGTAGAAAAGTAGGAAGAGCATGGTAGAGTCAATGATACATGGTCTCAGTTTAGTCTGTGTAAGTTGGGGAAGGCCTCTGTTAGGAGTGAATGAACCTGTAACCTGAAGGCTACAAAGAATAGAAAGTTCCAGACAGGAACTGTGGGAAGGTGTGTGGCAGGGCCTGGGGCTGCAGGAGCTCAGAAGCTTAAGGACACAAAGGTTGTTGGTGTGGGTGGGAATGTTAGCAGGAGACTGATATGAATGAAGAGAGGGCTGGAGAGGAAGCAGACATCGAATCAAGTCTCAATAGGACAGAGTTTGGATTTTGGATTTCTTCTAAGTGCAGTAACTCACTACTGAAGTATTGGAGCAGAGGAATGATGTGGAAAAATCCCTGGCTGCTGGGTGGGGAAAGGTGGGGCAGGGACGTGAAAGGAAACAAGTGAGTTCAGGGGCTAATCTAGGTGAGATGACATTATAGTAGTGTACAATGAGGCAGCAACAGCAGACATGGACAGAAATAGATGAACTTCTGAGTTTTAGAGCTGTACTTTGGTAATGGATATGGGTAGTGCAGGAGAGGAAAGTGTCAAGTTTTACCTGGTAAGATCAACTGGGTATGTGAACACACTATTCACTCAGATTGGGAGGCCTACAGAAAAACCACATTTCTGGGGGGAAATTAATTCATTTGGGAGCATATTAGATTTGAGATGTCTATTGGGCATATAAGCAGAGATGTCAAATGGACAGTAGGACGTGTATTCTGGAGTTGAGAAGAGCTGGGTGAAGTTATAAATGTGGCAGCCAATGGCCTGTAACTGGTACAGAAAACCATGGAACTGGTTATGATTACATGGGGAGAGGCTGTAGACAGAAAGGGCAGGAGCTTTGGTCTAGTGGAAGACAAGAATAAATTTTGTAAAAAACTGAGTAGGAGTATCTCAAGTGGGGGGAAAGTAGAGCTTGGTGTCATGAAATCCAAGAAAAGAGAGGGTTTATGAATGACAAAGTGGCCAAATGAGTCCAATATTTCTGAAAATTCAAGAGATAAAAGCTAAAACGTGGCCAATGGGCAGTGCAGATGGAATGGGTGGGTCTAGCAAAAGCATTTTGGGAGAGAGAAAGAGAAAGAAGTCAGAGTGAAATGTTTTAAAGTTACCCATGGGAAAAGAGAAGGCAGAGATAGAATGAGTGGTCAGCTTTCCCAGGGAGGGGCCTGGGGAGGGCTGTAGAGATAAGACTCAACTCAGAAAACACAAGATAACAGAAGACATGAGGAGTTTATCGTTACAAGTTTGGGGAAAGGAGAGTCAAAGAGGCGGGAATAGGTGGGGGAGAACTTCCTGATGAGATTCAGCCTTCGGGTAACGGGCAAGATGTGGATTCACGGAGAGGGGAGGAGGCATGTGTGCCTGGGAACCAGTGGAAATGAAAACACATGGACAGAGGTGGGCAGTTGACAAGGGGGACCGAGGAGACCGGTGTGAAGACAGCAGATGTCTGAGAGAACTGAAGAGCAAAGCTGTATGGGAAGAGTTAACTACATCAAGGTTTTTTAAATCTGCCCCCTTCTTTAGATGAACCTCCCCTGCACTCCATCATAGAGGTTGTACATGGGATGCCACCAGCCATCTCCCTACCAGGGATCAGCTAGCCAGGTCAGGCCAGTCAGACGCCCGCATCCACACGCCAGCACCAGGGCCCTTGCTGACAGAAGCTACAGAAACATTCTTGTGGGGAGAAGGAAGTCGACCTTCAGAAAGCAGTAGAGACAAGAGGCAGTGGACATGTAGTCCATGTGGGCATCCAAGGCCCCCTGTGGCCCACACAGCACCACTGTCCTTCCCGGGGTCTGAGTATAAGAAGAGCTTTCCAATACACTCCTTCCCACCTTGGATCCTCAGTGGTTCTAGTGAGTACTACTTGCCACCAAGAAGCTTGGAAGCCCACAAATGAGATGGCACCAGAGACCAGCAATACCCATTGTGAAGCTGAGCGGCAGGCTGAGAGGTGGTAGCCTGCCCAGCCACCTAGGAGGTTAGAGGAACCCCTGCCACAAAGCAGGCAAACACCCCATATCTCAGAAATAGACTAGCCTTACTTGCTGGTGACAACCTTTGAAATCTCCTGCTTCTGCATTAACAAATTACAGTAAATTCCATTAATATCATTTTGCAATGACATCAACCCCTTTTCTCTGAAGCCACAAGCATTGGTTCATGTCAGAAGCAAGACATCTAGACTCCCTGATCTGAGCTAGCAAGAAGGCTCTCAAGAACAGACAAAGAGGTTGTTGGTAAAATGAGCTCACGTCTTTTATCCACAGGCTGGAGGTCTGGCTGCAAAATCCCAGAGGGAAGCATGTGGCAGGTTTATGGTATGATGGAGGTAAGACGGTGGTGGAGAGATCAGTTCCCTTGCCAAAGAAGTGACAAGGAAACATTTCTCAGCCTCACAGCCTCCGTCGCCCATTCTCTTCTGAGGTTTTGATGCCTTATTTGGATTGCAAATGCACACGCACACAGCAAAGGGTCCCTGCTGGCTGAGGTGTCAGGCGGCATTTGTTATGTTATTCCAACACACTTTGAAGAAGCCCCAATAACTCTGGTTCTTATTTAGGGTCTATGAAAACTGATTTCTTGCACATGGGGCTCCCATAGTCCACTCAAGCTCCCCGATTTCACAATACACCCAAAGAGTAAACTCGAGGGCCAGACCTCTTCAGAGGGCTGCACTTTGTAGGGACAACATAAAAGTCTGATGTCAGAGCCAGCTTCCCCTATAAAAAGATACAGTGCCTCCAAGATTTCATAACTTGGAAAATGTTTATGGGATAGTATGTGAAGAATTCAGTTTATAAAATTGTGTGTATAGAGCAATCCCATTTCTGTAAACAAACATATGCATATGTCTATACGTGTGGGGTGTGTTTGTATGTGTGCATGTAATCCTGAAAAAATACACAGCAAAACGTTAGCAATGGTTATCGTGAAGGGGAAAGAAAGGGGGCTTGCAGGTAACCACTTTATTTACATTTCTTTACCTAACCACATTTCCCCACTTTTCTACAATAAACACATATTACTTGGATAATTTTTTAATGTTATTCTTTATTTTTTTTAATGTTATTCTTTAAATGAGCATCTGGAAGGTCTCTTATAAACAAGTATTGAAGGCTCACAGTTGTAGGGTTGTTTTGGGGGTTTTCTGTGGGAGCCGGGGGGAGGTTAGGGGAGGTCAGTTATTGTTTGTTCCTATGTGGCTTTACTGCAGTATCCCGGGGGACAGGAGATGCGCAAACCGTGTCTGAAAAACACCATGCTACTCCCACAAAAACACGTAAAGGATGGTCCTCTGGGTTGTCAGTTTCACTTGACTAACCAGAAATAACCCCTCTGGATAATGGCTGGCTGGTTCCAGGGCACATAATCCCTCCCTCATAAGCCTTTTACACTCAGTCCAGGTAACCGTATGCTCACCACTTGCTGTATGCAGTTTGGTAGAAACCGTTTAATCACAATGCTTTCAGCCCTAATAGGAGGAATCCCCAATGAAGCCAAGATGCTATCTTGTACTCCAAATACTTAGCAGCGGTTGTTAAAAGGTCTTATGCGCCCACATGCAACCCATTGGCTTTATCCCTCAGAATAGAAAAAAACCTCAAATAGATTTCTTTCTCAGTCGAGCTCTGTAATAGAAATATATGCGCACACACAGCCTTGTATTACAAGGAAACAAAAGTAAATGCATCTGACTAGTGCCTAAGAGCATGGATTTTGAAGCCAAATAGTCTTGAGTTGATTAGCTTTAGCCAAATGATCTTACTTATTACAGTAACACTATGAAGGCAGTAATATTATCCTCTACGTTGTAGATGGGGAAACTGAGGCTCACAGAATTTAAGGAGCTTGCTCAAAGTCACACAGAGAGTAAGTGGAAGTTAGAAACTGAGCCAACAATTACGGACTCCAGAGCCTGTGTTTTTCATCTCTTGCCAGTACTTCCACTGCTCCTACAAAAATATGACTATGGAGACGTATACATCTTAAGGACGTATGTCACCAAGTTTGAGATAACTATGGTTTTGCTCCCCAACTAACTCCCAGAAGGAACAAATCAGACTGTTTCCTTTTTTCTTGTATTTTCCCTCCCTTTAGCTTTCCTGCATGAGGTATACACACATACACACACATGACGTGCGCACGCACACACACACACAGTGTTCTCCTGAAGTAACCACTTGCAATGGGACTAATGAGGGTTTCAGATGCCCCTGTGGCTGTAGGAGACCTCCTTCCAGGCAGCTGCGCAGATGTGGGCCCAGTTACTGCTAGGAATTATGAGTTAGCTGCACCTAGAGAATCTGAGTTGAGGCCACTCCCTTCTTTATTAGGATGGTAAAGGGTTCAACAGCCTTTCCTAAACCTCCTTGTAAACAACAGTTGGAGATGCCATTGAAGAGGAGAGAGGAACAGCCATTTTAAAGAAGCTCCAATGAGCTCTAGTGACTTGACTTCCCTGCTGTTTGTCTACTTCATAGAGTGGTTGTGAAGCTCTCAGAAAGTTTCCGAGGACGATAGATTTTAACAAAACAATAGTGTGAGGTCCCTGTGGAGGTATCATTGCCTCTTGGTAGAAGCTGGCAGGGTGGTGGCCATTTTGTAGAAGATGGTCACGTGGCAGCCATTTTGTAGAGTCTGTCGAAACTTGTGAAGAACAAAACCACCTAGAGCCCATAAACACAGGGGAAAGTCTGCGGGGACAATGAGGCTGGAAGGGAGTTCTTCAGACAGAGACGTCCTCATCTGAAAAATGGGGGTAATCGTATTTGTGTGAATACAGCCAGTGTAGGGCCTGATGTATAATGAGCCTTCCAAGAATCTCCAGTAGAGCAAATCTAACTTGATTTTTAAAACTTAATATCAATCTCAAGAACCAAATATTAGCCTAGCCAGCTGCCCCTCATGCCAGCAGGTTTACTTGTACAAACAAATCATGCTCCCTAGTAAAGAGGATCAAGCTGACACATGCCATTGTTCAGAAGGCAATTATCGTAATGAGGGAAAGCAAACGGAATGGAGGGCTAACCCAGCTGCTCTGTTGACAAAGCATAACAAAGGTGGCCGCTGTGGAGCAGGACGCGGAGTTAATTCGCACTTTGCTCCACAAGCCTGATGCTCCACACAGATGCTCCACCACAACTACTCTCATAACTAAACAAGAGCTAATTACTCATGCTAATTACCCAGCCCTAGGTCAGATCCCTCGGCTGGTTAAAGGTGGCCAAGGGCTAAATGCACAGGTTCTAACTTCGAGTGTTACAGAGGCCGTGTGGGTGCCTGGATCTTTGGGAACGGTGCTCACCTCCTTTAAGATACATTCGTGACACAGATGAAATTCTATAGATGAGCCCAGCAGCTCCCCACTCCCTCCTTTTAAGACCCCACAGAACCAAAATATTTTTCCAGATTTTCTTCTGTCCTACACAGAACACTATACTCTGTGAAAACATTAGCAAAAGTAAGTTAATAACTTAATAATTAATAAATGTAACATTAATAAATGTAATAATAATAATTGATACATGTTATAATATATAATAATCATAATGATAAACATATTAATGATAAATAACTGTAATGATAAATCATAATTAATGTTCCATTCTTATAAGCATCTGAAAAAACTAGAGACAAAGGGCAGGTCAGTGGTTCCTGGGGTGAGGGTGGAGGGAATCCCAGGGCTGATAGGGCTGTTCCCTGTGGATTGTGGTGAGGGGTGTATCAAGTCTATGCATTTGTCAAACCTCACACACCTCAAAGAGCAGATTTTACTGTATTCTACTGTATACATTAAAAAAATTTTTTTAAATGTTTTATTTATTTTTGAGAGACAGAAACAGCGCGAGCAAGGGAGGGTCAGAGAGAGATACAGAATCTGAAGCAGGCTCCAGGCTCTGAGCTAGCTGTCAGCACAGACCCCGACACAAGGCTCCAACCCACGATCTGTGAGATCATGACCTGAGCAGAAGCCGGACACTTAACCGACTGAGCCACCCAGGCGCCCCTACTGTATACATTTTAAAAACAAATGATAAAACTTGCACTCTCTCTGACAGTTTTTCTTGTTAATGTATTACTAACAATTGCCAGGATACCTTTTTTCTGATAGAGGACATCTTTGGAACTCTAGCAAAAACGGGAGAGGGGCCACACTGGCTTGCTTCACTAATTTGTAATAAGTGCACTGTACCTATTGTTTTTGAAATGATTAAGCAGGTGTGGATATTTTTTCCCTGGGAATGCTAAACTGGTGTCTACGAAAACAGAGCGGAGCAGAGGCTTGAACGATTTTTCCAGTGAGATCAGTCCAGTCTTAATCTCCATGACGCCAAAATACTTGGCTGCGAAGTGGAAAGTTCAGTCAGTGACCCAGCTGTTTTGGCTCTGTGTGTCCCCCAACCTATGTGACTGCTCAGAGACAGGTTTCAGATCATTTGGCTGGTGCCAGGGAGACCCATCAGAGATAGCCGTCCCCAACAAAGGAACTTTCTTTGCGCTTCCTCAACTCCCTTTACTCCCTTCCGCTACAGCCTGAATTTCTTTGTCATTTTATTTCGACAACAGTTGCCTTAAAAGACATATCAGCGACTTTATGATGTTATAACCTGTATCTTTCTTTATTTCCCCCTTGGGGCCCTCAGAGCAGCTCCTCAAAAAGGCTGATGCAAGCCTTAAATATCACAAAGGTCATACATTATCACAGCGACCTCAAAACTTACACCATTTCCAAAATAATCACGCCAGAACTGACAGACAGTTTTGCATTCATTTGTAATGTTAAGTACTTAATCAACAAGTTAAATATTCCTCAGGTTCACAAGAATGATGACAGCCTCTGAATGGTTTTCTATCACTTAAGTGGGGTTTGTCTGATTAAGGCTGACACATGTATATAAGAAAGCAAAGAGGTTTACCTACATGCTTTTTTTTTCCTTGCTGGGAATATGATAATGTGATAAAATTAGATCCTAACGTGCTTGCACATTTTTGCCTTTCAATTACAGGTATACTTTTGTTGCAGAAGTAAAGGGGAGAAAGTATTCTTAGAGATGAATTCCTACTGCATCTGTTATCTGTCCTTAGTGATGGGGGGAGTCATCTCGGGGGGTAGATGCTTAAACTCAATTTGTAGAATCACAGACTTTCAGGTTAGTAGAGGCCTTAATAATGGCTCTAATTACACTTTCTTGAGTGCAAGAACAAGAGAACATTCCACTGAGCTCGAGCAATTTTAAGAAAACAAATGAACTAGGTCTGAAGCTGAAAACCTATAAGGCACCAGGACAGCTCTGGGGACTTGGTTTGTCTCTCTCATGCCACGTTCTCTGTCAGGTCTCTTAGCCTCTCTGTTCACATGCTCCCCCCTATCCCTGTAAAAATAAACTCTTTTTAATTGCCTCACACTTTCAACTAGCTCGGGGCCCTTTATGACTTTTCCAGCCTCTCCTTAGTATCAAAACCATTGCAAACTTGCTGGTTCACACTGTGTTTCTTGGTTTGGGAGAGAGAATATGTGATTGGTTCAGCACATTTTTCCATGCCTGGCCCAATTACGTGTGACTGTCAGCCTGTGAACTGACAGCCCTGAGATCAGGTGTCACTGCTCAGTCCAAGGTGCAGAAACAAGGTACAAGACCCAGCCACCTTGGCAGCAGAAGCTCTGGGTGGGCCGTTCCTGTTAGGAAGAGTGAGGTGGCAGGGCTGTGGGGTCACTGTGTCCTTGTCTAACAGTTGAGTTTCTTCTCCAACAGGGGTTTCAAACTCCAGTGCCTACAGTAGCCAGGCAGGTGACGGAACTGAGTTAAACTGACCTGGTCAAGAGCACGCATTGTGTGAGCGGGAAAGACTTTGGAAAACTGGAGAATACAGCCTAGTATAAAGGCGACAAGACAATTAGCTCCAGTCGGTGGACTGAGGTGCAGAAAAGAGGGCCTAGTGTTGGTCGATCTTCCAATTCTCACACAGAATCCAGACATCTGACACTTTATTTAAAATCCTCCAAACTTTAATGTTCACTTAAACTTTCTGAGCAATATGGGTGAACCAAACATTCCCTTATCTCCTCCACCTTTCAACCAACAATGAGCTTCAGTGCCCAGCTCCTCTTGAGTATACAGCAGTGGGGGAAATGCCGCCATCTTTAAAGGAAGTCCATTCTGCTTCCCAACAGTTCTGGTCATTTAAAATTCTTTCATATATATGAATCTAAATCTGTCTGCCCACAAACTGTCCTTTAAGATGTGAAGGGGGAAAAGTGAAAAGCCCCTGTAACCAAGTAGCCAAAGATGTACTTGAAGACAACTGCTGGCAGCATGCCTACTTCTTCCCGTTTCTTCAGAAGTACTTCATGGGGTTCATTCCCTCGTCCATCCTGCTCGTGAACACACTCCATCAGTTCATGTCCCCTTCAGACTGCGGCGGTTCAGCCAGCAGTCAGACTATAGCACAGAATGTCATAGAACTGTTTCACCTTTTCCATGTGAGACTTTATACTTCTATTAACATGACTGAAGATGATTTCTGATAACAAGTTCATACTATTAATTCACACTGTGTTTCAAGTAAACTTAAGAGCTTTCAGGTATTTTGCTGGCTCTTGGTTTTTCACATCGACATGAACTAAACCTGATTTTTATCACCCTGCTCTTGTGGAGTTGGGTTCTTGGGACCTGAGTAAATTCATTGTGTCCAGTACATGTTACCTTGTCTCCCACCCCATCAGCCTCTCCTTGAGGTCCTCCTGTTGTTGCTGCTGCTGCCCAAACTATTATCTACCTACAACCATTATTTAATATCTATACTCCAAAAAGAAATACCAAAAGTCACATCAGTGTATCCGTGTATTTTTTAGATTTGCTTCTCTTTCTTTAAGATACTTTGTCAGTAGAGTGAAATTCACTTTTTATAGCAAAATTTCACTTTTATTCTTAGAGTGTTTTGATAATTCTTCACTTAAAAATATTTATTCACTTTGAGAAAGAGTGCATGAGTGGAGGAGGGACAGGGAGAGAGGGAGAGAGAATTTGAAGCAGCCTCCATGCTGGCAGTGCAGAGCCCCACACAAGGCTCAGTCCCGTGAACCACGAGATCAAGAGTCAGATGCTCAGCTGACCTAGTCACCCAAATGCCCTGATAAGTCTTCACTTTTATTTATCTGGCCCTAGGGTTCTATCTCTTTTCCTTGCAAGATTGAAATCTATATTTCTAAAGTCCAGAGCATGTATCTGGCTATATACGGCACCCCCCTTCCTGGGAGTCCTGCCCAGTCCAAGACAGTCAGCTCATGTCCTCCTCATGTTGTCATTTCTGCGTCTCCAACCAGCTCTTCTTTGTTGAACAGAATTAGGTCCACTACAACAGTTTCCCTCATTGCTCCTTCCGGCTTCTGAGAATTAAAACAGTAAGCATGATCTGCTTCCAGCTATGATGGAATGGATGATATCAGAGTAATCCCCCACTGAGAACAACCATAAAGCTGATTAAAATACAAAGGCCAACTGTTGGAAAGTACTGGAGAGCAACCAAGGCAATCAGGGCCCCCAAAGGGGCAAAGATCCCGAAGACACAGGAAATACATTGAAATGTGCCTGATATTCTGTTCACAATTTCCCCTCGAGGCATTTGCTGACTTCTAAGTTGTGCTTATCCAGACTAATGTCTCAGGTTGGGTTCCCTAAAACAGAGATGAGTAGGCACCATGCTCATTAGAGGGTGTTTTAGGATGAACCTCTGTGAAAGGGAGAGGAAGAAGGCAGTATTGTGTTACAGGTCCAGCCTCTGCTGACCCCACAAGGAGTTCTAGAGCTAGAAGACTTCTGAGTTCTCCTAAGTTGTTGCACAGGGTACAGGCTACCCCTGGAATAAGGTGGACTTTGGTGGCGGGAAGCAGCTTTCTTCAGAAGAGGCAATCCCCAAAGAAGGCTGATGATTGGAGGCTATCCTCTGATGAGACTTTAAGCTGTAGGGGTGAGAAGTCTTTCATTCTTCAAGGGTGATCTGGCCAGCACATCACAGTATCCTTCACACCTAGAAACTGAGAAACCAAGCAGAAATCAGCCTCTAAGAAGCTAAAAAGTCAAGTATTAACTTCTGTACTCTTACAGTGCTACAGACAGGGAAATTGGAGTTCAGAGTGTGGCAAGAAGGAAAGGGCCCTGATAAACACCCAAGTGTTTAGTTGAGGACTTGGAAGAACTAGCCAGTGGGAGTAAGAGAAAACCTGCAATAATCTCAAGGAGATCAGCAAATTTCAGCTCTCAGGATAAAATTAAATATTTTTTAAAATGTAACATCAGCCATACTGTCCATGACTTTTTCCTTTTCTTCTTTTTTTAGTTTATTTATTTATTTTGAGAGAGAGTGAGAGAAGGGGAGGGGCAAAGAGACAGGGAGAGAGAGAAAGAATCCTAATCAAGCTCTGAGTTGCCAGCACAGAGACTGACTTGGGGATCGATCCCACAAACCATGAGATCTTGACCTGAGCCAAAATCAAGAATCAGACGCTTAACCGACTGAGCCACCGAGGCACACATCTCCATGATTTTTCATACACAATGTCCAACATTTCAATTAAAAACTTACTAGACAACCAGGAGACAGCAACAAATGGGGTGGGGTGGAGGAGGGAGGTAGTAGAAAGAGATAAAACAGAAAATAGAACCAGATGGAGATGATGTAGATGCTAAAGTAACAGATACACATTTTTTTTAATTTTTTTTATTTTTAGAACATATTACAAAAGTAATTTATTTTCTTTATGCATCTATGTAATTAAGATGACAATTCACAACTTGAACATATATATATTCTATGATAAAATTGTACATATTTAAAAATTTTTTTATGTTTATTTTTTTGTTTGTTTATTTTTTTACTTTATAAAGTTTCATATTTTTTTAACATATGCAATTATTTTCCATCATTTACAATACAGTAGTTACAATGACACTCCAAACAGAAAAGCAAAGTAAAAAATCAAAACACCAACTTCTGTTTCATGTAATTAGACTTATACAGAAATTAGAAGGTTAAGTACCAACTAGTTAATCACCTAATTTCACAGCT
>NC_043709.1:108818121-108927286 GCF_006229205.1 Suricata suricatta
GTATGGAACCACAAAAGACCCCGAATAGCCAAAGTTATATTGAAGAAGAAAACCAAAACGGGAGGCATTCCAATCCCAGACTTTAGCCTCTACTACAAAGCTGTCATCATCAAGACGGTATGGTATTGGCACAAAAACAGACACACATTTTAAATAGTGATGATCAACAGTTTAAGAAAATAATGGAGAAGATGGAGAATTTCACCAGAGAACTGGAATCTATAAGAAACCAAATGGAACTCCTAGAACTTAAAAACACAATAATGGAAAATAAAGATTCAATAGATTAAACAAGGATAATACACAGCAGAAGACAGGTTTAGTGACTTGGAAGAGAGATAAGCATGAAGTATCCAGGATGAAGCAGCACAGATGGGAAAAGGTGTTTTTTCAAACTGAACAGAAATACAAGAAACAGTGGAAATGTATCAATTACATGAAATTAGAGTCCCGGGTGGACAAATAAAAAAGAAGTAATATTTGAAGAAACAGCAGCTAAAAACAATCGTCCAAACTGACATATTTAAGAAGTTTGGGTTATTTCACACTAAGGATGCCTACAGGACTGGGTGCTGAGTTCTTCACCCCCAATAGCAGCAAATAATCATCGAGCTTTTGAGATGCCCACCCAGGAAAGCATTTAGGTCCATCCAAGTCCTCTCCTTCCTCCTCACCACATCCTTATAACTGTATCTTCAGCAGAGGGAAGACCTGAGACTGGAGGTTCATTCCTCATCCAAGGTCACCAGCCTACCATAGCCCAAACTCCAATCCTCTGCTCTTAACCTCTCTGCCATCCTCTGCTTTACAGAGATGCATTACTAGTTTCACTCCTAAAAGCTTGTTTGGATAATCCCTACAGACAAAGTAAAAAATCTCATGGGGGCAGGGAGATGGAGGGGGACAATTCTAGGAAGTATTCTGGACAGGAACACGTGACTGGGTGCTCCAGGGGCAGACTCGAGGCACAGAGAGAGTGACAGGTGAGGAAAGAGAGAACAGCAGATGAGAGAAGTTTCCAGAAGGAGAGATGGAGGTGAGCACCTCAATCCTTTCAATATCTGGGTTTTCCCCCCAACAGTTGGTCTTGGGTTCAGGAAGAATCAACTCTTTTCTACTTTCTCTTCCCCCCTGCATGATGTCCCCACCCCTCCAGCACTCCAAACTCTGCTATGGTCTGGTTCAGCCACATTATGGATTAAATAGGATTTTATGAGTTGACCAAGGGCCCACCCCCCACTGTAACACAGTTTTATGGCAACACATGTTCTGATTCCAACACCACTTACAACTGACCTGAGGACACAATTCATCTTAAGTTGGGATCTGCCTGTACGTGGGAACTTAAGCAATAGCGTCAGATGATGACATAAACCTCATCACAAAGTGGACACAATTAATTACCAAAGGAGAAACCACTGGGCACTGAGTTCTAAAGACACAGATACAGCTAAAGTCTTGGAGCTTTCACGAGGTTGGGGGTGGGGCTTTCCCTGCAGGTGGGTTAAGTGTGGGATCAGCTGAAAACATACCTGGCAAAGGAGAGGAAAGGAGAGCAGCTACACAGACAGGAGGACAAATGGGAGGGGCACGGAGCTTGCTTTCACCTTTGGAGCCTCCCAGGAGTCCCCTTCAGTCTGCAGTCCCCCCCTACACACCCTCATTTCCTGGGTTCCTGATCAGGTGTTGGGGACAGAGTTCCAAAGGTCTCCGAAGGAGACCCATAGGCTGCAGTTTGCTTTGCCGCTGGGGGTTTGTGCAGGCTGCCGCTGGCCCTCCGCAGCCTTGCTCCCTGTCTGTCCCAGAAGGTTGGCTCCTTCTGCCCACTCACAGCAACCAAGCCTCCTGTTCAGGTTGGTAGGTTCCAGAAGCATTTATGATGCCCGATCGGGTGCTGGGCCCTGCAACATACAAGGAGGTAGATGGGAGCTCCCAGGGACCGGGCTGATGGCAAGGGTGGGTCTGGGCAGGTGGGCATGGGGCCAGTGTACCCAGGGGAGCTGGAGAGGAAAGGGACGCCAGTGAACATTCGGGCAGCTGAGAGTTTCGAAGCCGTGCATCTCCTGCTCTTGGCCTTTTCTCTACTTACCTAGGCAGTGCAGTACCTCAGCCCCTGAGCCAGGAGATGGGGTACAGCAGGATCCGGCAGAGTCTGGTTTCTCAACCAGACTGGCTTTTGGTGCTACACTTACCAGCTTGGGCCAGCCTCTTCTAAATCTCCATTTCCTCATCTTCAAGATGGAGATAACGGTACAGTCAGTTCGACCACAACATGACATATGCATTCCTAAAAATTACCACTCTGCAAAATCACAGAATAGAAACCCCAGGGCTTATGGGGAAAATGGTATTGAGGCACAACACCCAGAAACTTAGTGACACATAAAATAAGGTAGAAACCTAATGACAAGGGCAATACCGTTTCATACATGTTCAACAGTTAAGAAATACATAACTACTACAGTGAAGTCTGGAGCTTTACCTTGACCGAACCTAGAGTTTGCTGGCAGAAGTGGTTGTTGGTGTGTGAGTTACCTTCACAGCAGAGGGAGAAGGGCTATCTTATATTGGGTGGAAAGGACCGACAACAGATGTGGTGGGTGTGACTCCCATACACCTGCACCCAGGTAACTGGTAGGTGATTGAGGTGCAGCTGGGTGCCGTCTTCTGCATTCCTCCTTTTGTGTGTGCATGTGGACAAGATCAGACCAAAGCAAACACAAAATTCACAGTATGACCGAATTGTTCCCTAATACAACAATTACGGTGAAACCGATTTTCATTTTTAAAACTAGTGTCATAGCCAAACTGGCTGTTCTAACCGCCTCAGGGGATCTCATGAGGATTAGATTAGACTGTTCATATAAGTGTGGAATCCAGTGCCTGGCAAGTGGTGAATCAGGGCTGCTGGTGTAATGAATATACATCAGATTATTGTATTTCAAACAAATCAATGACTCAATAAAAGGCAGAGTGCCTAACTGTGGAGTGGGGAGTCGTCATGTAGGGAGTGTGGGGGTGGGGGTGATCATTTATCGTGGCGAAGAGAAAAGAGTACATGATTGAGATACCCAGCAGCCAGCTCTGCGATGTGCTGTGACCCGGACAACCTCCACATGTTCCTGTCCCCGTTAACGTGAGCGTGATCGCAGGGATGTGTCTGCCCACCGCTGCAGGAACCTTACCTCCTAGTACTCACTTACGTTTTGTGGAATAGAAATTTGGGCAAGGCTCAGCTGAGTGAGTCTTCTGTTCCTCAGGGTATCAACAGAGGTCAGTCATTCAGCGTTACTCAGCCAGCAGACGGGCTGGTCTGGAGAGTCCAAGAGAGCTTCCTGCCCATGTCTGTTGCCTTGGGCATGGCGGAAGGCTGGCCTCAGCTGGGACTGCCAGTCAGAGTGCCTACATGTCACCTCTCCAGGACATTCCAGACTATTTACAGGTTTCAGGAGCCAGGAAGTAGATGCAGCAAGTCTTCTTATCTAGCCTTGGAAATTCCAGAACACCATTTCTACTGCAACCTATTTGTCAAGCAAGTTAGCCCGTCCCACGTACAGGGGCAGAAGAGTTAAGGTCTACTGCTCCGTGGGAGGAGCAGCAAAGACCTCCTGCCATAATGTGGGTCTCCTGCTCTGGTTTACCTTGGGCTGCAAGCTCCTGGGTAGTGGGGACCCGGTTTCATTCAGTTTTGGATCTAGAGTGTTCTGGTATCTGGCACCTAAAAGGCCCTAGTTAAGCTTGAGTACATGGGTGAATAAATTAACAAAACAGAACCACCTCTACCCCTTTTATTCAAAGCCCCTGATGCCTCAGGAGCAGGAACCATGGCTTTCTTCTTGTATCCCCAACACATAATGTACTGTATGACACTTAGCCAGTACTGAATGTTTACTGAAAACCCAAACACAGACGCTTACGTGCTGGGGTCCTGCAGTGCAGGCATGGCTGAGAGGCCTGGCGCCGGGATCCCGGCAGGTGAGTGTTGGCAGCTGAAGCCTGAGGCTGGGCAGGCTGGGCTGAAAGAAAGCCCTGAGCGGTGGGATCTCTGGTGATGGCGGATGGGGCTGGGACTTAGAGCAGGTCATCACTGTGAGCACCGGGAGACAGATGGAAGGTGGGCCGAGCACGGGGACGGAGGAGACTGAAAGTTCACTCTCCTGTGCCGGAGCCGGCCGGCCGAGAGAGCCAGGGCTCATGATCGCACAGGCCCCGACAGTCATCCGGCTGTGCTTCACAGACTTGCTGCTAGCACACTGACCACACCCAGCACAAAGGAGAAACAGCTTGGGGTTCAGTTCAGGCCATAGAGCTTGGGAAAGAAGGGAACTGGCCACAGAAAGTGACAATTTAGTAACGTGGGAACCGTTGGTTACCATGAGCCCTAAACCAGGTGTTGACTGTGTGACTATTTTAAGTCTCATTTAATTTAGCACTTGGATTAGGTGGGTGCTATTTATAAGGAGTGATCCTGGCCCACCGCCTTGGTCCTGGAGCAGGTGGGGACCAGGAGCCTGCAGATCTCCCAGGTCAGGCTCTGTAGGAGGAGGCCCGGGCCTGCCTCCCACAATTAGCGCTGAGCAGGCAGAAGCCATCAGCCTACAGACAATAGCTCTGCTTGAGCTCAGTGAATCAAGCCTCAGCCCCCACTTTGCTGGGGCCTCTGTGTGGCTGCCATGTGCAGGGACACCCTGGGCTTTGTCTTGCCTGGCCTGCGCCTTCAGGAAAGATGAGCTGAAATGGTTTGTCCCAGCTGGGTGACCCCTTCCCCACACAGGCCTTTGGTACCTTCCACTGGACACAAAGAAACGCAGTCCACATGCCTCCCTGAATAGGTGTGGTGACGAGCTGAGCGTGGAGACAGACCCCAGCATTCCTGGAAACCAGTGCCTTGGCTTCCCAGCCAAGGCCTGGGTTGCCCGTGGGGACTTTTTCCAGAACAAACGGAGGATACACACCCTAACTTGAGAGGTGGCCCTTGTGACCAGGGCCCAGCAGAGCAAAGCCACAGGCCTGGCTGGAGGAGGGGTGAGGCCTGCAGAATCCCATCTGCCACCAGCCACCACCAGGCAGCCCCGGGGCCGGCAGGCCTGCAGCAGCCTCCGCCGAGGACAGTTTCTTCGAACAGAACCAAATGACCCACAGTTCAGGGCAGAGCATGCTGACGGTCAGCTCAGCCCGGGGCAGCAGCGCGGCCTGGGGGCTGGGTTCCAGAGGGGCCTGCTGTGGTAGATGCCAGTGGCGGCAGGGGGCAAGTGTGAGGGCCTCTCCAAGCCCTCCTTGTGCAGCAGTAAATCTAGAAGTTAGCCCAGTGCTCACCCCAACTCTGCAGGTACAGAGACCTGGGACACTGGTCAGACGGACACAGCCGCCTCCAGAGGAAACTGGGCACCCCGCGCTATGTTTGGGTTGTGAATGAGGCCAGCACCGCAAGCATCTGGAAAACACTGAGCAGGGCCCATACCTGGCAGGCCGCGTATCATTGCCCGAACCTCTCTGGCGCAGTGCCCGCCTCTCCAGTTAGCGCCGTCCCTCCCAGTCTGGGCCTGGAGACAGTGACACATTTTAAATGGGACCTGTCCCTTTTCTGTGTATGAGATGGCAGACCACTCACGGGGGACCCGATTTTGTGCCCTGTTTGGTGGCACGATGGCGAGCGTCTGCCAGACTTCCAGGCCCAGGATCGATGGGACAGGACCGCACTTCTGAGGTTCCAATGCTGCTTTCATTGTCCCAGCGCAGGTGAGACAGGGAAGAAACTGCACTCAGGGCCCCGCAGTTCTGACTGAAGTGCGCCCAGCAGACGGGCAAAGCCACTGCGATTTGTAGTTCCCTTATCACCTTTAACTTGTTACCTGGTAACGACGCCCAGGGAGGCATATGTTTTTTGCAGAAGTGTTTATTTGTCACGAAAGCACGGTGAGTGACACATCGTTCTGAGTACGTGCCTGTGACACCTCATCTCCCTGAAGCCCAGTTCCCAAAGCAGCACCTTGGCATGCCCAGTTCTTGCTCTCAGAGGGTCAGGGACCCACTTTTTCTGTTTGGAAATGTTGGCCGGGTCTCCTTGGCTTCCCTTTTGCCGCTGTTCCTCTAGGAGAGTAAGTCTGGGAGGAAAGGCTGGGCTCTCGGGAGCCTGCCCACTGTCTCAGAAGGTTTCCTTTCCCGGTGACAGGCAGAACACCCACGTGCTGTTAGCTCATCTCCGGTGCCGCTTCCACGGGGGAAAGCAGGCCTCTCTGCTTCTTGCAAGGGGGAGGTGGGAAGGGTGGGCGGCAGAGAGCACATCCAAACCTTCCACTTTTTCCCTCTTGCCCAGCATTTACCTCGGGAAACGCCCTTCCTGTTCGCCTACACCCTTCTTGCTCCTGGCAGGTGCCACCGTATTTTCTAACACGTGATGCCCACACCTTCCTCTCAGAGAGATTTATAGACACCGGTGGCTTCTTCTTCCCCTCAGTGGCGATGGCTGGCCCAGAGCTCTCTGTGCTGTTCCTATAAAACTGTCGGGACCTTCCCTGAACAATGATCCTGTATATCTACAGGCCCCACCCCCTTCCCCCCATCTCTCTTCCCCAAAGAAAGCCTCTTTTCTCTCTTTCTCTCATCTTTTGAGTTAATACCTCAGGGGGGCTGAAACTGGGCCCCAGGCCCTGAGACACAGATCAATGGGAATCAGTGAATTCAGAGGAAGAGGGTGAAGTGTCTGTGTGTGTGTGTGTGTGTGTGTGTGTGTGTGTGTGTGTGTGTAAGACAGACAGCTACTTTGGACTGTTTGGCCATTTACTACTCCCAAAAAAGAGTAATAGCTCCATGCTGACATCATATAATAATAGTAATTTAACAATAATGAATACAAAAAAGGGTCATTAACAGATGTCCTCAGGCCAGGGAAGGAAGGAAGGAAAGAAAGAAAGAAAGAGAAGGAAGGGGGGGGGGAAATGGAGGAAGGAAGAGAGAGAGGGAGAGAAAGAAAGAAAGAAAGAAAGAAAGAAAGAAAGAAAGAAAGAAAGAAAGAAAGAAAGAAAGAAGGAAGGAAGGAAGGAAGGAAGGAAGGAAGGAAGGAAGGAAGGAAGGAAAGAAGGAAAGAAGGAAAGAAGGAAGGAAAAGGAAGGGAGGGAGGGAGGAATGGGTGAATGTTGGTCCTCAGGTTAAGAATTGCAAATCCATATAAACCTGTGTGTCAGGAACTGTTCTGAGCACTGAGGTGTTAACTAACCTCACCACAACCCTACAAAGTAGTACAATTACTATTTATCCCACTTTAAATTGAGGATCCTAGAGGAAGGTCTGAAATAAGACAGCAGATGAAGCATTCCAAGTTTCTAAGAAATCAGGCTTTCAGCATCTTTGGAGGCAATCTGGCAGAGCAGGATTATCGTATGTGGGCTGAATGACAGCCATGTGCTGCAGCCCTGTGCTGAATTGAAGTCTTCATTTTTTCAAGGGTCCCACACTGATTGAAACCCTTGAAACAAGGATGTGAAAGGGCTACTATATTGTATATGACCAGATAAAGAAAAGGGAACAGAGTAACTGATACTCATTCAAGACCTCACTCCAAAGTGGATGTTGTCCAAAGAAGAAAGGTTTCTATGGTCAGTGAAAACTAGGAAATACTAAGTTAAATAGAGGTCAATGAAAACTAGGAAATACTAAGTTAAATAGATTGAAAGTTTCTTTATTACAGGACTTCTCAGAGCATTAAATGTGCTAAAATGCACTGTGACTCATATAAAAGGAAATAGAGAATGAAGCATTTCCTCAGCTTATTAGATCTCTTTGTGAGGAGAAACTCATGAGACCAGAATTCCATGGAATACACTCTGGGAAACATCTCGTGTCTGACTTACTCAGTCTTTCCACTTTCAAGGTTAATGTTGGCCTGATCAGCCTGGAACTTGAGGTAAGTCTCTGATTGTCTGAAAGACCCAAGTGTCTGGAGATACCTAAAGAAGGAATTGGGTCTACCGTTTGGGAGACAGAGCAGCACAGGTTGGGGGAGGATCTCAGCACCTGCTGAGTCTGAGATCCCCGGACGTGCCCCCTCACCTTTGGGCCAGTGAACCTAGAAGCGAGGTTCTGGTTAACAGTGATGACCCAGAAGGGAAGTGCCAAGCTCCTCTTCTCCTCGTCAGTGCCCCCCACCAGGAAAGGGTGTGAACACCTGGCCGTGCCTCCCCACCCAGGAGCAGACTATTGAGGGAATTATTTACCATGAACTCCAAGATCCTCCGCTATGTCACTGTGAGAGTCATCCATGCAGACCAAGCAGTACAAGAGCGGGAGGCCAGAAGGACTTCTTTGGGATCTATGTAACTTCCGGGCTAGCAGGAAGAAAACTTGAGAGGGTGGTGTCTCACTGGCAATAGCTCCAGGAAACAGTCATATACACACATGTGCTTTGAAGTCCTCCCCAGTAACCAGGCATTGACCATTCCACAGAAGCTTCCTCCAGAAGGCTCTCCCAACCTATTCTTATTGCTTCTCCCAGGCGCACAATTATTCCCTTCTGATTAAAGTTTTCTTCGGGTCCTGGACGGCTCAGTCAGTTAAGCATCCAACTCTTGGTTTGTGAGTTCACGCCCTGCATCAGGCTCTGTGCTGGCAGTACGGAGTCTGCTTGGATTCTCTCTCTCCCCGCCGCTCCGGTGCTCGCTCACTCTCTCAGAACAAATAAATACACTTTTAAAAAATTGTTTGGGGCACCTGGGTGGCTCAGTCGATTAAGCCTCCGGCTTCGGCTCAGGTCAGATCTCACGTTCGTGGGTTCGAGCCCCGCGTCGGGCTCTGTGCTGACAGCTAGCTCAGAACCTGGAGCCTACTTTGGATTCTGCATCTCCCTCTGTCTCTGACCCTCCCCTGCTTGTGCTGTCTCTGACTTTCAAAAATAAATAAAAAACATTTTAAAAATAGTAAAAAAAATTGTTTAAAGTAATTGGTCTTTGAGGTACCTGGGTGGCTCAGTCGATTGGGCATCCGACTTTGGCTCAGGTCATGATCTCTCAGTCTATGAGTTAGAGCCCCATGTCAGGCTCTGTGCTGACAGCTCAGAGCCTGGAGGCTGCTTCGGATTCTGTGTCTCCCTCTCTCTCTCTGCCCCTCCCCTGCTCACACACCATCTCTGTCTCTCTCAAAAATAAGTAAACATTAAGGTAACCGGTCTTCTTGCCTCTATTCTTGCCTAACTCCTGGACCAACTGCCACATTAATGTTAAAACATTATTTTCATCATGTTCACTTTTTTCCTCCAAAACTTTGGAAACCAGTTTGAAAACAGCTTCAAGCTGCTATCTGCTATCTGTCCTGCCTTATTCCCACTGTCCTGCAGCACGGGGCCCCTGGACCAGCCAAGATGCATATCCACTGATAATTCTGGGTGCATTCCCACCCAGTCAGCTTGGTTTATGTCGATTATCAGCCTCAAGTGTCCTTTCAAGAGTGATGGCAGCTGGAATGTGGAGGTAAAGGCCTCTGAAAATGATCTCTGTAAAAGGGGTGAGAACAGCGGCAAAAATCAACAGAATCAACTTTTTCAAAACTCAGAAAATTCACCAAAGGCCTGCAGGAATTAGGGAGTATTTACTGGTAGAAAAAAAAAAAGGCAGGATTTCCAGGGAGCCTGGGTGGCTCTGCCTGTTAAGCATCCCACTCTTGGTTTCAGCTCCGATCATGATCTCATGGTTACATATGTTCAAGCCCTGCATCAGGCTCCAGCACTGACAGTACAGAGCCTGCTTGAGACTTTCTCTCTCTCTCTCTGCCCCTCCCCCACTTGCACTGTCTCTGTCTCTCTCAAAATAAATAAATAACCTTAAAAATAAAAGGGCAGGGTCTCAGTGTGAACAGTGAGCTTTAGGGTGTTGTAACTTGCCTGAGTCTCATCCGCCACTCCCCAGGGCCATAGCGGCCATGAAAACCAGCAGCCTGTGACCTCAGCGGAAAGCAGCAGCCTGGCATGTGAAGGCTAAAGCCCATCCCCACACCAGTCTGGTTCCCTGGCAAACCCCACCTGTAAGACTTGTCTTTATTTGACCTAAAAGTCCACCTGGTGCGTCTGTCCCCTTGGTGTTCCTCGAGTAGACGAGGCACACTCTCATCTCAGGACCCTCACTACTGCCTAGAGTGTCCTTGCCCTGCAGCCCAGCCCCTCTGTCCTCAAAGTCCTTGGGTCAAGGGTCACCCTCTCAGCGAGGCTTTCCCGACCCACCCTATTGTCATGCAACCTGATCCACAGGCATTTCCTACTTCCCTTTCCCACTTCATTTCTCTGCAGAGCACCTGTCACCTCTAACATGCTATGTATTTCATTTATTTGTTACGTGTGTCACGTGTCTTCCCACTAGAATGCAAGCCAACATGAAGGCAGTGGTTTTTAAAAAAATTTTTTTAATGTTGTATATTTAATTTTTTTGAGAGAGAGACAGTGTGAGCAGAGGAGGGTCAGAGAAAGAGGGAGACACAGAATCTGAAGCAGCCTTCAGGCTCATGAGCTAGCTGTCAGCACAGAGCCTGATGCAGGGCTTGAACCCACAAACCACGAGATCATGACCTGAGCTGAAGCTGGACGCTCAACCGACTGAGCCACCCAGGCTCCCCTGGAGGCAGTGTTTTCTTTGTTTTCCTTGGTGTTGTATCTCCAGAGCCTAGAACAGTGCCTGGCACAAAACAAGTGTTCAGTAAATATTTGTTGAATGAGTAAAGGAATGAAGGTTTATTATTTTTTAGGGTTAATTTTTTTTATTTCTTTATTTTGAGAGAGAGAGAGAGCACAAGTGTGGGGTGGGCAAAGAGAGAGAGAGAGAGGCACAGAATCTGAAGCAGGCTTTAACCTCCAAGCTGTCATCACAGAACCCGACATGGGGCTTTAACTCACAAACCTTAACATCATGACTGGAGCTGAAGTCAGACGCTTAACATACTAAACCACCCAGGTGCCCCAGGAATGAAGGTTTAGGAAAGAACATGTTGGCAGAAATGCTGCACTTCCTGTGCAATTTAGCCTGTAGGTGTTTGGTAATTATAATACTGAAAAGAGATGGGAACTTATTTGCAGGTGAAACTGGTCACTGAATCCTTAACAGACTCTTCCAGGGCTAAAGCCAATGTTTTGCTTCCGTCAGCACCTCCGTGCTTCACACACAATACATTTTTGTTGACTTAGTGGAGCCTGAAGCCTGGCCTTTCTCTAGGAAATTATAATACAGAAGCCCCCAGGAGTCCCTGTGACCCACTGAAGACAGTGGGGAGAGATTATGTCTAAGGAAGGTGGCTTGTTTGGTTTGTATGACAAACAATACCTTCAGAAGTGATACCGCAAATAAACAAGTTCTCTTGGAGGGCGGTGTACATTCTAGCTACAATGTTATAACTTTGCTTCTAGAAAAATTTTCAGGGTCAGTAGGATTTCTTTCTTTTAAATCTTACACAGTGACAAATTTGCCACTAAACAAATTTGTCACTAAAACAAAATCTAGTGAGTAAAATGGCTGAACAGTTGAAAACATACTGAATGGATCCGGTGTGTGATGTTGAGTTGAAGGCTGAAAGTCCACTGCTTAGCAAACACTACTTAGTGGACTTCTGTCTTGGTGGTCTATCCAGTGAGCCACTGTGGCAAGCCACGGTCAAGCCTAATCCTTCTCCTTGCGCTTTGGGGTGGAGGGTTCTTTTCTCTTAAGATTAGAACTCCAGACCAAGATGGAGTTTACACACTTCTCTCTGTTCCACCTGTTAAATACAAATAAAAAGATTTAGTAATAAACATAAATATTTATTTCTATATTACATGTAAGTATTTAATATAAATATTGGCATTATAAATATATTTACAAATTTACATGTATATGTCTCAGAATATAAGAAGACTCCAAAAGGTGTGGAGAAGGCAGACTGGTGAGGAATCTCAGGACTCAAGGAATGACATGATTGGCAGTGAGTTCCCTGTGTTTCCTTTTGCCATCTGCATCTCAGACTGGGTGCTGGAGAAGGTGGCAACCTGGAAATACCAGTGGGAGCAGTAAGTAATAATAATAAACCCAAGAAAATCCTGCTATCCCTAGGTAAGGGACCAGGAAAGGGGCAACCTAGAAAGATGGGAAACTTTTAGACAACAACCACCCCACTCCTAGCCAAACACCAAGTGAACGTTGCTGTCACCATGCCAGGCCATCAGCACAGGTAAACCAGGAGCCTGTGCATCCACCTCACCTGCTCTAATTAGGTGCCCTTCCCTCTCTTGCCCACTAGGGTGCTGTCAGAAAAGATTGAGTATGGATATGGAAAATTCAGTCCCATCCAAGAGTTATAACCCTCCCCCTCGGGCCAGTGGAGACCAGGTGGGGACCCTGGATGTCCATACTCATGCAGGGGTAATGAGGTGGCATCTCCCCCCCCCGCCCTGCCCCCAGTATCAAAGGAAGATAGATGGAAAAACCATAATTTTCACCACCATCCAGTGGCACAGGGCTCTGCCTTGTCTTGACCCATGAGGTATCAGTGGAAACTTGTGAAAAAAGAAAATTTAAATAAAATGCAGAGTCTGTAACACATTATCCAGGTTCAGGATACAAACAAAAACCACTTACCACTCCAAGAAGCAGGAAAATCAACAATGAATGAGAAAAGACATTCAGCAGACACTGACACCAAGACAATACAAATATTAGAATTATGTGCCAAGGAATTTAAAGCATCCATCATAAAAATGGTCCAATGAGCAATTACAAACACACTTACAAAAAGAAAATCTGAACAAAGAAATAGAAGATGTAAAGATGTAAATTCCCTAAATGGAAATTTTAAGACTGAAAAAAATATGATTACCAAAATTTTAAATACTTAATAGAAAAGAAAGAGCAAAGGAAAGAATAAATAAACTTGAGCATAAAACAATAGAAGTATCCAGTCTGAACAAGGGAGAAAACAATGAAAAAAAAAACAAGAACAACAAATAAACAGAGCCTGAACACCTGAGGGACCAGAGTCCCCAAAGGAGAGAAGAGGAGAAGGGCTGAAAAGGCATTAGAAGAAATATGGCTGGAAATTTCCAAAATTTAGCAAAAGACATAAATTTACAGATCCAAGAAGCTGAATGAAGCCTTAATAGGATAAGCACAAAGAAAACTACACCAAGACATACATAGTCAAATTCTAAAAACTAAGGGCCAAAAAACACACAAAAACAAAACAAAACAAAACAAAAAACAGGGAAACAGTACTTTACCTTACCTTGAGGGGAAAAACAATTTGAATGATAGTGAATTTCTCATCAGAAACCAGGGAGGCCAAAAGGAAGTGGCACCACATTTTCCAAGGGCAGAAAGGAAAGAACTTTTGACCCAGAATTCTGTATCCAGTGAAAATATCCTTCCTGAGTAGAAAGACATCAAGATATTTTAAAATGAAGAAACACTAAGAATCTGTGGCCTGCACACATACTCTAAAATAGCTAAAGAAAATTCTTGAAAAGAAAACCTGACAAAAAGAAAAATTCTTAAAACATCTGGAAGGAAAAAAGAACAATGGAAAGAATGTAAAAAAGATAAATACCATAGACTTCTTGAATTTTCTAAATTGTGTTTGGTAGAAACAAAACTTGTAACATTTTCAATTGATTCTAAGTGTATAGAAAGGAAATACTTAAGGAAATTATATCATAAAGAAGGGAGAGTAGTAGGAACTGAAAAGTAGGTAGGATTTGAGCACTTTACTCAAGCTGGTAAAATGTTAATAGTGGTAGAGTGTTATAAATTATGTGCATGTAATATAATACTTAAACCAACCACCAAATCACCTATGCAAATGAGATACACTTGGGAACACTATAGAAATTCAAAATGGAATTCTGAAAAATGTTCCAAGTAGCCAATAGTAAGTCAGAAAAACAAAAACAGAAGAAAGCAAAGGGAATAACAGAAAACAAAAAATACAAAGTCAGACTTTGCCCCTAACATCCCAATTATTACATTAAAGGTAAATAGTCTATGCTCCTATTTACATAACATTTTCAAAATAACAAAATGAAAGAGATGGAGAACAGAGTAGTGGCGGCCAAGGGATAGAAATGTGGAAGAGGAGGAGGAAGATCTTTGTCGTGAGGAAGGAGCTCTGGGTCTTGACTGTGGTGCTGGTTACACAAACGTGCATACGTGATAAACTGTCCTGAGGTGTAAGTGACTCATATTGTTCTGTTGCTACATAAGATGTCACCTTTGGGGAAAAGCTGGATAAATGGTACACGGGACCTCTCTCTACTAGCTTCAAAACATCCTGTCAATCTGTAATTATTTAAAAATAAAAAGTTAAAAGAAAAGAGACGAAGTCAGGAGACAGCTGCCTAGTTTCTAATATTTGGTCTGATGTCCTTTCTGGTAGGAATCTATGGGTGAGACTTAGGGGTGGTCCTCACACCCCCACAGCTCTGCTACCGTGAATTTGGTAGGTAGAGAGAAACTATCCCATTTTTAAAATTTTAGCAATTTTAATCGCCTCAGGAGGTACCAAATTATCCTGGGAAATATGTTCCTTCTTTCTGGGGGAAAAAAATCATCTTTATAGGTCAATGGTAGTTAAAGAAAAAGACCTGTTGAGAAACCTGAACTTATGTAGTAAAGTCATTGGAAACAGACCCGGAAGTTAAGGTTTCTCTTCAGTAATGGGAATTGAGTGCATTCATGACACACTTGTTTTCTGTATCACCGGGTGTTCTTGAGGCACCAGGTAGGTTCTTGAAGCAGCTGTTTCTAAAAAGGATGCAGTTGAAAGGAAAGGAGTGGAGGAAAGACACATAGGCTTATCACAGGGTAAGTCACTAACACGTCTGTGCCTCAGTTGTCTCAACTGTTACACGGGAATAATAATAGTAACTCCCACATGGAGTTGTGAGCATTTAAAGAGTTGGCATTTGCACAGCCCTTCGAATAGTGCCTGGCACACAGCAGGCATTAAGTTTTGCAATGTTATTATCACTCCAGCTTACTGGGAGGGTCTCTCTTGTCAAAGGACAAGCACACATCTTTGCAGATGACCTAGGAAGATGTCAGTCTGGGGGCAAGAATGAGACTGAAGTGAGACAGGATGTTTCTTCCTGTATTTGAGGCCTCCTTTATGCTTTCCCAGGACCTACAGCATGGAGATTGCCATCTGGAACTTTCCGTGGTGGGGGCACAAGAGCTAGGATAAGGGGAATCGAGAAAGGAGCCCTGTGGCCAGGTCTAGGTCTGTGGGCCCTAAGAGCAGCTACTCCTGAGAGGAGTTGCAAGTTTGTTTGTTATGTATCATTCCAATATTGATCAGGCAGCAGACTCTTCTGCAACTGAAGACTGGTGATTCCAATCCACAGACTTAATCTGAGGACCAAGTGCTGAAGTGCTTATTTCTCTCTCCCTCTCTCTCTCTCTCTTTCTCTCTCTCTCTCTCTCTCTCTGTCTCCTTTTCTCCCTCATACACTCTCTCTCCCACCTGGGACGCCTGGCCTTCCTCCATTGTCCACCTTTTCTGTTATCCTCCATCTGAGGGGTTTAGACCGAGAAGGAGAAGCAGTCCCCTCCTGTTTCCTAGGGCCACACGGTCCTGTTGGTCTCTGGCTGGCCAATGCCCTGGACTGTATTCCATGTAAGAAATTCTCCACTGAACCATGGGGACAATTCTAACAGTAATATCACTGGAAGAGACACAGAGATAGAAGTTTGGCTCGCTTGGACCTTTCCTGTCCCTCACAAAAGAAGACATTTCACATTCTTGTGTTTTCATCAAGTGTCTCTTGGACACTCCCTCCACGGTTTTCCCAGGCTCTGTGGCCCTGAGCTTTGCAGCTTGTCCAGCATGTACAGACCCCCTGAAGCCACTTTGTTTCATTAGGAGTTACCCAAGGAAATGAGTGGCTCTCACTGAATTCTCGTGATCCTTGTGCAATTGCTCCTGTTGTTTCTGTGTGTCCCCCATCTGTCTGCTCCCTTTCTCTGCAACAGCCTCCAGGTTTTCCTTTGGGGACCCACCCTGTCCACAAGCCCATTCTCAACATTCTCAATGAGAAGACTCCTGGGGAGTCACAGACAATGTTTTGCACTTAAAAGAGACAGTAAGAAAGAGCCTCAAGTCCTAACTTACACTTAAAATCTGGTAGCCTTCCTCTTTTTCAAAGTTGTTTGGCTATTCTACATTCTCCGCATTGTCATATGAATTTTAGAATCAATTGACAGTTTCTACATCATAAAAACAACTGGGATTTTGATAGGAATTGTGTGAAACTGGGGAGAACTGACAACTTGGCCATATTGAGTCTACTCAAGGTATCTTTCTCAATTTATTTAGGTTTTCCTTAACTTCCATCAGCAACAGCTCACAGTATGCACAGATCTTATATCTCTTTTATCACATGTATTCCTATTTCATATTTTTGGATGCTATCGTAAATGATATTATTTTTTTAATTCCAACACCTGGTTGTTCATTGCCAGTATCCAGAAATAAAGGCAATTTTTGTACATTGCTTTTATACCTTGCAGGCTTGCAAATAATTCACTTACTCTTTGATCAGTTTTATCATAGATGACCATATTGTCTGCAAGTAAGGAGAGCTTTGCTTCTCCCTTACAGTCCCAATGTCTCTTATGTCTGTATCTTTCCTAATTTCCTGATTAGTACCTCCAGTGCAATGCCAAATAGAAGTTGTGAAGCAGACATCTTTGTCTTATTCCAGACCCTAAGGGAGGGAAGAAGATTTAGTCTCCCATCATCAACCATGATGTTAATTATACATTTTTTGTAGATTCCTCTTATTAAGCTGAGAAAGTTCCCTTTGCTACTAGTCTCCTATACTTTTTGGTTTTTTTTTTTTTTAATCAAGAACAAATGTTGGGTTTTGTTAAATGCATTTTATATGACTAGTAAGATAATCATGTAATTTCTCCTTTGACTCAACGCATAGTTAAAAATGTGTTGTTTGATTTACAATTATTTGGAGATTTTCCAAATATTGGTTGTTGATTTGTAATGTACTTCCACCATGGTCAGAGGACATACTTTATATGACTTAAATCTGTTTAAATACACTGAGGCTTGTTTTGTAGACCAGAGTATGATATAGTTGGCCAATCTTCTGTGCGTGCTGGCAAAGAACGTGTATCCCACTGTTGTTGATTGAACTGATCTATAAATGTCAGGCAAGCCAAGTGGGTTGACAGTGTTGCCCAAGTCTTCCGTGTCCTTGCTAATCTTCTGTCCACTTGTACTATTAATTATTGAGAGATTCATACTGAATATTTGGACTGTAATTGTGGATTTGTCTATTTCTTCTTGCAGTTCTGTCAGTTTTTGCTTCATTTATTTTGAAGGACTGATACTCAGTACATAAACATTGAGAATTGTATATCCTTTTGATTAATTGATCCCTTTATCATTATGAAATGACATATTTTCCCCTGGATATAGTTTGTTCTGTAATCTACTTTGTCTTATATTAATATCCTCTTTCCGGCTTTCTTTTGATTAATGGTTGGCATAGTATATCTTTTCTCAGCCTTTTACATTTAACCTACTTGTGTCTGATTACAGTTGTGTTTCTGTAAGCAGCATATAGTCCGCTCCAGGTCACTGTCCCCCACTTCCCCACATTACATAACAGTGAACCGCATTGTCGATCTTGCTTTTCCTGGATGCCCAAGGACCTCTCTTGACCGTGGTGATGATTAGGAGGACATAGATGGGGGGATAGAGCAAGGTGAACAGAGACAAGTTCTGGTTCACCCTGCCACAGACACTATAAATGAAGTCAAACTCCAGCATACCACATCTCGGCTGTGTGACCTTGGAGAAGCTCCTTGACCACTCTGAGCCTTAGGTTCTCCATCAATAAAGTGAATTGAATAATGTTGGCTTGGCAGGGTTATAAATAACCTGTGTAAAACTCCTTCGCCAGGGTCTGGAACTCTTTTAGTGACAGACACTATCATCATCATTATTACTTTTATATCAATGTATGTACCATACAAATGCATATATTTACATTACAAATCAACCTCTTAAGTGAGCACACAGCAGTAAGCATACTTTTTTTTTTTTTAATTAACTTGCTGTGCCAGGAAGGTAATAAAATGAATGAAATCAGCATTTTTTGTCATAAATTAAGCATCTAGGTAAGTGTCTCTTTCCAAGGCTACAAATACTCCTGCCCTAGCCCCTGTGGGTGAACAGGGCCAGATGGCGAGGGGCAGGGCATAAATTGCCACTCTGCCCTGTGCCCTTCTCGGAGAGAAGCCTGCCCAGGGCACTTGCTCTTAAGTTGTATGATTATGACTCCACCTTGCAGGACCTTGACAAGGAACAAAGGTCCTCGGCTTTCATCGGGTGCTACCAGTGGGTCTTTTCCATCTGACATATTAATTCCAGCCTCTTCCTGTAAAGATAATTCATGCTCCCTGACAGCATTGTGTAATGCACAATGCCGGGTGCCAGGGATGGCCCGCAAACTTCAGCAGGGCCGTATTGTAATGCACCATGAGATTAATCCAGCCATCTAAAATGCATTCTTTAAAAGCCAAAGGTCTTTCCCATGAATAACCTGGCAAGTATTTGAGCTTCATTATAATTTCCCTCTAATGGAGTTTGGGGAAAATGAAATGGGAGGTATTAGCCAGATTTATAAGACTGTCTCCAGAGAAAATAGGGACAGAGAGGGGCTGGCTTAGCAAAGCCACTGTGATTAGCTCCCTAACCAAGGAGAAAGTGACCCTAGCTTGCAAAAACAAAAATATTCTTACCCAACAGCCACCTTTTCCCACCTCTTCTGCACTCTCCATGGAGGGCTAGCTGTGCTTGTGGAACTTGAGGAAGCGGTCCGCGTGTGTCCCCAGTGGCTTTCTCTCCCTGACTTCGAAATCCTGCCCAGCAATCCCATTTCCGTGCATTTATCCAAAAGAATGGAAATAAAGATCCCCAAGAGGTATTAGTACTCCCACTTTCACTGCAGCATCATTCACAAAAACCAAGATGTGGAAATAACCTAAATGCCCAATGAGAGATGAATGGATAAAAGAAATCGGGTATATACACACAACGGGATACGATTCACACATAAAAGAAAGCAATTCTGTGATGTGGGACAATATGGATGAACCTTGAAGACAGTGTGCTAAGTGAAATAAGCCAATCACACAAAGACATGATTCCACTGGAATAAAATACATAGTATCTAAAATCAAAGAAGTCAAATTCACAAAATCAAAGAGTGGAATGGGCTTGCCAGGGGCTGGAAAGAGGGGGAGATGGGGAGTTGCGAATCAAGGGGCCTGAAGTTCCAGTCAAGAAAGATGACAAGCTCTAGAGAGTGACTGTGCAAACTTGAACCTGTAGTCCAGAATGCTGTACAGTACTGGAACATTTGCTAAGAAGGTAGATCTCTTATTAAGTGTACTTACCCACAACAAAATGCATTTAAAAATAATAATATGAATATATCAAGAGAGTTAAGCATTTGAAAAAAATCCTGCCCTGAGAAATCACCGTGTTAGTGACCCAAGTGGAACATGTGTGAACACATTCTTTCTTTGGTGTCTGCAGGATTTAAAGGCACTTCATCTGAATGCAAATACACCTTCAAGAAAGAGGGCATCTTATATGGGAAAATGGCTGGCCAAGGCTCCTGAAGAAGGAACTTCTCCAAATGGAGTTGGGGGCCTTGGATACTCTCTGGGTAGAAAGAGTCCTGGTGAGGCGTGAGCACAGGAGCTCCAAGGGCACCCACAGGATGCTGAGCATGCTGGAGAGGTGCCCGAGCTTCCAGAATGGACAAGGGGTGGAGAAAAGGGAACCTTTCTCTTTGTATGAGATTTTTCTCTTTCCTTTTTAACATTTATTTATTTATCTGGGGGGAGGGGCAGAGAGATACGGAGAGAGAGAACCCCAAGCAGGCTCTTAGCTGTCAGCACAGAACCAACAAGGGACTCGAACTCACGAACCGTGAGATCATGACCCGAGCCAAAACCAAGAGTCAAATATGCTCAACCGACTGAGCCACCCAGGCAGCCTCTTTGCAGGAGATTTTTCAACCTCTGTGTTAGATCTCTTGGCACTGCTCTTAGATTGTAAGAACCTCAGGCAGAGAGGCCATAAACAACAGCAGCACCGATATGCGTATTAGGAACTATATTAGTCTGCCACTGCAGCCACAGGCCTGGAGGCTTAAACAACAGAGATTTATTTCCTCACAATTTTGGAATCTGGAAGTCCTAGGTCAAAGTGTAGGCAGTGTCGGCTTCATCTGAGGCTTCTCTCTTTGGACTTTCGGTGGCCATCTTCACTCTGTGTCCTCACGTGGTCTTCCCTCTGCGGGTGTCTGTGTCACACAGGATTAGGGCCCTGATGACCTCACTTTAACTCAGTTACCCTCGTCAGCCGGATCTCCAAACACAGGCACACTCTGAGGCACCGGGGGTTAAGACATCAAAGGTGAAGTTTAAGGGGACACAATTCAACGCATAAACCCATGACTTACAGAATGTCCACTATTATAACACTGATGTGAAGCCACCGTGCTTACTGTGCAGGGAGTATTTACGGGGCGTCGCAGGCATCACCTCACTATATCTGATCTTCACCCCACCTATGAGGTGGGGCGCAGGGGTAGCTCCATTGGTTAACTGTCCAACTCTGGATTTTGGCTCAGGTCATGTGGGTTTGAGCCCCGTATCCAGCTCTGTGCTGACAGTGCAGAGTCTGCTTCAGATTCTCTCTCTCCTCTCTCTCTGCCCCTCCATCCTGTCTTCTCTCTCTCAAAAATAAACAAATAAACCTTAAAAAAAAAATCTACCTATGACAATTCGTACTCTAGAGATGAGGAAACCGTGGCACAGAGCAGGTCGGCAGACAGCTGGCCCAGATGGTGGCAGCATGAACCCCACACGTCTCGCTGCCTGAATCTGCACTTCTGATCACTCAAACAATCTGCCTCTTCTAGGTTGACTACAGAAAAATGTGTGGACTACAGAAGAATAAGAGTGATCCCAACCCAAACCTTCCAGGCTTTCCATATGCATCCAGACTATGTTACATACTCAATTTTCCTGTCCTTCTTTCCTCTTTAACACTGGTTGGTGTCTTTGATGCTGCTTTGCTGGTGCAGGGCCAAAGGAGAGCTAAAGAGGCTTACAAACCGCATCTACAAAACATCCAATGTTAATGACACGGTGCTCCGTGTAAAAAGCTGGATCCTTAACAGTATGTGTAGCCTGAGCCCAACTGGGGGAGAAAAGACTAGAGAGCATGCTGCTGGTGTCAGATGCATGGCCATGGGACTCTGCGTGACACTAACTGTCCTCCCGTACCACCCACATTTATTTCCTCTACTTCTCAAGTATGCTGTAATGAGCAGTTGGACAAAATGACCTCCGTGAGAAGAAATGAAAACAATACATGTAAGAAGGGAAAAATTAAACAGTGCTCCTCACAGCACCGCTGGTCCAGTTCACGGATTTAGTCTCAATTCTGGAAGGCTTCTCCATATGCATTCGGAAAGGAAAACAAAGGCAGCAGACACAGTCTGTGAGGAAATCTACTGGAAACAACATCCTGAGTGAGAAAAGCGACAAAAGAGCCACCTCCCTAAAAGCTACCCAAAGTGGCCGTTTAAATAGTAAAAATGACGCAGGGCTTTGAAAACAAAGTCCCAGATTTCAGTCAGTTTCCTGAGCCAGTGAAAACAGCAAGCATGGAAGAGGAAGCCTGTGCTCCCCCGGGTCCCCAGGGGCCCTGTGGCTGCCACCTCTGCCAAGACCCCTGGGAGCCCAGAGGTCTCCATCTTGTCTTCCCAGGAGGACGGTCACCCTGTGCCCCAGGTGACTGAGCAGAACCCCACCAACACTCTGCTTCCCTCCCAGCAGCCTGGGGGGCACGGCCATGCTTTTTGTTCCTGGAAGCGGGTGGCACTTGGATGGGGACCCGCAGCAGGCCGGGGAGGGGGCTGGGCCCATGTCCCACCTCGGGCCACCTGCTTCCTGCCGGTCTGAGCAGCCCGGAGCCAGCCAGCCAGACACAATGGGCAGGACCCACGTCAGATTCTTAGGGGAAGAAAATTACTCTTTGTGGACCGAGAGATCAAGACAGGATATCTATAACTGTTTAAAGAAAAGTCCAGTCTGCAACCCCCTCCCTCTTCAAGCACTTCCGAAATGTAGCGCAACACTCCCTGCTCTTTAAATATCCAGACCCAGAATAAATGTGCACACAGCACTTCTCCCGGCAACAGGGTCCCCGGGGCTGCCAGCCGAGTCAGAGTCCAAAACGCCAGAGCCGGAGAGGGCCTTCCAGATCAACAGGTTCAGACTAGAACTGGGACGCCTGTGTTGGTGCCCCCCGCCCTCGGAGTCACCTCTTGCTGCGGCCCCCTGCCCAGGACCCGTCCCCCAGGCTCCAGGCACCTGGCAGCTGTGACCTCTGCATGGCCCCACATTGGCCACTTGGGCCACTCGGCGCTTCTGAATGAGGGCAGAGTCTAGGGGGTGAGAACTTGGCCTAAGTTACACAACTTGTTCATGGCAGAACAGGAGTTAAAGCCCGACATACAGACTTCCTCCCTCCTGCTCTTTCCCTGGATCCTGGACACTTGGACATGTTGACACATCGCTGCTGGCTGTCCTGTGTTAGTGCCCTGCCTGCTCTGGATTGAAAGCTGTGGCATGTGCTTTAAGACCCTTACAAATAGGTTGAGACAGACATTTCTTTTAAGAATTTGGGATTTCTAACTAGTTGGACTACATCTATGGTTTGGTTTGGTTTTTCACTTAAAAAAAAATTGGTTTCTGGTTGCATATAGACCTCAAGATGTGAAACAGATACAAACAGAGCTGATTTGGTTGAGGTCGATCAGGAGGGGGGGCAGGAGCCCTAAACCCTCTCACCCATTGCCTCTGCCCCTTGCATCCCTGTGCCCCGGAGACAGGTCTTGGGACTCAGGACTCAGAGTAATGGCTTGCAAAGCGCTGGACCCGTTGGTATTTTATGGATTAACATACATGAGAACCCCCAATTCACCATTATGTGAGCCTTGATAATAGCAGAACGTCCTTAGTGCTTTACTCCATCCTTCTCTGCAGCCTGGCAGCAAATAAGGATGAGAAAAGACCTAATAACAAGTGTGCCTGAATTTAATGCAACCAAAAGGTAACAGTGAGATGTGGCAAGCCCAAGCCCAGCATCAACCATCCATTCTTTCATTTGTCCAGCAGAAATGTACTGAGTACTTGCTGTGTGTCATCCCCAGTGCTGGGTACAGCAAATTGTATGCAAAGAAGTACATTCTTTTTTTTTTTAATTTGTTAAATGTTTTTATTTATTTTTGAGAGAAAGAGAGAGTCAGCATGAACAGGGGAGAGTTGAAGAGCGAGGTAGACACAGAATCGGAAGCAGGCTCCAGGCTCCGAGCTGTCACCACAGAGCCTGACGCGGGACTCAAACCCATGAACCATGAGATCATGACCTGAGCCAAAGTCGGACACTTAACTGACTGAGCCACCCAGGCGCCCCCAGGAAGTACATTCTTGGAGTTTATTATCATGTAAGAGGCAACCCACGGAATCAGTCATGTGGCGGCTCACCTAGAAAGCACAGATGTGGTCAGGAAATAGTGAGCTTGACTGGGCAACAAGCAAGATCTGTACAGGGCAGAAGAGAGAGATCAGGCACAAAGTTAGGCTAGAAGGAGATGTGGAGGGCCTGGTATACCAGGCAATGTGCTTTGTGACTCCACTCTGCACAGAGTGGGCACCCACTAAGGGTTTTTGAGCAGATAAGTGACCACAGTAAAGGTGGAGGACTCTGAGCCTAGGGGGTGTGCAATGGAAGGGGAGTGGGGGGAGCTGGGCCAGTAGCCGCAAGTTTGTGCCATAGTGAAAGGGACAGGTGATAGGGTCAGCCATGAGGAGGCAGCGAGGGTAGAGAACAAGAGATAGATAGATGCCAGAGATAAAAATGGCCCAGGGAAGCCAGCCGGGCTTGGCAAACCACCGACTTTGGAGGTCAAGGGAGAGAATGCCAGAGGCCTGGGTGCCTTTGCACATTTAGGGAAGATGGCAGGGGCCCCCTGGGGCTAGGTGGGCACATGGGAAGCTTGATTTTAGGCTTGGAATGTTTAGGGACATGGAAGAGTCCATTCAAATTATGAACTGACCCCCCCCCCCGCCCCGCCCCAGGCACGGCCTCCCTAAATCCCAGCTCCAGTGACTCCAGAAAAGTTCTCCACTGGATTGTGAACTAGCCCGACTCTAGCAGAGGGTTCTCCGTTCGGGTAATACCCACACTACCACGTTTCCTCCATCTGCCTCCTACCCCTCGTCCCCTCCCCCTCCCTGGAGGGAGCCAGGACTCCCATGTGAAGAAGGCTGAAAAGACTACCCCGCTGCCCAATATGGACAATTAGAAGAGCAAGAAAGGGGAATTCCCTGGGCCCCGTGTTTTCCAGCTGGGCCGTGCTTGTCAGGGTAAACAGCAACCAAAATAATCACGGTTGCTTGCTGCTTGGAATAGTATTATCCGAACAGTTGGTGGATATGAACTGTTTTTGAAACAAGCTATCAAAACAAACCCAGGGAGAACATCTGTGAGGCCGCTGGCCTGTGAGTCGCTGAGGAAGGAAGCTGCTCACCCGTGTGGCTCTCGGGCAGGTGTCCTCCCGCCTCCAGAGTTCACCTGGGGTGGTGTGGGGGGGCCCGGGGTGGAGGGGGCAGGAGCTGGGCAAGGCCCAGTAGGCTCTGGCGTGAACGGATTCTGAGCAAATGCAGAAACACTACCTCTTTTTTTATTTTAATCTTTCTTGTAAATTTACTTATTTATTTTGAGAGAGAGAGAGAGAGAGAGAGAGAGAGAGAAAACATGTGCAAGCGGGGGAAGGACAGAGAGAGAGGGAGACAGAGAACCCCAAGCAGGCTTCGTGCTATCGGCACAGAGCCTGACGCAGGGCCAATGGCACACATCATGAGATCCTGACCTGAGTCAAAATCAGCAGTCCCCTGCTTAGCAGACTGCGCCACCCACATCCCCTCCCCCCCAAGGCCTACTTCTGGAGTGGGATTGTGAGCCGGCAAGGTGAGGACTGGACAGCCTCTGGTCCCAGCGCAATCATTTCAGAGCCTGGGTCGACCTTGAGTGAAAGCCTCATGTTATTTATAGCCATCCCTTCAAATCTGTGTTTTTTATTATCATGTTTATAAAAATAAATGGTAGGTGGCCTTTCCTTCCTTGCCTCTCCAGCCCGGGTGTAGCGAGGTTTTTATGTACCGACATCTCCCTTTTGTGTAGCTTATTTTCCTTCTCAAAAAAATGTAACTAATGCGGGGAAGGATAACAAATGCTTGTTATTGAAAACCGTGGATGAGGCCAAGGCACCTGAACTTCCTGGAGGGAAAGTCTGCAGAAACCGGGGGGTGGGGGTGGGTGCCCGCATCCGGGTCCCACAGCCCCCGCGGGCCCTTCTTTCCTCAGTGTTGACCTGGGGCAGGGAACAGCTTTCAAAACAAAATTCTTCAGACATTCTCCCCAGGGGTTTGTCTGTGGTCTCTGTGTGCGGTGATTTTTCTGAGACCAGGGAAAGGATTTCCACAAGCAGAATTGCTTCCTTCCCTCTGTTCCACCCCACGTCCCCTAAATAACACTAATGGATGCTCCCCCCCCCACTCTCTCTTCTGGCCATCCTGCAGGGTGCTAGTCGCTTGTGTGAAAATGAATTGCACCCCATGAGTTAAGAATAAGGGAGCAGGTTGGAACTTTAGGGGAATGAGTCCAATGAAAGGAGAGATCGGGGAATATTGGAAAGCCTTCTTGGCTGTAGATCCATTCTCCCAGAGGTCTGTTAGTAATAAATTGGATATTTTGTTCTTTAAAAAAAAAGCCACACGATGAATCGCCCATGGGTGAATGGACCAACTCCAGGCTGTGGTGAAACGAAGAGGACAGTGACTGGAAGTCTGGCACGAAGCCTGTGATCCTGGACTCAGAGCCCAGGCCCCGTGGCTCCTGAAACTGCCTTCCTCTGCAGGCCCGAGCGCTGTCCCCGCCTCAGCCCGCCTCTCTCAGCTGCCCTGCTGCTCCCTCTCCTCTCCCAGCAAAGGGAAACCAAGGCTGTGCGGTTCCTGCGGCCCCGGGTGAGGACAGAGTGCTCTCCAGCCAGAGCCGAATGGTGTGGGAGGGCGCTGAGGCTACACTGCATCCGGAGGGGGCGAGGAGGCAGGAAGGCCAGCGAAGATTTCCTCCCACCGAGGCGTCCACTGTGCGGGGGCCTCCCTGGCTGAGTAGAAGGAAGGTCTCCTCTTTCAGCGAGCACAGACACTCTCTTGGTGACTGCCACCTTCAGGAAATGTTGCCCAAGTGGGGAGGGATTTGTGGGCTCTCTGTGGGGCCTGAGAGATTGAGATAGCCGCAAAGAAGGAAAGAGTCTTCAGTCTGATTTGGGAGACAGGAGGGAAGAGTGCAGGGCGGTTCTGGTGGGGGTGGGGATAGAGTTACTCTAAGTGAAAGGTCCCGACAAGGACAAGGGAGGACGCAGATGACAAGAGGTTCCTGAGGAGGATCTTTGCTTGGGGAAGCTCAGGAAATGGTGTCAGGAGGATGGATTGTTTGCCTTAAGAAAACTGTGTGGCAGAAAGGCCCCAGTTCTGCCCAGAATCTGTTTACACAGTGCAGAGCACTGACTCCTGGAGGGAGAGAAGCCCAAGTCCAGGCACCTTCAGTCCAGGCTGCAGACAAAGGCCCTGGGCTCCTGCTGGAGAACAAGGAAGAAGTTTGGAGTGCTTCAGGCCATTTAAGGGCAGCCATGAAATTGAAAAACATACAAGATGGTTTATTTCTACCTCTTATTTGTTTGTTGGGCATTGGCATGGTTGTAAAGAATTTCCCACTAAACTGATAAAAGAACTCAACGGGATGTGGAGTAGTGACAGGCAGCAACATGGATGGATCTCACAGACATGACGTTGAATGAAAGAAGCAAGATACAAATGACTACATAGGGAAGGCTTCCATTTATGAGAAGTTCAAAAGCAAGCAAAACACAAACTAGTCTACTGGACAGAGGTCAGAAGAGTGGTCACTACTGGCTTGCTGACCACGAAGCCGTGCAAATAAGAGCCAGGCATTTCACTGCATTGTCAACATACCTCAACAAAAATGTTCTCAAGACAGAAGGATATCTCTTACGTGTCTTTGCTCCCCACATTGCTGTTGTGACAAATCACCACAAATTTAGTGGCCTAAAGCAACACAAATCTGCTCTTTTTTAAAAATGTTTATTTATTTATTTATTTATTTTGACAGAGAAAGCACAAAGAGGGGAGGGGCAGAGAAAGAGGGAGAGACTCCCAGACAACCTAGGATAAGCCCACCATCTCAAAATCCTTGTTTTAATCACATCTGCAAAGCCTCTTTTGCCATATAAGGTAATATTCACAATTCTGGGCTTTAGGACATGGACATTTGGCCATGGGCATTATTTAGTCTATCACAATAGCACTCAATGGAGGTCAAGTTCCTTATATAGGCAGAGTGCCCCTTTCCAGGTCAACAAATGGGTTGGGATAATGAATGCTAGCTGCCATTGGAACACACAAGCTCCAAAATCTCCATGGTTTTGTACAATAAACAGTGGTTCTTAACCTTGGTCCAGCATCCCCAAAGGATCCTTAGATAGAATTCAGGGGATCTTTGAACTTGGATATCAAAAAATTACATCTTTATATTCTGTAAACATAGCACTTTCTTCAATAATAAATGCAGTCAATCACATTAGTATTGACAGTACCTATAATGTCATCACCAATAGAAAGCAAAGATAGTTTCATATCATTGTTGTCTTTATATCAAAATATCAAATACTCATCATTACTTCAAAAGTATAGTGGTTGTTAAAATTCCCCTTATTATTTATTAACTTATTTAATCATGGATTAATAAAGAGATATGTCTGTGAAAATTTTTTTATATTTTGGTAACTATTTCAGTACAAATTTCAACCCAGTTTTCTGTTTTATCCACTTAAAAACACTTCTAAGGAGGTTTACAGGCCTTACCAGCTTCACAAAGTGGTCCATAGTTCACACACATACACACACAAAACAGGTTTTAAAACCCTGAAATAGGGGTTTCCTTTCCATTCCTGTAAATTTTGGAGCAGGTTGTGCGGCCCTCCTTTGCCCTAGCTACCCCGTCTGGAACACGTGACCCCCAGTGACCCCATGGGTCTTGTGGGTGCTGCTTCCTTCCTGGGTTCCAGCCCCCAAGTGGGACACTCTTCCCAGCCCCTCTGAAGGAACCCCTCCCTCACGCCACAACCTTGGGCAGAGTCTTCTCAGTTCTCCATGGAATTATTTGCATAACACCTACCCAACTGGTAATGGGTGAGAAAAAGTTACTCTCCTAGGCTCCCTAGGTGAGGACAGGTGGCACATAGTTTAATTGCTTGACCAGCTTCTCACTCTCCCATACTAATTCCAATTCTACCCTTATTTATTCTCCCAGACCAAAGTAGGACTCCTCAATTCTCTCTCACTGGCCATGAAGAAAGCAAGAGTCTATGGTTTGTTGCTGCTACTGCTCTGTTCTTGCTGTTATCTTACTTGGGGTCTCACTGGTACCTTCATCTGGGATACCCTGATGATGTGAGTGTATACACACCCAGGCTTCCCATCCACAGCCGTCTCCCTGGACTAGGCTTCCTTCTCCCTGGGTGTATGACCCTTGGGGTATTTCCCATGTTTTGGACTTCCCTGACTCACCTGCCACTGGCCGGTTATTGACTGAGCTCCTGTCCGCACTAAAACTCTTCCAGTGTGACCTTATCTTCCAGTCCTATTTCCTAAATACCCTCCTTTTCCCTCTCTCCCCTGTCACACCCAGATGGCATCCCTCCATCCGTGCGTTCTGCCCCTCACCTCCGCCTCTGGCCCCAAGATGCCCTTCCATTGGAGGAAGTGGGCCTGCCTTAGCTGGATATAGCTGCCCATCTGCCTGAAGGGGTGGTGTAGAAAGCCCACCTGGGGCATGCATTCTTGTCTTCTCCTTGGTTCTTCTTTCTTGTAAAGCCCTGAAGTCCTTCAGCAGAAGCAGGAAAAGGATGCATTCCCACTCACAACTGTTGGCTCCAGGACTACAATGGTGTGAGCCATTCTGCTTTGCCCAAACCACCCTTCTTATCCCTTTCTTCTCCCTGTGATGATGCTGCACCCAGTGCCCCATGGTGAGTGTGAGGAAGCTGATGGAGACTCACCCATGCAAATGAAGAACGAAGGATTCCTATATGGATACTGGGTGGCATGGGACCTCCCAGCAGGTGAGCTGGCCGTTGTCCCCTCCTGCCCAGATGAGCACATGGAGCACCTGCTTCTCTGGGACCCCACTCACAGTGCCTCCCCAGCTCCCACTCTGGGGCCAGCCCCCGTGGTGCTGCATGTGACAGATGGTCTATTGGGGTAACTGCTGCCTGCCAGCCTATTGCCTCTAAACCTAGCAGAAGTCCCTTCCTGTCTAACAGCTGCTTCAGCACCTGGAGATGAATGTTCTCTGAAAGCAGAGCTGCCAGCACACATCTCCCCAGCCCGTTTTTCACTTGCTCCCCAGGGACGACCTGTGGAGCGCTTTGACAATGCATTTGTTAGCACACTTGAAAACTCCCAGCTTTCCAGCCAACCACGTGTCCCTCCTTTCCGCGCAGGAGGCTCTGAGTGACTTCCCCACCTAGATGTTTCCCATGACTTTGTTGCACTTTTCTGTGCTTCTTAATCAGGTGAAGGGAAGCCAGAGATGGGGACATGAATGCACAGCAGGTGTCCAGGACAGGTGGGTGTGCACAGCTCTGCAGCAGAAACTGAAGGACTCACTACTCAGGGAAAACTAACAAGTGAACATGGCCACTCCGTAGGCCTGTCCTAATGAAGCACCGTAAACTGGCTTGGAAGAACAGTAATTATCTCACAGTTCCGGGGGCCAGAAGTCCGAAATCAAAGTAGGTTTGATGCCTTTGTGAAGCTTCTTTGGAAGCTTGATTCCACGGCCCCCGGCCTCTCTGGTCTGCAGCCTCGGCATCTCGTGGCTCAGAGCAGCATCCCTCCATCACTGCCTCCATTGTCCTGTGGTGTTCTCCCTGTGTCTCTGTGTCCAACCTTCCCTCTTCTTGTAAGGACACCCCTCGTCTTGGATTTAGGGCCCATTCTAATCCAGTATGACCTCATCTCAACCTGATGACATCTACGAAAACTGCATTTCCAAATAAGGTCATATTCGCAGATTCCGGGTGGATGTGAATTTGGGGGAGGGGGGGGGGAGGGACACTGCTTGTCCCTGGATAAGCAGGAAGGGAAGGAGGGGAGTAGAAAGATAAAGAGGGACAGAGAGATAAAGAGAAGGTGAGTGAGGGAAGGGTGAAGAGGAAGGCAGATAAAAACAAGACCAAGATGGCAGATGCCAGGCAAAAGAAAGAAAAGAGGGGACAGGAAAGAACATGGGAGAGAAAAGGAACTCACATTTATTCCATTTTTGCTGGTGCCTTGAGCATGCTGGGACCCTCCACTCATCTGTTTGGTCAGCAGATATTTTTGAAGCATTTTCTAAGATCAGGCATGACTGTGAGCTGATCACAAGACAGACGGGACAGAACTGAGAACAATTTCTGTCTTCACAAGTCGCAGGTGCACGGCCGGCTGGCACCATTCTGCCAGCGCTCTGAGGGGACTGAGAAGGTAGAAGATCTGCTGATCTGCTGGAGGTCCTGTGATCCCACGGCCAGTAAGTGGCCAAGGGGGCATTCCAACGAGGGTGTCCCTGGTTTTACATAAGGCCCAGTAAGAAAAGGAAAGCCTTGTTCTCTGAGACGGTCATGGTAGAAAGCGCCCCATGTAATCATATTACTGGTAGCAAGAAAATTTGTAGCCCTGCTTGCAGAAAGCATGGGCCACGTCTGGCACCCCACCCCCCAGGTGGGCTCCTGGCCCATCTCCCGAAGAGCAGCTCCTGGAACGGGGCACCTGGTGGGCAGGGGTGCCTCCCATTGGGTCCCTCCTGAAATAAGGAGCCAGAGCCCAGGCCAGGCTGTGGAGCCAGTCTTGGAGTTTGGGGTGTGGGTATAGGTGAACAGGTCATGGGAACACACATCCCTCCCGCACCCTAGTCTGTCCCAACCTCTGTCCTCCACCAGCACCCTCAGGTCTCTCTACAATCCGAGCCCAGAAGCAGGAGGAACTCACGGCCATGGCTGTGAGACCGGTACACCTCCCTCAGACCTTGTGCCATCGGCCACCCAGGGCTGGCTCGGCCCTCGCCCCCAACTCCCACCCCCTGCAGACACCCTGCTGCTGCAGGCCCTGGGCTCCCCCCTCGTGGCTCCCCATTCTAGCTCTCTGATTGGTCGTCTCTTCTGGACCTGAAGCAGAGGCTTCCTGCTCTGCCACAGGCATCTGTCTCTTCCACCTCTGCCTCCTTCCCAGCCTTCCTGTCATCACTGCTGGGACAGTTCTTCTTCTCGAGGGCCCTCCTCCTTGCCCACGCTCTTCTTGGTCCTGCTGCCCCTCAGAACTCATAATTTAAGGGCACTGAACTCATCTTCTTTCCCTGGACCTGCCATTCCCTGTTCAGCACCGAGTGAGGGGTCTAGATCTCCCCCTCCTGCCACAGAGCCAGGAGCCTGAGGGTCATGGTGGACCCCTGCTCTCTTCCCCCTCAGCTGCTCAAGCACTGGCCCTGCCTTCTGGATGTCTGTCTATCTCCACTGCCCCTCCCTTAGTCCCAGCGGCACTCTGCCTTGACTCCACATTCACCTCCTAATCAGTGCTCCTCCCAACCCCGCCCTGGACAGCAGCCAGGATGAGCTTTTGGAAATACACATGTGATTGTTACATCCTAAATGACTCTGACATATCTCGAGACATTAAAAACATCTCTCTAGGCTTCCCTTTATCAACTGTCTTTTCTCAGTCTGGCTCCAGCCTACTCTGTAAAGCTTTGATTCCTGTGCTCCCCCAGAGAACAGCCCCCACATGCATGTACACACGCACCCATGTGCACACACGCACGCACTCACGCACCCTATGCTCTCATCACGCCCAGCTCTTCAGTCGTGTGTGCAGCTATTTACGGAGTGCCAACTATCTGTGCTGGGGATACAACACTGACATGCATACCATCTCCTGAACATCACCTAAGTGTCTTCTGTGCTTTTTCTACCATTATCTTCCTCCCTTCCAGCCCAATGTAAGCCTAACCCTTTTCTTTGAGACTTGGCTCCACAGCACCTCTTTTGTGATTCCTTGCCTGCTTCCTGTGAATCCCCCACTGCGTCTCTGATACTGCTGCCTCAGTGAGAAATGACAGCCCTGTGGGCGGGGACCTGAGTCACTCATCTTATGCATCCCATGGCCTGACGTGAGGGCCCAGCACGTTTGCTGCATGAGCAAAGGAACACAGTCCCGGCAATGCTGAGTACTCCCCAAGCTTCTCTGCCATCACTCAGAAGCCCCGGCTCCCAGAGCCACCAAGTTGTGCACAGACAGAGTGGCACAGTCTTGATGCCCATCAGGCCCAGCAACAACTGTGCAGTGTCCCCAAGAAAGTAGGGGCTATCTTGTCTCCGACCACTGCTGGACGGCAACTCAACTATCACTTACCCAGAAAAACCTGGCTTCCCTCCTAACCGCCTTCTACGTGCTTAGAGACACAGGGGTAAAGACACAGTTAGGGATCTACCTGAGAAAGCCCCTGCTATGGGCCTGGCTCATCAGTGGGGGGAGGCCACACTTATCCCTCCCGGGCCCACGCTTCCCGGGGACAGATCATCAGGGTGGCTCACTCCCACCGGGTATCTTCACTTCCTCAGGGTGACGGACAAAGAATCGGAGCGCTGGGCATTTCCATTCTGGCCTGAGTGTTTTCACACTCCTCCTCTTCCCCTCTCGGAGGCAACATTGCAGTTAAATATTCAGGGGCTTCTGCAGAAACGTACCATGCAAACCCTAGGAGCAACTCTGTTTCTTGGAATGAGTCTAGCTTGGCTTACAGGATTTGTTCTTTTTTTCCTTCCAATTTAATGAACCGAGTATTTAGGAAATTAGCTCACAGAGTCATGCCACCAACACCAAATTAGAGCCATCTGTACAGATAAAACAGTTAGGAGCTTTTGTGCCACAGCGGGCTGAGATGTGTGGCTCATTCAGTCTCTGAGGACGCACTTTATCCCTGAGTTTCTTTTTTTTCCCCTAACACAGAAGAAGCCTCAGTCAGCGCGTAGGAAACAGGAAGGAACCCGTTGTTTTAAATAGCAGGCAGCAGAGAATTGACTCATTATGGTCTGTTCATTCAGCAAGTGACAGCCAGAAGGCGGCCCGCTCAGTCCCTGCGTTCCCAAGATGCAGGTCAAGGGGCATGGCCAGGATTTTCTCACAGAGAATCTAGAAGAAGCCACTGCAAGCCCTTTCTGAAGGAATTGGTGAAGCCTGAGTTTTCTATCCGGCTACACTTTACACTTTACACTCGGACTTTATAACACTAGTATCTTAAAAAAAAAAAAAAGACAAAAACAAAAGCTCCAGTAAAAACCTATAAGAATACGTGGAAGTCAGACAATATCCTGTGTTTCCCTTCCCTATCCTGATTTACTCTGAATAGAGCAAACACGCTTTCAAGCCTCCTTTCTTATCTTGGCAACAGTCTATTTTCACTTTTCTAGGCTTTGGGCTGTGAGGCAGCAGGAGGCGGTGACCTCTCCTGGGACAGGGGACCCCAAGCAAGGTCCGTCTCATGCAGGGAAAGGTGGCCCCACAGGGCAGTTGGGCCCAGAAGAACCAAGGGTTAATGTGCTGCAAATCCGTCATTGTGACAGTCAAGCATATCAATTAGCCCTGCCTGAAGCTGTCCTGACCTCTGAATTTAAATTTTTTTATGTGTGTTGTATTGTTTCTGACGTTCAGATTGGACCCCAGATGTCCCAATGGAACCTGAGGGAAATTTCCTGCACCGCAGCGCCCATATCCCTCCAATGGCCCTGCCTTTTTGTCAGTATGGACCCAGCATCACCTACTTTCCAACAGATGGGCCAGGGGACCTTGACATTGTCCCTCCTAACTCCTTCTTCTAAGCCTTTCCAGTTGTGAACATTCAGAACCTCAAAGTGCATGTGGCCGCCCTCACTGTCTTTTCCTGCCCTTTTCAGACAATTGCCTGTCCTCAGGGGAGGGCCCAAGCATCACACTTCCCAACCTGGGCATTGTCTTTCATGCCTCATGGAGCCATTTGACCAGAAACTATGGTCACCAACATAAGTGGTCACGAAGTCCTCTTCAGAACATTGACATTACTCCAACTATCATGTAATCCTGGACACTCAAGGCAGCAGATCACGTAGCATCTTTAAGTGAAAATGTTTTCTTGCCATTGTCCTTTTCTAGAACATGCCAAACAATCAGGGTTTTCAGTATACTCAGGGGGTGAGCTAAAATCCTGGACATTGAGGGTGGAGAGTCTTCCACCTTTTCATTTTCTTCAAAGCCATTTTGTATCCTACAGGTGTCAGTATAAGCCAAAGAATGGGTATTGTCTAAATGGGACACTTTTGAGTGAAAAGGAGAGCTATTAACAATTATGCCAAAACAAGTATAGATGGTTGACTGTTCCAGGAAAACTGGAACATAGAATCACCCTATCAGTTGTGAGCTCTAAACTGGTGTCAGTTCCAATATTGGACCTTCATTTGGATCCAAGTGACCCTAGGACCAACAGGGTAGAGGGGACTGAGGAGGGTAAGGAAAGTGGCTGTCAGCAACCATGACTGTCTGAGACCATACAAGGGTGGGGTATGGGGGGAGAGCGGATTAGTTCATCTCAGAGAAAGCTGGCTCTGTTGCAGACTTGAGGAAAGCCAGGTTCCTTTTCTTGTCTAAGCAGCTAGCTACTCTCAGCAAAGTAACTGAGTTCCGCCAACTTCCTCTCCAAATGCAAAAGACAGCAGAGTCCTGAGTAGTCCTGACGCTGGAATTTCAAGCTCCCTCTCCTCCCCTAGGCCTCTGTGAAATCGATCAGAAGACAGACTCAGGTCTGTAACATTCATTCTTCCTTAGCTTCCAGGCAGAAGGTGTTCACTTTTGTTCCTTCTAACGGGCACAGTGGCAGACCTACTGCTCCACTTCCTTTCCCCACCCTGAGCAAGTCTACAGGGCCAGATGCCACCCCCTTCTAGGTCCACCGTTTAGTCTAGCAGGCCAGCAGTTTGGTAAGAAACAACTTCCTCTAGTTTCAGGGACAAAGTTATCTGAAGTATTCATACTGTAACTTTTCTCTCCTCAGACCCCAAAGAATCAATTAAAAAGAGTGCTTAACTATTTGATGGAAACTTCTTCATTCACTTAAACAAGGTTATTCCCAGGGTGCTTGGGTGGCTCAGTTAAGCATCTGATGTCGGAGCAGGTCATGATCTCATGATTCATGACTTCAAGCCTCGTGGCAGGCTCTTTGCTGACAACTCAGAGCCTGGAGCCTGTTTCAGATTCTGTATCTTCTTCTCTCTCTGCCCCTCCACTATTCGTGCTTTTTCTCTTTTTCTCTCCAAAATAAATAAACATGAAAAAAATTCTTTAAAATTAAAAAAAACTAATTAAAAAATTCTACCCTCCTAGGTTAGAAATTCAACTGGCCTACAAAATACTATCTACAACATAGCTCCTCAACCTCTAGTCAAAAATTATATTGAAATTATATTGAAATATTGAGATGTTCCAAAATGGTTACAAAGATAAAATTTTTCTTCTAGAATCATAGTATACTTAGAAGAAGATTGAGAAAACTCCTTTATATATCATAACATATAACTTGAAAGGGAAAAACTCCTCTGTGTAACCATAAAAAGGAATAAGGAGCAAGCATTTATTTTGCATCCCCATATAAATTTAACTGAGTAATAGATTAGAATTGAAAAATCCATGTTTCTTTGGAGCCAGTTCTCTCACTCTTATATTCCCTGGGTAAAATTACCACTGGTAGTAATTGACTTGATTGTTATCTCCCAAAAGGCAAAAATTTTTCTTCATTCAATTTTTCCCCCAGGAAGGTGTTCAACAAATATTTGATAAGTATGTAAGTTAAAAAGTCTTAGTAAGCATCAAATTATGACAATAAACATAAATGGCTTAAATTTCTCCAAAGCCTCAGATTAAATTGAAAAGCAAAATCTAAGATTAAGATGTAAAAAGTTGCAAGATATTCCCACTCTCACCTTCATAACCAAAACAAACTGGATAAGCTACAAAATCATAGTTTTTCAGAATCCATCAGAGAGCTAAGAATGCAAAGTAACCTAAGTGGATTCAACCACCAAAAGTGAGAAGCTATTTGTAGGAAATAAGATACCTACAGCTGCTCTTACCCCTGGTCTCTGATAAAGTGGCAGAAGGAAGAATCCTCCATAGGATTTCTCCATAGGAGAAACCAGCTGAAATTCCAAAAACCTTTTAACAAGCCTGTGTGGACTTGCATGACAGATAAAAATTCCAAGGAGTTCAAACCACAGAGTCAGGCTGTTCCCATCCACCAATGCTTTCACACAGGTTTCATTGAATTCTCAGGAAAGTATGCCAAAGGCTGAGAGGCAGAGCAGAAAAGCTGGAAGAAATGCTGCCTGAAGTATGTGGGTGTTCCACCAAGTTCAAAGCACCAATCTATGAAGGTAGAGGAGCAAAATAGGAAAGCTGAAAAAATCAGTGCTACAAGATAAAGCAAGGAAGGATAGCTGAAGGAAATCGTCCCAGCAGATAGGTACAGAAAATCTGAGGCAAGAGCAGAGAGCAAAAAGAGTGCCTCACAACTCAGAATGCTGGCAGTCAGGCTGTTAAGCCAAGTGAGAGATCTCTATGGCTCAGAAAACTGTTAGCTCAGCTATAAGAACAAAAAATTCTCCAGAATCTTACCGTTACTCTGGTCCCCAAGACCCAGAGAAGGGAAAGTTCTGATTATACTCTCAAAACATTTGCATCTACCAGTCAACCAAATCAAAATGAAGCTACAATAAAATCCAGACTCAACTACACAAACTCAGTCCCTTGATTCTAGTACCCCTTCTTGGAAGTAAACTGTTATGTCAATATTTTATTTATTGTGTATTATTGTTTATTTTTCTTTTATAAAAAATTATTTTGTTCCTTTATCACTCTTTTATACAAAATGGCTGGCATTAATAAGAAATTAGAAGACACATGAAAAATCAAGAAAATATTACTTATGATCAAGGGAAGAAATAGTCAAAAGAAGCTGACAGATCACCTCTGATCCAGATTTTTGAATTATCAAACAGGGAATTTTAAAATAACTATGATAGAAATGTTAATGGAGCTAATAAGAAGGTAGAAAACATGCATGAAGAGAAAGGAATTTCCAGAGACATGGAAATTATAACAGAATCAAATGGAAATGCTGGAAATAAAAAACACAATGTTACAAATAAAAGTCTCAATTGATGGCCTTAATGGCAGACTGGACTCAGCAAAGAAAAGAATCAGTAAACTTACAGACAGAGCAATAGAAAATTTACAAACTGAAACAAAGATTTAAAAATAAATGAAAAGAACAAAACAAAGAATTTGAGATCTGTGAAACAGTATCATATCAAACATCTTACTATATATGTAATTGGAGTCCCAAAGGAGAGAACAGAAAGAACTGGGCAAGAGAATATTTAAGCAAGAACGTTTGGATGGCTCAGTCAATTAAGCATCAGACTTCAGCTCAGGTCATGATCTCATAGTTCAAGAGTTTGAGCCCTGTGGCAGGCTTTGTGTGGACAGCTCAGAGTCTGGAGCCAGCTTCGAATTCTGTGTCTCCGTCTCTCTCTGCCCCTCTCTCACTCTCACTCTGTTTCTCTGTCTCTGTCTTTCTTTCTTAAAAAAAATAAATAAACATAAAAAAGAATATTTGAGCAGATAATGACCAAAAAATTTCCAAACCCAAAATCCAAAAACAAAACAAAAACCTCACCAAATCTCAATCATAAGGAACAAAACCATTCATAGGCACAACATGATCAACTACTAAGAAGCAAATATAAACATCAACTCTTACGAGAAATCAAGGAAGAAGGAAATGTTATTTTTCACCAGAACAATGGGGGTCAAAGGGCAATAGAATGATATCTTTTTAAAGTGCTAGAAGAAAAAAAGCATTAATGTAAAATTCTATATCCAATACAAAGTTTTTTCAAAAATGAAAGCAACATGAAGATATTTTCAGACATACAAAACTTAAAGAAATTATTTCCAGCATACCTGAATTGCTAAATGAAAGACATGTAAAAATGTTAAAAGATTTTTCAAACTGAAAGAATTCTATCTTTCTGAAGGGAAACAACACACCAGGTGGAATATTTAGAACCCCAGATCTGCAGGAATGAATGAAGAGCAACAGAAGGGTAAATATAAGTGTAAAGAGTTACTATAAAAGATCTCATTTTTGTAATTGTGTGAATGTGTGTGTGTTCAAGCATGTGTGTAATTTTTCAAAATAACATTTAAAAAATAAAATAATTTTTAAAACATTACCATTTAATCCAAAAGTAATATGTATTGTGAGTTTCATAGCATAAGACACTAATAACACAAAATATAGGATGGAATAAATGAAATTCTTATACAGCTCATGTACCTTAGAAGGCAGACCATGAGCAACCATCAAATGTCACAAAGCGATATAATTAAAAAGTCAATACAAGGAAAAATTAGAATCCTAAAAAACGCAATTTACCTATCTACCCGCCAAATATTCAAGAGATGGGAGGAGAGGCAAACAGGAATATATCAGACAAGAGTACAAAGTTTCAGTTATGCCAGATGAATAAGTCCTAGAGATCTACTGTACAGAACAGAACCTATATTTAACAATACTGCACTGTATACTCCAAAATTCTCTAAGAGAGTAGATCTTATGTTGAGTGTTCTTATTACAAAAAGACGGGGGTGGGGGGAGAAGAAGATGGAAAAAAGGGGGTAAGAGGACACTTTTCGAGATGATGAGTAACTTTGTAGCGATGGTTTCACAGTTATATACTTACCTTCAAACTTATCAGGTGTATACATTAATTATGTAAAGCGTTTGTATGTCAATAATACTTCGATAGAGGGTTTTTTAAGTCAAGAGAGAAGAAATAAAGGAATACAGAACTAATGAGATAAATAATAACCAGTTCACCTGGGAGATATAAATCTAATCATATAATAATCACATTGAATGTAAATGGGATAAGCATTCCAGCTAAGGGTCAGAATTTGACAAACAAGATCCAAAAGCAAGATGAAATATATGCTGTTATGTATAAAGACATGGACAGGTTTAAAGCAAATTATAAGCAGGAAAGGGTTGGCATGGCTATAATCAATACCAAACAAAGTAAACTTTAAGTCAAAGAGTGTCACTAGAGATAGAGGGTCATGTCCTAATTATACAAGCATTAATTCATTAAGAAGACATGCATATGCAATTCATAACAGATTTTCAAAATGCACTTTAAAAATTAAAAGATTTAGGGGTGCCTGAGTGGCTCAGTTGGTTAAGTGTCTGACTTCAGCTCAGGTCATGATCTCACGGTTCATGGGTTCAAGCCCTGCATTGGGCTCTGTGCTGACAGCTAGCTCAGAGCCTGGAGCCTGCTTCAGATTCTGTGTCTCCCTCTCTCTCTGACCCCCCCCCCCGCTCATGCTGTCTCTCTCTCTCTCAAAAATAAATAAAACATAAAAAAAATTTTAAATAAAAATTATAATTAAAAGATCTAAAGGAAGAAACAGAAAAATCACAACTACAGTGGTTGATTTATTAATATCCATATTTCAATAATTGATGAAAAAATACTAGTGAAAATATAGAAGACATGAACAAATAATCAACTAAATTACCTAATTAACATTTATGGAACACAACTCCTAATTTCAGAGTGCATATTCCTTGAGTGCGCATAAACATTCACTGAGACAGACCACAGGTGGGGCAGTAAAATAAGTCTCTATGAATATAAAAGAATGAAACAGTACATAGTATATCTTCCAATCACAAGTTGAATTATTTCATGGTTCCTAAAAACATAAAATGCACCTTGATTTTGAGTTGTGAAAATTGATGAAATGCTAGCTAACAAAAACTGAACTTCCTCTCAATCATCTTTTGGTCAGAAATTTCTCAGTCCATGTTCTCTGATTTCAAATGATAAAAACTGAAAATTAGTACTCTAGACAAAAACAATGATTTTTTAAAATCCTAATCACTTGGACGTTGAAAAACACTCTTCAAGGAAGCAATGATTTATGAAGAAAATATTACGAAGAATATAACAGTAAGTTATTCTGAAAAAACAATAAATGTGACTATTACTGAAACCAGCTGGGTTGAAAGAAGAGTTGAAGGCAGAGGAGAGAGGAGTAGGCAGAGAACAGAAGCCTTTAAGGCCATGAAACTACTCTGTATGATACAATAGTGGTGGAGACATGTCATCACAAACTTGTCCAAACCTGTAGAATGAAAGCATTAAGACTGAACCTTAGGGAAGCTTTGGAATTCAGGTGAATATGATGAATCAGCGTAGGTTCACTGATTCTAACAAATGTACCAGTTCTGGTGGCGGATGTTGATATGGTGGAGGAAGCTGCTCATGGGTGGGAGCAGGGAGCACAGGTACCCCAAAGTAAGGCTTTTGCAATGGGGTAGAGCATGAACTTCCAGAAAGCAGGGAGAGGTTCTTTACTTTATGCCATTTTTTAATGCTTATTTTGTTTTTGAGAGAGAGATGGACAGAGCACAAGTGGGGGAGGGAGAGAGAGAGAGACAAGGAATCTGAAGCAGGCTCCAGGTTCTGAGCCCTCAGCACAGAGCCAAAGGTGGGCCTTAAACCCATGAACCACAGGACCATGACCTAGCCATAGTCGGATGCTTAACCAACTGAGCCACCCAGGGATCCCTACTTTATGCCATTTTACAAAGGTTTTCATGAAAACTCTATTTTTGTTTTTTGTGGGTGTTTTTGAGAATAAAATTATTTTTTAAACCTTTATTTTATTTTTTTTAATGTTTTTTATTTATTTTTGAGAGACAGAAAGAGACAGTGCGAGGAGGGGAGGGTCAGAGAGAGAGGGAGATACAGAATCTGAAGCAGGCTCCAGGCTCTGAGCTAGCTGTCAACACAGAGCCTGACGCAGGGCTCAAACCCAGGAACCATGAGATCATGACCTGAGCCAAAACCAGACGCTAAACTGACTGAGCCACCCAGGTGCCCCAATAAAATTATTTTTTATAGAAATTGACATATAACACTATCGTAGTTTCAAGTGCACAACATAATGATTTTATATTTGTATATATTGCATAATGATGATATATTGCATAATAAGTTAAGTTAGCACCCATCACCAAACATAGTCAAAAAATTGTTTGTGTGTGATGAGAACATTTAAGATTTACTCTCTTAGGGAACTTTCAAATATGCAATATGTTATTATTAACTATAGTCACCATGTTGTACATCACATCCTCAGGACTTGTTTAGTTTATAACTGGAAAGTTTGTACCTTTTGACCCTTTTCACCTATTTTTCCCTACTCTCTGCCACTTGCACCATTTCTTTCTTTCTTTCTTAGCTTCCAAATATAGGTGAGATCTTATGGTATTTCTCTTTCTCTGACTTATTTCACTTAACAGAATGCCCTCAAGATCCATCCATGTTGTCACAAATGGCAAGATTTCCTTCTTTTTTATGGTTGAATAATAAAATCTCTCTACTTTTGGATAACAGAAAGGACCTGAATATAGGACCTCCCTGTTGACCTTCCATTCAATTTTACTGTAAATCTAAAACTATTCTTAAAAAGTAAAGTCTATTTTTTTAAAAAAGAGTTAAACTCAAAGGAAACATCATGACCTTAATTATTTTCATTATTTAAAAAATGATAAGAAAATTAAAAGAAAGTAAATAAGCTATAAAGTGAACCTAACTGTAGAAAAAAGTAAATTTGTAGAAAAATGAATAAGTAAATTAAAATCTAGTTCTTCGACAAGAAACAAAATCGATTAACATTTGGCAAATATAATAAAGAAAACAGTTTTAACAAAAATGGATGAGAAATTAGAAAATGATAAACATCAGAGACAAAAAGATTAAAACTATATACGATTTTATGGAAATAAATCTGGAGATCTTTAAAAAATTATTTTTCTAGTAAATATAAATAGCCAAAAATCAATGCCACAAGATGTGGAAAGCTTGAAATCAACAAGACCTAAGAAAGTTGGGCAGGAACCACCTTCAACGTAGACTCAGCACCTGACAGATTTCCTGGTGGATTTCTTTAATTGTGCAGTTAGTTCCTCTGTTACATGAACATTTCCAGAAAGTACCAAAAAAGGAAGGAAAGTTACTTAATTTGTTTAACAAATCCCGTAACCCTGACACCAAAATCTGATGAAGCGAGAAGGTAAAAAGGCAGAGAATCATTGGTGAAGGCCACACAGGATTGGAAAGAGCCGGGTGAACCATCGAGATCACTGGGCTCTTGGTGCCGTGGTGAGATAGCGGAAATGCCAAGATAAAACCGGAAGGGTGGACACAGGCAGACATGAGTCACTTCCGTTTTTGAGCCTCTATGTATAAAAATTTTTTTAATTAAGAAATGACAAAACAATTTTTCAACTATAATAACATTTAATAATAAATACTTTCAATACTTCTAAAAATAAAGACAACTACAACTGCGTTAGAACATCATATGGCTATAATGCCAAGAGTAAACGTGAAGGCTTTAAGGAAGGGAGATCCTTTCAGCAACAGCCCCTCGCCCCCCCCCCCCACACACACCTTGTGATAGATCCCAGGAAGGCCAAGAGCAGTCTGCAAGAGAACAGGAAAAAGGAAACGTTCAATGTTCCTGGAAACAACTCTTTTTATGTTTCTGCCTCCTGAGTGTGAGGGAGATACACCGTGGAGGGTATAACCTGGCCGCCAATAGCATTACCATTTATGATGAGTTAGTACCAGAACAAAACAGTGTTTGTATTATGTGCCATTACCTCTGAAGTTCCAGTCATGAAACTTGCAGAAAGAGACCTACCTACCTACCTTGACTACCTATTGGCCCGTCTCCACCAGGATAACATTTGGTCCTCAGTTTCTCCTTCCCAGGCCTGCAGAGGCTCAGGGAAAAGTCTGTATGTTCAGCCCACAGCCCTGCCGCCTCCTCCCACCTCACCCCGGGCCCTGTGCTTATTCTCTCCCACTGCTTCTGACTCATTTGTCATTTACTGCAATTTTTATTTTCAAGTGCCTGTCTTGTTTCATTTGGCAAACTGGCCTCCTTCACAGCTTCATGAAGCCATGTCACTAGGTTATGGCCAGTTGGATATTAACAGAAATAGTGTGTACAATTTCAAGATGTCATTAAAGGAAAAGGCAGGAATTTATCTTCCCTCCTTCTCCTTCCTGCTGACTGAAATGCGGACATGAGGACTAAAGCTGGAGCAGCCGTGGATCATGAAGTAAACTGGGGGAATAGAGCCCAACACAGTGGAACAATAAGATACATATAGGCCCAGAGGCTGTGTGAATCTGAAGCACCAAAGAGAAGAGATTGGCCCAGCACTGGCCTCCTCAGGGGAAGGTTCTGCCTCCTGCCTGCTAGGAGAGCATGAGCCCAGCAAGATTGGGTCATTCTTTGCTAAGGAGGAAAGGCTGCCCATCCCAACAAATCTTGGATGAGATGCTGACTCTCCTGAGGCAGCAACCTCAGCAGTCACCTGTTCTGCATCACCTGCATCATCATTCTGCTTTGTATCAGCTGGAGTTCCTACCCACTTTAAACCTGTAGAAAGATGCCAGAAAAATAATACTGGTGTTAAGCCAGGTAGAATTAGCACCCCTTCTTGCCTTTATCCCCATTTAGTTTAATAACTGTCTTTGTAGGTCTTGTTCAGCGCTCCCCATGATTGCTACCTAATGGCTCCTTCAGCTTTACACTCGGAGAATCAATACAACTGAGCCTCAGAAGCACAAATGGGAATTATCAATGGAGGAAGGACGTGCCCAAGAATTCCTTTTAGACTAAGGGTCCAGTCTCTGAGAGATATCCCTGTGCAGAGATGCCCATCTCACATCCTTCCAGGTGTGGACATCCAACTCCTGCCACCGATACTCCCTTGGGGGATCCTTCTAGGGCAGAAGCTCTCACTGTTCTTTCCAGACCTGGAAAGGGGAATGGAACTCCACACCTTCTCCTAGCTGGCTGGCTAGTTTGGGGAAGACTCACAGGGCTACGGCTGCACAAACCTCCCCAAAACGTTGACGAACTCCTGCAACAAGGAGCAAAAAGAATCCAGGCAAGTGTAGAGAGAGAAGAAGCCAAGCCAACTTAACAAGACCCATGGGAGACTCTTGAGTGTCTTCTCTGAGAACTCCCAGAGCCTGGATGTCCTCCTCCACGGGAAGTAGATGGTACAATGCTATTATAACCTACACGTCAGCTCACTCCTCCAGCCGCTTAAAATCTAGATGAGGTTAGCTCACACTTCTTTTCCATGACATGGGGATGTCATGTCATCCCTAGAGATTTCATATATTTATTTAGGGACTTAAGTTTTATGGTCCGATCAGCCTCTACCCAACAGCTTGGGCTCACATTGTGCTGACTGACATCTGGAAGTCACACCCTCCTTGATTTGCACACACCCAGGGCAACATTGGAAATACCCATCATGGGATAGGTAGGCACTGCCCATCAGGACAGATGCCAGCTGTTAACTCCGGGGGTGAGCCTGCCACCACGGGGCAGGTGAAAGTGAGCTCTGCAAAAGGTCCCATGCAAGCACTCATTTGCACAGTGATGCTGAGGACAGTGTGTTTTACAAATTGTTGAAGACTCTGAAAAAAAGTTATTTGTATACCGTACACTGAATGACTGGAGATTATTAGATATTCTAAGTCTAAAACTCATTTTGACCACAGGAGCTCCTCCTCAGTTGCTCTTCAACATTACTTGTCTACCTGGCAGCCATCTCCTGCTTTTTCCTTGCTAATGAAAACTCATTTTTATTAGCATAGGGTCCATGTTCTCCAAAGGAGAGCTCTCCGACAGGACCAGGGTGTAAACCATGAAGGACTTGTTTGATCATGATAGCCCAATTGCCTGCTGCCAGGGTGGGTTTAGGTGCGGGCGCCTGAAATCAGAAATACCATATCTAGCCAGTGGTCTGAAGGGAAGTGTCTTAGAAGCTTCTGGAAAATATTTTCTTTCTTAGTAAAAAATAAAAAACGAAACAAAAGGAAAGCTTCTCTCTCACTCCCCTTTCCAACCTGCCTTTCAAGGCAGCTGCATGATGACCTGTGTCCAGAGTTACAGAGACGTGACATAGCCAGTAGGGAGAGTCCACAAGTGTAGGACAGCAGTGTGGAGAGACAGGGGAGTCTGGGCCAGCAGCTCTGGAACCACTTCTTCCCGGACCCCTCCTCAGAGCCTCACATTGTTCCAGTCTCTTCATGAGAGAGCTTCTGCCTCTTCTGGTCAAAAACTTGACCACAGGAGCACCTGGGTGGCTCAGTCAGCTAAGCATCTGACTTCAGCTCAGTTCATGATCTCACAGTTTAAGTTCGAGTCCAACATCAGGCTCTGTGGGGACAGCTCAGATTCTGTTTCTCTTTCTGCCCCTGCCCTCCTCACACTCTATCTGTCTCTCTCTAAAATAAATAAACATTTAAAAAAATTTTTTTAAAAAGCTTGACCACAAACAGCTTGTCACCATCTCCCAGTCATCTCTCATCTCCTTTCTCCACTCCTTTCAAGCTAAGACAAAATTTTCCTCATTTTCTCCTGAAAAGCAAGTCAAACAACTCTTATTATTACTTGGGTGACTGCCCCAAACCAGCCCTTGGATAGTCTCATCTGGCATCCCCAAGAGCTGAATCAAGCTATTTATCCCAAAGAAAATTCCCTCTCTAGGAAGAATTCTCATTCTAATTCTGAATAGGATTTTTGTCTGAAAAGAAAAGAAAAGAAAAATTCAGGGCATATTCCATTCAAGGATTTCCAAGAGATAATTACCTCTACAAATCATGGAAGGTCCTGGTTGTCCTTGGCTAGCGGACCAGGAAAACACCTGAGGAGGGCTGAATCTCTTAAAGAGAACTTACCATTCATTTTGTTCTCTCTGTCATTCAACATGTGTGTACTGAGCACATACTATTCACCAGGCTGAGTGTCACAGACCCAGCAATGACAAAAAGAGAGAAAGTCCCTTTCTACATGGAGCTTACATCCTGAAGGGGTAGACAGATAGCCACTCAAAACAAACATAAAACAACCAAACTGGAAAAATAGTTATAAATTGTAATTACTCCCCAGAGGGAAGCAAAGACTGTTGACATTTAAGTTCATTCCTAAAGTCTAGTAAAAAAAAAAAAAAAAAAACTCTGATTCCAAAATTGAGCAGAAGAGTGCCTTGCACCTTGAGGCAGGAAAAGACTCTTGGATTTGAGTAACTCATAGTAAATGTTGGATGGCAGCCAAGAGGGAGGGGGCATAGATGGTGAATTAAGAGAGGTGGCCTCCACCAGGAACCAATGGCCTTAAAGCCATGGCAAGGTGTCCTAATTTTAATCTAAGTGCACTGAGAGATGTTGGAAGGATTGGAAGCAGTCAGGCAGCCTGATCTTTCTGCCCTGAGAGAGGAGAACGTGCTGGCAGTGGGGGGGTCTGGAAGGAAACTACCAACCTCCCCCTCATGAAATGCTTATCCCGGCCCATCAATGGTGCCCTTTGTGAAGGAGTGGCAGTGGACATGGAGAGAAATGGAACATTCAAGACATATTTTGGGAGTAGGAACAAAAAGCCTTGCTGATAGATTGAATGTGGAAAAACCATAAGGACGTTAGTCCTAAGCTTGACTCTTGTGCATATTTCCAGGAAAAATAGAAGCTAAACACAGATCCCCAAAGCCTGAATGTTGAGAAGTTTCATAATGGAAAGGGGTAAGGAACACCATTTCCTACAAGCATTTGGAAAGCACTAATGGGATGCCAGGCGCTGTGCTACACCCCTGGGAAATAGACTACAAACCTCCCCCAGCAATGGAACGGAGAGGAATTCTGTTCCGGAATCTGGATGTGGAGGAGACCAGCTGAACCCGGAGCTTGAGCTTTCATCCCTCTGAGATTCATCAGGCATCAGCATGGCCTCCCTTTCCAAACCCCAAATCTTCACCAGAGTGAGAACGTCTGTTTTCTACCAACATAGAACTAGATATCCCGAATTTTTTCTGTTAGAAAAGTGAAAACAATTCTGGGCAAAACATGACAAAACCCCTTTTAAATGGGGGAGGGGACAAGAGAAAGAGGCAGGGGGTATAAGGGAGATCCCCAAAGATCAAAAATTGAAGAGAAAACAAAACCACATTATCGTGGGAGAGCTCTTGCTTTATCTCATTCCAGGATTGGCTGGCCTTGGAAACCCAAACGTTTGAGTATTAATGGCTGCAGCCCTGGGCCTGAGAAAGGGAGGGAATTGGAATTAAAAATCCCCCCTTCAGGGGTCTTGGAAGTGAAAGTGTGAACTAGAAAAAAAGTCAGTCTACCAGCAAACTGGGACAATGAGGAAGTTGCTCTTAACCTTTTGGTGGAAGAAACTCCACAGAGATTTTTCTTTTTTTAATACTGAAGAGTATCACCTCATAGTGATCCAGGAACTCCAAGCCAAGAACATAATATAAAAAATGATCATAGAATGGTAATCCCCCTTGTAGTCTAACTGAAACAAATCCAAAACTGGTCTGAGGAGGGGTGTCTCGGTGGCTCAGTCAGTTAAATGTTTGACTCTTGATTTCAGCTCAGGTCATATCTCAGGGTCCCTGAGTTTGAGCCCCACATCAGGATCCATGCTGTCAGGCTATCAGCACCAGAGCCTGCTGGGGTTCTGTCTCCCTCTTTCTGCCCCCTCCCTTCACATGCTCTAGCTCTCTCTCTGTCTTTCTCACTCAAAAATAAATTAAAAACTAAAACCTGCTCTGAAGAGCCCCAGTGGGCCGAATGACAGGGCCTATTATCCAAAATTACAATATGTGAATATACAATTCTCAATAAACAGCAAGATTAGAACTCCAGAATTATAAGGATACTTTAAATAAAAGAAAGGATTCCTTAAATCAAAGAAAGACTTACAAAACATGGAGGGGAGAAAAAAGCCTGTCCACGGGAAAAGAACGTTCCACCTCACTATTAGCCACAGAAATTTAAATTAGAATGTGGTACCCTTGTTTGGCCTAACAATTATCATCCAGTAGAGAGTGGTGCTAAGAGTGAGGATAACTGGACCTTTGTCACCAGTCAGTACGGTACACCTGATGTCTTGCTTTGAGTGTCCCTGAAGCAAAATCTGGCACCATTGGCTTGAAGGTGATCCCAGGAAGGAGTGTGAAACGCACACAGGGAAACTGAAGGAAAGAAGTCAGCCCGAGGATGTGTTGTCAAGTCACTCCACAGTTGGTGCTGTGCTCAAACCTACAAGACCTTCTGAAGAGGTCCATGAAATGCATCTTAAAAGTTCCCACCCTGGGAGGCTCAGTCGGTTAAGTGTCCAACTCTTGATTTCGGCTCAGGTCATGATCTCACAATTCAGAGGATCATGCCCCGTATCAGGCTCTGCACTGGCACATGGAGCCAAATTGGATTCTCTCCCTCTCTCTCTCTCTCTCTCTCTGCCCCCCCCGCCCCCGTCTCTGCCCCTCCCCCACTTGCATTGTCTCTCTCAAAATAAATAAATAAACTTAAAAAAAAAGTTCTCCCCCTGGGCATGGAGGGGAAGCAATCATCTACTGGACCCATCACCGAAGGTCGAAGTGGGTTCACAGGCACTAATGCTTCCAGATTGCACACCTGGGAGCTCCAAGGCCTTAGAAAAGCCCTAGAAAAGGAATCTAGAGGCCACGAGGAGGCTGTCAGGTTGCCCCTCACAGAGCTGGTCAAAAGAATGAGGGACAAGAGGCAGGGCCAAGCAGACTGAAGCAGTGCTTGAAATGCCCCACTGACCACACGGCCTGTGCTTAGTCTCAGGAATCACCCTCCAGAGCATCCACCTATGGAAATATAGCTGACCCTTGGGCAACACAGCTTAGAGCTGCGTGGATCCAGAGTGGCTAAAATGAACAAATCAGGAGACTATAGATGCTGGCAAGGATGTGGAGAAACGGGCACCCTCCTACACTGTTGGTGGGAATGTAAAGTGGTGTAGCTGCTCTGGAAAACAGTATGGAGGTTCCTCAAAAAACTATCAATAGAACTCCCCTATAACCCAGCAATAGCGCTGCTAGGGATTTTCCCAAAAGATGCAGAAGTGCTGATGCATAGGAGCACATGTACCCCAATGTTCATAGCAGCACTGTCAACAATAGCCAAATCATGGAAAAAGCCTAAGTGTCCATCAACTGATGAATGGATCAAGAAGATGTGGTTTATCTATACAATGGAGTCCTACATGGCAATGAGAAAGAATGAAATCTGGCCATTTGTAGCAACATAAATGGAACTCGAGGGGGTTATCCTAAGTGAAGTAAGTCAGGCAGAGAAGGACAGATACCATATGTTTTCACTCATATGTGGAACAGGAGAAACTTAACAGAGGACCATGGGGGAGGGGCAGGGGAAAAATAGTTAGGAAGAGGGATGGAGGCAAAACATGAGAGACTCTTGAATACTGAGAACAAACTGAGGGCTGATGGAGGGGAGAGAGGAAGGGGGGTGATGGGTATTGAGGAGGCCTCTTGCCGGGATGAGCACTGGGTGTTCTATGGAAACCAACTTGAGAATAAACTACAAAACCAAAAAAAAAAAAAACAAAAAAGAAAAAAAAAACAACTGTGTGGGTCCACTCATACGTGAATTTTTTTTAACAAACATACTGGGAAGTTTTTTGGAGATCTGTGACAGTTTGAAAAAACTCACATCACAAATGAACTGTGCAGCCTAGAAATGTCAAAAAAATAAATAAGGAAAGGTGAGGTAGATCATGCATGAATGCATAAAATATAGGTATACTAGATTATTTTATCATTTACTACCATAAAATATACACAAATCTATAATAAAAATTTGAAATTATGAAAATTTAGGGGCACTCTGGTGATTCAGTCAGTTAACTGTCTGACTTCAGCTCAGGTCATAACCTCACAGTTCATGGGTTTAAGCCCCACATCTGGCTCTGTGCTGACAGCTCAGAGCCTGGAGCCTGCTTCTGTGTCTCCTTCTCTCTGCCCCTCCTCCACTTGCACTCTGTCTCTCTCAAATTAAATAAACATTTAAAAAATGTTTTAAGTTAAAATTTATCAAAATTTATACTTAAAACACAGACCACACATTATCTTTTCATTTTTGATATCCAGTGTCATTATATGTATGACATTTGTAGTGGTTTATGTCACAATATTGATGTAAGTACTGACAGATAAGTCACAGATGATGTAATCTTATGGTATTGATAAATACAGGACAGTACTCTAAATGTGTTTTCTCTTCCTTACAATTTCCTTAATAACATTTTCTTTTCTCTTTATTGTAAGAATACAGTATATAATATATATACCATACAAACTATACACTCATCAACTATTTATTATTGGTAAGGTTTCCAATTAACAGTGGGCTCTTAGTTGTTAAGTTTAGGGGAAGTCTGAAGTTATACCCAGATTTTAATATCGCCCCCAAAAACCAGAGACCACCAGGGAGGCTGAAGCACGCATGCAAAAGCAAAGGGCTTTATTACGGGCTTATATAAGCACGGGCTCACAGACTCCACCAACACACTGGATCCACGTGGAGCGAGCCCCGAACATGGCGGGGCAGGGTCTTTTATGAGTTTGGGAAGGGGAGTTACAGGAAATTGTGACACAGGTACAGGGGTCCAATCAATATAGCATCACATCATTGACAGTAACTTTAACCAATTACAGAGTGGACCCAGAACCCTCAGGTAAGGCGTGACTAGTCTTAACCTTCATCTTTAGGCCCGCCCCCAGAAATGTTAATGGTGTTAGCTGGCCTTCAAGGTCAGAGGGGAAACCTGAATCAGACCTGCATCCTTACAGCTTAACTCCAGCATCAGCTGCAACTTCATAATACACAGATTGATGCACAAAAATATTAACTGAAGCAGTGTATAGCACAAGAAAATTTAAAAAAAAATCTAACCTGATTTTCCAAAAAGAATGTATTAAGTAAGTAATGGTATATTTTGACAATGGATCATCATGCCATAATTAAAAATGATGTTTACAAAGAATCTTCAATGATTTGGAGAAATACTCACAATATAATGTTGAGGAAAGAAACCAAGATGAAAAATTACATATATAGTATGATCTAGACCATGTAACAATGTATAGGAAAAAATATGGAGCAAAACATACCATGTTAAAAACCTGCCTGACAATGAGAAAGAATGAAATCTGGTCATTTGCAGCAACGTGGATGGAACTGGAGGGTATCATGCTAAGTGAAATAAGTCAAGAAGAGAGCAACAGATACCATATGTTTTCACTCATACGTGAATCTTGAGAAACTTAACAGAAGACCATGGGGGAAGGGGAAAGGGAAAAAGTTGCAAACAGAGAGGGAGGGAGGCAAACCATAAGAGACTCTTAAATACAGAGAACAAACTGAAGGTTGATGGGGCGTGGGGGTGAGGGGAGAGTGGGTGATGGGCATTGAGAACGGGACTTGTAGGGATGAGCACTGGGTATTATACGGAAACCAATTTGACAATAAATTATATTTTAAAAATCTGCCTGAATTTTGGGAATTTTGTGATATTTCTTCCTTTATGCTCATTTCTATTCTCAGTTTCCAAAATGAGCAAATATTGCTTCTACAATCAAAAAAGAAAAACACATGTATGCCTCAGTAGTCTCGTGGAGGGTAATGGGAAGCCTTAGGTTTCAGCGTCCCAGATGATGTGAGCCCTGCCCCGTGGCTCCAGCTCCCTCCGAAGCCTCGGTTGCACCTGTGTGGCTGCTGGGACTGTCCTGACTCATTACTTGTGGCATCAGATAGCTACCATTCAACATTCATTCGACAACTGGGGTGAAATTCAGACCAGCCCCTCACTTGGTAAACTATAGTATAGGAGATTCTAACTAATGGGCGGTGGGGAAGCTTGGAGGGTGTCTGGCATATCACTGGCTCAAGTTATCCTTGAGGGAGCAGCCCACGGGCATAGGCTTTGGAATCAGATGGGTACTCACTAGTTATCCAGTGGCAATAGGTGGAATAATGGGCCCCGAAGATGTTTGCATCCTACTCTCCAGAATCTGTAAATGTGTTACCTTACATAGACTTTGCAGAGGTGACTAGATTGATTTTGAAGTGGGGAAACTAACTTGCATAATTCAGGACGGCTCAAAGTAACCTCAAGGGCCCTTCTAAGAGGGAGGCAAAAGGGTGGAGAAGAAGAGAAAGTGTGACAGTAGATGCAAAGCAAAGATCAGAGAGCGTGAGAGAAAGGTAGAGAGAGATTTGAAGATGCCGCACTTCCAGTTTAAAGACAGAAGGGGCCCTAGCATGCCTAGCCTTCAGAATCTAGAAAAGGTGAGGAACTAGATTCTCCCCCCAAGAGCTTCCAGAAAGAGCACAGCCTTGTCCACATCTTGATTTGAGAACTTCAGACCTCCAGAACAAATATAAAAGAATGAATGAATGAACAAATGAATGAGTAATCTGGGCCACTTAATTTGTGGTGGTTTGTGAGCACAGCAATAGGAAATGGATACAACAACCGTGAACAAGCGAATTTCCTCATCTGTAAAGAGAAGCGTGTCATTTGTGTCTCTCTGCATTATTATGGGCATCAAACCAAAAACTGTACTTGCCATGCTTACTAGTATGCATAACGAGCATTCAATAAGCAATAGTTATTCTTTCTCACCCTGTAGGATATCACCGTACAGCTAAATAGCATTTTGTAGAGCATTTAAGAAACATACAATATGGAATAAACTAACCAGAGAGGTAGAGAAAGTAGTAGGTATATAATGTCACCCCTTTACATATGACACTATCAGGGCTCAGGGAAATTAAGCAAAATGTCTAAGATCACACAGGTATTAGGTGACAAACAGAAATGTCTCACTCTTGACTTTTTAAAAAATTTTTAATGTTTATCTGAGAGAGAGAGAGACAAAGCACAAGCCAGGGAGGGGCAGAGACAAAATCCAAAGCAGGTTCCAGGCTCTGAGCTGTCAGCACAGAGTCTGACACGGGGCTCAAACTCATGAACCATGAGATCATGACCTGAGCTGAAGTCAGATGCTTAACAGACTTGAGCCACCCAGGTGCCCCACACTCTTGACTTTTAGTTCAGTGGTACTTTATTACTTTTGTGCTTCTCACCCAGGAAATCTGTTAAATATACAGGTGTGCAGAAAAGCTGGCCCAGGAATCTGTATTTTATTGAGCTCCATGGTTACTTTTTATACAAGCTGGTCTGGTGACCCACAGTGAGAAATGTTACACAGCCCCATTTACTGAACAGCTGTCCAACTGCTGAATGTTTCTATCTGCTTCAACTTCTTGGAGGAAATGGGAGGCCACAGATGCCCTGTTATGTTGTTGACTTTATATTTTGAAAAATTTTGAACATACAGAAAAAGAGTTAATCAATGACCACTCATCTACTCACCACCTAGATTAAAGAATGACTAGCATTTTGCCCTGTTTCTTGCATCTGTATATAACCATATATTTTCCTTTTTGACTGAACTGTCCTAAAGTGCATTACAGACACCATGTCATTTTTTTAACCTGCATTTGAAAAATAAGGGCATTTTCCTGTTGTCCGCAAGAAACCATCACACTTAATGACAATTTTTTGACATCATCTAATATCATTTCTTATATTTAAATTTCCCCAGGTTCCCCCCCCCACCCCATATCTTTAATAGGTGACTTTTTTTTCCGAATCAGGAAGTAGCTTTATCTATTTTCATGCAGCTAGTCTACACAGCGCTGTAGGATTTCCAGGGTGATGTGCTGATGGGAGTCCCCTAGGTTTTCTATACCTGGACAAGTACATGGATGAGAGACTGGTTTTCCCCTGGAGTCCACGCCTCCCTGTCCTGGGCTCTTGCCCTTTTGAGCTGAGGATTGACAGTAACAGCATTCCCTTTCCCAAGTTCACAGAGTCTCTTCTGCAGCCTCTTCCTAGAACTGCAGCCCCCTCTCCAGGTTCTGGTAACCACTCAGACCTAGATAAGACAAAGGATCTCAGCTTTTTCCAGCCCAAGGGTACTAACCACTGCTCACGACTTTGTAAGTATCTTTGTTAAACTCTCTACAATTACCCCACTTCAGTGTCCCATTGGGACCCTGACTGATAAAGTAATGATATCAGGGATGGCCCTATAGGAAAATAACCCTCAGATGAGATTCTAGAATTGGGTTGTTCACATATTTGACATGTATGGCAGAGTTATCCTCTTGCAAAACAGAGGGAAATAGAATGCAGGTAATCCATAAAATACAGTGGCATCAGGGCACCTGGATGGCTCAGTCAGTTAAACATCTGATTTTGGCTCAGGTCATGATCTCATGGTTTGTGAGTTTGAGTCCCACTTCGGACTCCCTGCTGTCAGTGCAGAACTCCTTTGGATCATCAGTTCCCCTGTCTCTCTGTCCCTCCCCAGCTTATACTCTGTCTCTCTCAAAAATAAATATTTAAAAAATAAAATACAGTGGGATCATAGTTGTTCCAATTATCACCATTAGTGGCATTAAAAGAATGCAGACAGAACATACAATGCAGATCCAGTGGCCTAGCTATGCCGATGGTGGTGATTCCTGTGGTGTAGGTGGCTGATCTGATAGTCCCAGAGACCATATACAGAGGAGGGACAAACTGAAGGTCCTGAATACCTGAAACATGGATGGAAACATAGAAAACCTTGATGGTGGCTTTGAGAGAGTCACAGATCTCTTGTTGGGCAGATAGCCCAGGGACTGATCATAAAGGTGTCATACATACAGAGTCCATTAAATGTTCAGTCCCACTAGAATTCTTGCACTTTCCACTGGTACAAACGTGAGACTCTGAATCATAGGACATTTGAGCAGACACAGATGTGGCAAAGTCACCTCAGGACTTATTCCACAGCCCTCATTGTCTCCAGGCCCAAAGTCAGAATTGTGTCCTAGGATAGCCCAAATGGAGAAGGACAAAGCATGGGGGAAGAGAGCCTATACATCAAAAGGGTTGCAGGACCTCCAACAGGAGGCTGGGACGCATATATAGGAGGGGGTTGTAAGGGCATTGGATGGGAGAATTTAATGATACAGGCATGCTTACCCAAGATTCAGGACTTCATGTGCTGGCTTAAGTGGGTGGGAGTGGCAGTCATAGCTATACTGGCCAACAGAAGCCTGGACTCAACAGTGGCTGGCCGCTAATGAGGACTTTTCTAGCATTCTGAGAAGGAAACTGAAGGTTCAGGAGGTTAAGAATGTTGGAGGGGATCTATTCTGTACAACGTGCACAGCCACACCTTAACCACACTCCCCAGGGGGCCAGAGGATACGCTCTTCACAAGGCCAGAAGAATTCCATTGTGAAGTGTTCACAGACCTCATTGAAAAGCTTTTGGCTGTTTTCTGTAAGCAGGAAATGACAATGGGAGAGGTTTGCAATGAAATTAGACTCCCTGGTTTTAATGGAAAAAAATGGGATCCCAGTGTAGTAAGGGCCAGGAGTCTCAAAGCCACAGTGGACACAATTACCATAATTAGGTGTAAAACTGAAGTGGCAATTAGAAAGTTTGGGCCTGTAGGGATCTCTGGCACTGGCTACTTAATCATGGGGTCCTCAGGACTGCAGTAGATGTACAGACTATCAAGGTGTTACTTGACATATACAATTCTGGGTCTAGTGGGAAAAGTCATGGTGGAAAATCAGGATTTACCCAGTGTTTGGAACCAAAGGCCTCGAATTCCTTGACTTGGGGACAAAAGTGAGGGAGTCTCTTTGAAAAAACACCTAAAATGTGGCCATAAATCTATACTGTGAGTCTTCCCCAATCTTTCCCCAGAGAGACAAGAGGCCATTAAAATGAAATGGGGAAAGGGAACTACCCAGATCTTTCGGGGAGTGTTAGATTCTGTTTCTGAACTCATTCTAACCACAGGAGACTCAAATTGGCACAATGGTCCACAAGTCAGAATGTGAGCTCAGGGAGATCTGGTGATAAGCAAACCAAGTCTGTCTTATAGTGGGTCCAATAAGACTAACGAGCCATGCTCTTCTTTTGTTCCTAGTGCCAAAATGTATAATAATAATAGATATATTACTTACTCACAGAATCTCACACTGGCTTCTTGACCCACAGAATGAAAGCCATTATGGCAGTTCCAAGTGGGAAATGTCCTCTTCCAAATGGAACTTCCCTGTTCCCCACATCAAGACAGTGAACCCAAAGAAATATAATAATCCTAGCAGAATTACACAGATTAATGTAACCATCTAATACTTGAAAGATGCAGGAGTGGTGATTCCTACCACACTAACATTTAACTCATGTTTGGTTGGTGTAGAAACCAGATGGATCATAGAGAATGACTATAGATTATAGAGAATTCCATCGCATGGGGATACCAATCACAACTGTAGTTCCAGGTGGGTTTCTTAACCAGAACAAATAAAAACACCCTTGGTACCTGCTTGGTGCAGCTACAGGCCTAGAAAAGGCTTTTTTTCCAATGCCCAGCAACAAAGCTAGTTGCCTTCACATGGCAAGGACAACAGTACACTTTCACCTGAGGCTTTTATGACAAGGCTGTATCCACTATCTTGCTATTGCACTATTGTACTACAGTCCACAGAAGTTGATCATTTTGATATCTAAAAAAAAAAGTCACTATTTTTCTTTGGTGACATTGGGCTAATTGGACCCAGTGCACAGGAAATGGCAAATATTTTAGGTGCCTTAATAAAAAGTATGCATTTGGGGGGGATGGGAGCTAGACCCCATGAAAGTTTAGAGCCCTTCCATATTGTAAAATTTCTAGGGACCGAGGGGTCTGAAAGATGTCAGGAATGAGTGACAAGTTGCTACCTCTTGCACTTCCTACCACAAAGAGATATGACATTTGGTAGACCTCTGGGTTTTAGGGAATAACATATACCACCCTTAGGTATGCTGCTCTGACCCATTCAAGTACTAGTTTTGAGGGATGCCAGATCAAGAAATACAAGTTGTTCTGCATCTGAGACTACTTGAGTAAGCAGACCCAGTGGTAGAGAAAGTAACCTCAGGAAAATTTTAATAGGAGAACTACATGGAGATCTCTAAGGTGTGGGGTGTATGGCCTCTTTTGCTGATAACTATTCTTCATTGACAAAGCAGTTCCCTACTTGTCACTAGGTTCTGACAGACACTGAATCCCTGGTCATGCAATACCATGTGATTATGTGACAAGCACCACCATCAAGTAAACTGCATGAGTGATATTAATCTATGTATCACTTAGCTGGGGCAAAATGCCCTGATATTGAGTAAAATATTATTCTTGATGTTTCTGTGAGGGTAGATTGGCGACAAAAACAATTGAGAAGGGATATATGGATAGACTTCAATGAATAGGCCAAGGTTGTGAAAATATTTATGTGAGTGCCTACCAGAGGGCTTAACTGGGACTAACTCAATGGGACCATGAAAAGTAGCTTGCTCCATCCCCTCCTGAGAAAGAAGCTATAGTAGGTTCAACAACATGGACTTCACCTCCCCAAGGTTAGCTTAAGCAGTGCCACAGCTGAATGCCCTTGCTGCCATCAGCAGAGGTCAGTGCTGAGTTCCTGATATAATATTCTTCCCCAGGCTGAATAGCCAGTCACCTAGTCACAGGCTGATACACTGAATCCATTCCAGCATTGTGGAGGCAGTGCCTTGACCTTATATGAATAGACAAATACTCTACATCTATTTGTGCTTTACCTGCTCATCACACTCTACCAATCCCATCCTTTTCTACAGAATGCCTTATTCATCACTGTAGGTCACATTGCCTATGATCAGGAAACTAATTTCTTAAAAGTGTAAAGAAAGTGCAATAGAGGATTTATTCCAATCAAATTCATGTTGTCTTCCACATGCCTCATTACCCAGAAGGAGATGACTTCAGATTCCAGTTGAAAGGCTCACTGAAGTCTCAGTTACTGTGCCTGATAGAAGACCACAGTCTGCAAACTCTCATATTGGATATGGTATATACCTTAAACAAGAAGCCAATACATAGTGCTGTCCCACAGCCAAAATGTCCAAGTCTGGGAACCAAGGGTGGATATGGGAGTGGCCTCTCACTGTTGCATCCTCTTGCAACCTTGGGCTCAGTGGCCTCAGTGGAGGTCCTTGCAAACCAGAAAACATGGCTGAGATTCTGTTAGGTCAGAGCTGCTACTGCCTTCTAACCATTTTCAGCTTCTCATTCTACTGAACCAATAACCAGAAAAGAGGACCATGCAACTCATCAAGGTTTTCCATCTGATTACCAAAGAGAAACTGGATCACCACTATATAATGAGGTCAGGAAGGGCCAGATGCAGATTCCAGGAGTTCATGGGCCACGATTGAGTATTCTCTTAACTAGATTACGATCAGTGGAAAACTGAGGCAACCCAAAAAAGATAGTGCCACCAAAGGAAACAGATCATGATGGAATGGAGGTAAAAAAAAAAAAAAAACCATGATCAGGTGAGGTGGTAGCAAAGACTTAGGAAATGTGTAATAGGTAATACAAGAAGGTAGACACAATTATCTACTTCGGTATAGAAGGAGGGATAATAGCAGCTTTTATGTTACTTACTTGATTCTCTTCCTTCACTTTTACCCTCAAACTCACATGAAGAGCATTATGGCTAATACTTTAGGTTTCAGGTGAGAGTATGATGTCATTCAGTAACTAATGGGATTTTGTACATCCTGGTGCTGGGGACATGAAGTCTTCATCTGGACAAGGTGGGTGGTGAAGGGCAAAAGGTGTGAAAAGTGCTGGATATTCTCTTTCCTCTGCTCTGCGCTCTGTTCTTGGAAGCTGGCCTCTGCAGACCACATCTATGGGCTCCTTTGTCTTCAGCAGTGAGCTGGGTTCCGCCATGGGAGGCTCTGACAGGAGACTGGAGGCAGAAGACAATGAGGTGATAACCGTCAGCTCCTTAGTTTCCATCAGTTCCTTCCCATCACATTACAGGTTGTCAGTGGCCACATTCCTTTATAAGGATTACAGCACTTTACCCTCCAGGTTCTGGTCCCCACAACTCCTCTTCTTCTCAAGCAAAGGGGTGGTAAATGCACCCTACTCCCAAGATGATTCACTCTGTTGCAGACTCCTCCGACCTTACTCTTGTAAGTAGTCACTTTATTAAACTCTTCTCAATTATTCCATTTGGATAATCTATCACAGTCCTCACTGATATAGCCCAGTTTAGTCAGGCTGAATCTAGAGTGGATATTTTCTCAGACTACTGCCAATCCTCACCTGTTCTGAGTGGGCCTAATTCACAGCTCTTGAATCTGATTCACCTGTCTATATCCTGTGTAAAAGTTTTCAGTGCCACACATATCCAGACACTTTTTCACTAGCCTTCTGAAGAGATAATCAGGAGCTTGTTCAACAAAGCTCTCCTAGCCTCAACTGGTGCAACTAGCTTGCTTGGGGGAAAAGTTGCAATGGACTGAATGTCTGTGTCTCCCTGAAATGTGTATGTTGAAATCCTAACCCCATTGTGATCATATAAGGAGGTGAGGATTTGGGGAGGTAAGTAGGTCATGAGGGTGGAACCCATGAGTGTGGTTAGTGGCCTACCAAAAACAAAAAAAACAAAACAAACAAAAAAAAAAACACACAGAGACAGAGACTCTTCTCTCTGCCATGGGAGGATATGATGAGAAGTCATCAATCTACAGGCTGGAAGAGGTCCTCACCAGAACTTACTATGCTGCCACCCTGGTCTCAGACTCCCAGACTCCAAAACTGTGAGAAATACATTTCTGTTGTTTACAAGCCACCCAGCCTACTCTATGTGTGGGAGCAGCCCAGGCGGACTAAGGTGACAGTTGTAGAGCACTGGGCTCTGTCACTAAAACATCTTAGGAAAAATATTCCAAATGGTATGCCAACTGGAGCGCTGCAGATGAGCTCCAGGAATGCCATGGGAGATGCCCTCTCATCCTTCTGAGCAGCTGAGCAGGCCCTGAGTGGCTGGAGCTGCCTCACCTCTCACTCCTCAGCGGGCAGCCCTGGGGAGGTGGGGACTGATGGCGTGCACGTGGTCCTGCAGGCAGCTCGCACAATGAGAAACACCCCACACCTGTGGCTTTGCCTCCACCACCTGGCCGTGGGCTCTGGCAGCCAGCCACCAAGTCTGCATCTGCTGCTGCAGGACTTCGTGCTCCACGTGCCAGGGGGCGTGGCCACAGCCTGAAGTAGGCCCCTGGGGGAGTCAGGGGCTCCAACCGGCAGCACTCAGTCTCCAGCTTTGTGTATATTGGATTTGGTTGATATGCCTTTTAGTGGTGCCCAAGCTAGCCGATGAAGCACTGCTCTAACAGTGCATTTTTTTTAAGTTTATTTACTTATTCTGAGAAAGATATACCTTGTGTGCTAGTGGGGGAGGGGCAGAGAGAGAATCCCAAGCAGGCTCTGCGCTGTCAGAGTGGAGCCAGATGTGGGGCTCAAACTCCCGGACAGTGAGATCAGGACCTGAGCTGAAATCAAGAGTTGGACGCTTAACAACTGAGACACCCAGGCGCCCCTAACAATGAATGTTTATTCTGCAATTTAGAACTTTATTCTGAAATGGTTGATATGAAATAGATTCGTTTGGATTTGAAATTCTATTTACACACACACACAAATCAACATTACATGGGGCACAACAAAAAGGGGGAGCTCTTAGATTCCTTAAACATAAGCATACATAATAATATAAGTACAAGTATTAGATTTATTCACTAAATACATTTAAATACATACCAGATCTGCTTAAATATAATTATATACATACATGAAACTCTTACAAATATTGGAATGGTATAAAACATTGACTTACATTTTGTTGACCCTTATACATAAATATCTTCTCCACTGGCCCCAGTTTGCCGTTGTCATGTCTGTGGTGCCATGTGGTGAAAAGGGCTGAGAGGGACTGCACAGCCACACACGTGATCTCCCTGCCTCCCACACCTGCCATGCCCAGCATATTAGCACAGACCACAATTAGGGATTAAACGCTGAAGTGAACATCTGAGTTAAAGGCTTCCCTAAACATAGACAGGACTGTCTCTAATCCTTTCCCTCATAAACAGAAATAATTCCCCATGGGTCTAATACAGTCACACACACACACACATTATGTCCTCAGAGATTACCCTGATAAAAGAGTATAAATTGACCTGGGGAGGAGAGGGTTGATGCTGAAGAGTAAAAGGGACAAAATAATCAGTACATGGTTCAAGTAAAATTCTAACTCAGAAATGTCACGGGAACTATGTTACCTAGCTGCAGTCAGCATTGACAGGTCTGAGCTTGAAATGCCTTGGTTCTCAGGCCCCAGATCCTTTGATACCCACCAATGAGAAGGGTGAGTTCGAGAAAGAAGAGTGGAAGTAAGAGGCAACATGAACGAACCAGACACAAAACAGTACACACTCTGTGATTATATTTTATAAAGAATAAAAACAGGCTAATTTAATATACGGTATTAGCAATCAGGATAGTGGTTAACATAGGTTGGGTAGTGGAAGCAAAGATGGTAAAGGGGCACAAGAGAGGCTTCTGGGTTGCTGATAATGTAAGGTTGCTTAATCTGAATGTTGGTTACATGGGCTATGTCTGTGAAATTAACTGTATGTGCAGTTTTGTGTGTGTTTATTTCACTTCAATGAAAACATGTTAAGTGAACTAGCAGAGAGCTCTTACTAACACAAAAATACTTGGTAGTTAGGCCCAGGTATAGAGGACGGAAAACATAAATGAAAATCCAAGGGCCCTAGCTGACCACAAACTGAACTGAAATAATGAGTCACCGTTAGTAGAAGCAAAGAAAGAAAGATTACCTGATAACTTGGGCTATAATAAAGGACACTTGTATGACCTGCAGAGATTGTAAAGTAATTCTTCTATGATATAGTGTAGCTACTTAAACATTGATCAGAAAAATGGGTAGTTTTGATTAACATCCCTTGAAAAGGATGCTGAAAACTAGAGAGGATTCAGAGAAGAGCAATAGAGATGATTAAAGATATGGGAACTAGCCTTTCAAAAAAGGTTAAAAATAGTGCGTTTAAAAAACATCTTTATTTATTTTTGAGACAGAGACAGAGACAGAGCATGAGCAGAGGAGGGTCAGAAAGAGAGGGAGATGCAGAATCTGATGCAGGCTCCAGGCTCTGAACTGTCAGCACAGAGCCTGACACAGGGCTTGAACTCACAGACTGTGAGATCACAACCTCAGCCAAAGTTGGATGCTTAATTGACTGAGCTACCCAGATTTCCCAGTGCTTTTTTTTGTTTTAAAGTTGGGTGCTGGTTCTCTTCTCTTGAAAAAAGTGGTCACATGATTCCCCAACCATTTCCTCTAGTGATTTGCTCCTTCTGCCTCTTCTTATTGTCAGGTGGATTTGTAAGTCAGCTGATGTTAATTTATTAAGCAGACATGTCCATGTCATTCTAAAAGAAAAAAGGATGTTCAGTCATTAAAAAAGCACCAGTAAGAATAATTGGGATGGCTGAGCTTAAAAAAGAGAAGACTTGATTGGCCTTAAAATAGCTGAAGATTTCTGAGAAGGAAGTTTATCAGTCATTCTTTACCTCTGACAAATTGAAAGTAAATGGTCTTAAAATAAAGCAAAGATTTCAGCAGACCAGAAAGACTCATTAAATGAATGAATCACAAGACCTGGGCAGGGACACTCAAGAGGAGAATTAGGGTATTCGGACTAGACTAGGTTCTTTCTAACATCATAATCTTTATTATCTCCTGGATAATGAGTTTGATTTTATTTGTACCAACAATGCCTAACATTTGTAACGCCTTCGAGTTCTCCTCCAGGGACACGTTTATGCCCATTTGCCTCAACTCAGAGCCCTGCCTTTGAATCTGGACTGCCAGAGAGAAATCTGTCACAGAAAGGAAGCCCCTGAGGCAGCCAGTGGGCAGGCCCTGGCTCTGCAGTCCTCCTGCTCCCCACCCCCCACCCCGTGGGGGTCGGGGCTGGTCTGCCAGCCTGGAGGATGCAGGCAGGGGCTACCGGCTGTCGCCAGTCACCATGGTGACCTCGCAGCCGCAGCTGCTCTTGCCACCATCTGAAGATGTGGGAAGGGTTCCCTAGGCAGGCAGGGGCTGCGGGTTTCCTAGAAGTGGCCGAAGCCTATGGACGTCCTGGGATTTGCTCTGCAGAACCAGAGGCCTCTTCTGGGGCTCCCAGCCGAATTCAGGGTCAGCTTCGGAGCAGGCTTTGCCACAACAACCTGAGAAATGTCTCCTGGTGCTCCCATGCTCCTTCCTCCAAGACTCGCTGCCCTGGGAAAGTCTGAGGCCTGGAAAAGAGACCACGGCTGGAGGCCGGTTTTTTGTTTTTGTTTTTGTTTTCTTTTTTTCAAGTGAAAACAGAATGACATGGAATCTTAGGTTTAGGCCAAGACTTTATTCGCTTGTCCATCCAGTGTTTTGTCCCTGTTGTAACTGTCGCTGGTGTAGGGCCTTCAGGTCGGCCGCTGGGCCCGAATCCTGAAGAGGCAGCCGCCCCTCCCACAACAACCTGCTGCCCCTCCAGCGGCCCCTTAGCACCACCACCCCGTGCACCCCCGCCCTGCACACTCCAGCCCCTAGACTCAAGCAGCATCCCCTGCGTGGCACCTGCCGCCTGGCACACACAGCAGGGCCCGGGCCAGCGCCCGAGGGAGCCAACAGCTGGCAGGCCATCTCTCAGCCTGGCGCCTGCCCCGCTGAGCCTCGAGGAGGAGGGGAGGCCCTGAGGGGGGGGGGGGTCTGGTGGGGGAGTCTCTCCAGCAAGACATCTGCTCCCCTGGCCCCGAGATCTGAAGGGCGGATGCAGGAGATCGGAGGGGGGCGGCGCGTCAGGCAACCCCTACCCAGCAGCTGTGCCAAGCACCGGCTCCAAGTCTTCGTGGCCACAGTCTGTCCCTTTCAAGCCTGGCTCTTCTCCCCTCCCCCCCTCAGCTGGCGGCTCGGGAAATAGAAGTATCACCAGCAAACTGCCACGGAAAAACAAAGCTGTCTGCTGGCGGCCGGCCCAGCCCGCCCGGGCTCCCCTGCCCGCCCCCACCGCGGCCCCTTCCTGACACTCGGCTCCCCCACCCCGAGCAGCTCTGGGCCCCCGGCCAGGGCAGCGCAGGACCCCTCCTTGCTCTCAGGTCTGGTCTGACGCCCCTGTCAGATGCCGGGAGGATTGCTGGGCTGCGGTCCTAGGCCCTCGGGGACGGAAGTGACAGATGAACAAGGGGACTTCTTCTCACTAAATCACAGGTCTGGAGCCTCCCTGGCGGCTCTTGGAGGAGCGGCCCCTCCACCCCTGTTGGATCTCTCTCTCCCTTGGCCAAAGCTCCTGGTCTGGATGGGGCTGGGCAGGGGGCTTCAATCCACTGAGCTGGGGGAGTTGGCTTTTGGGTAAAAGCTCTATCAGGAGCCCAACGCCAATTCTACCAGCCTGGCTAGGAGCAGAGAAAAAGCCTGTCATCACACCTTGATTAGCAAAAAGATTTTAAAACCAACAAACAAGCAGTTGTGCCCTTGGCCTTGCCAGAGAGAGCCCTTTACAGACTAAGGGGCCCAGACATACATGTTGCCCAAGTCTCCCAGGCAACCAGGGGTTCTCTTCTCTCCAGCCATCCTGCTGGCTGAGCCCAGAATATTGGCAGAGATGCTGCAGGAGGCGACACTGAATGGGACCTCCAGTTCCGTCCCTGTGGGAATCCTATCCCCAGCAACTAGTGGAACCTGTCTACAGAAAGGCCTGTCCTGCTGCCTAAGCAATCCAAGGAAGTCCCCAAATCAGAGTTACAACAGCAGAGGGACAAGACCATCACACTCACGTCCCCACCTAGGCCATCCTTTGGAGATTTGTAATCACTGTCCATTTGCTTCTGGTTTCTGGTTTCTGCAGATTGGGCCATCCTCCTGGTGATGCAGAGATGCCTCGGAAAACTCACAGGAAGTTGAGCTCATTTTCTAGGTGACCGCTGGGCAGGGAGCCCTGTAACACTCCAGCCCATGTCATTTCCTCACACTGGTTCTCAGCCTCCTATAGCATGCTGGTCGCTGAGCACCCCCAGGCTGGCTGAGAGCCGGCAGGCGGCCTGGGAATTCTGTGGCTCCCAGAGTTTCCACCTGCATGATCCAGGCCCCGGAGAATACAGAGAATGCACATCAGAACAAGTGTCGCACCTCATAACATCACAAGAGCCAGTGCGTGTGTGTGTGTGCACGCGTGAGGCTGGAAGGAACCACGACCCCCAGACTGACTCCCTCTTTAACCCCCCCTCACCCTCAGCTGCCCCATTTTATCCTGAGCTTCACCAAGATCCGTGATGAGCACATCTCCATCACCCTGCTCACGGCACTGTCATAGCATCAGCCATTCATTTGACCTTTCTAGTTCGTGAAGTGACAGCAGAGGCTGTCTTGTTTGTGGCCTAGGATAGCAAGCACTTCAATGTTTGTGGAGTGAATCGACTCCTCCAGAGGGTTCTCTAATTCCCAGCTCAGCCATCCACCCCCCACCCCAGCCCCTCCCCGTGTCGAGGAGACGTGAGCTAGCCTGGTCTCCCTAGCTCTTCAGCCTTCCTACCATCCACACCCAAGCAAATGGAGCATGTATTTGTAATGAATTAGGCAAGCACCATGCTTTTAATAGTCCAAAAATGGAAAAGCACTTAACTGTATACACAGAATGGGCGTTATTCTCATAGGAGTTCCACCAGAGAATAGAATATAAGATGTGATCAAACAGCAAAAACCAACAACAACAAAAATCCCAACCAAATAAACAATAAAAAAGAAAGGAGAGAAGCAGAGGGGAGGGAGGGAGACAGGGAATCTCTCTTCGCACCACCCCTTGCCAGCACTCAGCCTTCCTCAGACATTGCACCCAAGTCCCTGAAAGCCATGGAAACAGATGTAGTGCACAGAGCAGGTGCCCATGCACCCATGAGAACACTATCTGGGTGCCCAAAACTCTGGGTACCAATCATGAGACAAATCCTGGGATATACCACTTCACTTCTCTAAACTTCTGTTTTCCTGCAAAATAATGATAAGCCTGCCCTTCCCACCTCACAGGAATGGGAGGTCGCAAGAGAGGGAAAACCCAGCACTCCCATCCAAGCAAAGTGTGGAGGTGGTGAGCCCTCAGGGCTGGAGTGTAGGAAAGGCCAGGTGCACCCTGGGACAAGCCTAGAAACAGGAAAACACTGCCCCTCTCCCCTCTTCCTCTCCTCTATGCTGCCCTTCAGTGTTCCTGCTATGGGCTCAGTCGTGTCCTCCCCCAAATTTGTATGTTGACACCCTAACACTCCGTACCTCAGAATGTGGCTGTATCTGGAGATGGAATCCTTGAAGAGGCAAAAATCCGGTTATATGGGTAGGCCCTAACCAATATGACTGGGGTCCCTGTAAGAGACTGGGGCACAAACACATGCTAACGCACTGGAGGAAGGCGACATCTACATGCCAAGAGAGAGGCCTCAGAAGAAACCAACCAGCTAACACCGGATCTCAGACTTCCAGCCTCCATGTAAATTAAGCCACTCAGCATGTAGTAGTGGTTATAGCTGTCCTAATGGACTCACACCGCTCCTTCTGCCTTTCTACTCATGCCCTTGCCCACTGGGTGCTGGCATCCCCCAAAGGGCTGCTCCCCTTGCCAGCCTAGCAAAGCACCAGAGAAGCAAATGCACGATGCGTGCTCTCACACCTGTTGGGCCAGGACATGTCAACGGAGGTCCCTGTCAGGTGAAATGTCTACTTCCATCACACTGCGAAGACATTTAGGAGAACATGTGTCCCGTCCACCTCAGGCCCTACATGACAGGCGGTCCCCTGCTGCAATGGGTCCCAAGTGCACATGCTTATATAGATAGCTGTGGGTCTCACCTGGAGAACTGATAACAGTATAGACTCCTGAGCTGGCCCACAGAGACTCTGAATCAATAAGCATGTGGGGGGTGGGGGTCTGAGAATCTGCTTTGAGGTGAACTGAGGTGCAGCCAGTTTCAAGAATCGCTGACACAGCTGTCTTTGTGTGAAGGATGCCCCTGTGTCTTGTAGGCCACTTCCAGGTTGGGTCCTGCGTCTCAGTGTGAGTGAGAACCGCAGTTCGGATACTCCTAGCAGAGCTGCTCAACGTTCCCAGGGTGTTAACACACCAATGCCCAGCGACCCCGGAGAAGACCTCTGAGAAGCCCCTCTGTGAAGTCTGATGGGCCCTTGCCTCTGACTTCCCCCCTTCAGTGGAGCCCAGTTAAAAAGGATCTTTACTCAAAGTCCCATGCCACAGGATACTGGAGCTGAAAGGCAGCATAAGGGGTCATGGAGCTCAAGGCCCTCCATCTTCCTACAGAGACTGCGGTCGGGAGCCGAGCAGCCTGCTCAGGCCACACAACCAGCTGGAGCTGGAGCCCGGCGCAGGCCTCCAGATTCCTCGTTGCGTTCCTGCTTTCTCCACTGCACTCTTAAACGCATTCCAGCTTCTGAATGTGACTCCAGCAGAACCGAAAATAAGGTTCTGATATGACTTACTGAGCATCTGTAGGCCTGGCACATCGTGTGCATTATGTCATTAATGCTCATGACAGCCTGCTCTCAGTACACCTCACCTGCCACGCTTTTTATTAGAGAGGTCCATCCGACCTCGAACACACAATCAAGTTGCAGTCGGGACCCGTCCCAGGCCCGCCTAACTCCAAGTCCCAGATAGCCCATAATCTGGGGACAAGAAGCCTGTACTTTAAAAAAAAATAAATTTGACATATAAAATTGTGTAGGTTTAAGGTGTACAGCCTGTCACTTTGATACATTTTATATATGGTACTATGCACATGACATAGTTATGGTATAATATGACTGTCTATATTCATCACACTGTGCACTAGAGTTCTATGGCTTATTTAGTGCACACCACAAGTATGTACCTTAAATGCCATCACTCTTTACCATGTCCCCCAGCCCCAGGTAACCATTTTACTCTCTGATTTTTATGGGTTTGACTTTTTTAGATTCAAAATATAAGTGATATCATATAGTTCTTGTCTTTTTCTATCTGAACTCTCTCCCTTGGCATAACATGTCCAAGGTCCCTCCTTGTCACAAATAGCAGGATATCTCCTTTCTCATGGCTGAATAATATGCCATTATGTGTATGCACCATGTCATTTTTATCCATTCATTCACTGATGAGCATTTGGGTCATTTCCTTATCTTAAACTTGTACTTCTTAAGCTGCTGCCAAAGGGTGGCTCAGTCAGTTAAGCATCGGACTCTTGATCCCAGCTCCGGTCATGATCTCGTGGTTCCTGAGTTCAAGCCTCGCATCCGGCTCTGCGCTGATGGTGTGGAGTCTGCTTGGGATTCTGTCTCTCTTTCTCTCTGCCCCTCCCCTGCTTGTGTGCAATCTCTCTCTTTCTCAAAATAAATAAACATAAAAAAATTTTAACTGCTGCCAAGAGCCAGAACACTGGACTCTCCAGCTGGGCCCACAGGTTTTTCCTGGCAGGTGGCAGATGACACCCCTGATGAGGGCAAGGGGGCAACACCTACGCCAGGAGCCAGGACAGCTCTACCAGTAGAGAAGGTACTTCTTGCCCTGATGCCAACGGCATCTGGTTTCTAAGACTCTTTGGCTTTCTCTTGACCTCCTGTTCCTTAAGATGGGGCCACTTATACCAGCTATGACAGCAGAGGTTACATTTCACACATGTCATCTCTGACATGTCTCATTCTGTTCCTGGACCTACAGAAGGGCTTCCTGTGGGACTCCCCAAGCGGGGGATACCAGGTGTTAGAGCCCAGCCACAATGACCCAGCACATGATGGAGGAGAGGGTGTGGGCGACACAGAGTGGGGTTCCCCCACACCGGCCACTTCTCATGACATCCACTTTTAGCTCATCGACCTTTGCTCTGCTCATCCTTCGCCATGGCCTCCTCAACCTTCCCCTTCAACAGCCCTCCCGCTCCCCACCATCCCCCACTCCCTGTCCTGTCAGAGATCCTTGCTCCTTTCTATGACCTGGGGGAACTTGTGGGTCTGTTCTTTGGTTCAGCAAATATTTCTTAAGTTCATAACGTGTGCCAGTCACTGTTGTAGCACCGGGAGACAGAGCAGTGAATGAAAGACACCAGCCAAACAACAACACAGACAAAAATCCCTCCCTGCATCATGGAGCCTCCACTGCAGCTGGGGAGACAGAAGGTGAAGAAGAAAAATAAGAAAGTGTAAAATAAGTAAGTGATAAGGATGAAGTGTGAGGGTGGTTTAAATTCCAGGTAAGGAGACCAGGGAAAGTCTTACTCCAGTTACTGTTACACACAGACACACACACACACACACACACACACACACACAACAAAACAAAACAAACATGAAGAAGTGAGGAAACAACCATGTGGATATCTGAAGGGAACAGTATTCTACTTAGAGAGAAGAGCAACTGCCAGGGCTTTGAGGCAGGAGGCAGAGGGAGAGACAGGGACAATGGGAGCAGGTGGGGGCCCTCAGGTGGGGAGAGGAGACCGTTCATGTAGAGGGAACCCTGGAGGGTTTGGCCCACGACTGCGGGCACCTGAGTCCTAACTGGATGTCTGTGTCCACCTTGTTGAACACAGACTAAAGGCGGGTAAGGGCCGCCTCGCCCTCCCGACAGATCCCAATAGTCCACAGCTTTTCTGACTCCTCTCCAGTTAGCAAACCTTGCATGTCCTGACAACTTCCCAGCTAGTTATTTCCCCCTCCTGGATGCGTCTTTATCGGTGAAACAATGAAGAATAAAGATTATATTCCCCCCACCCCCGACCAGCGTGGGTCGTTGCCGAGTTGAGCTGGGACCTATAAATGCAGAGCACAGGTAAGGCACTCCACCGAGGATAATCCCTCTTCCTGCACTGGGCCTCCGTAACCTCCCGGTCACCTCGCCCCGGGGTCCAAGCCTAGGACGAGTATGATCTGGGTACTCGGCCCCCTCGGAGAAACAGCCGGCAGCCCCTACCCCCCACCCAGGGAAACGTGCACAGGCCCAGGGAGTAGTTCTCTTCGTGGCCTGCCAGGGCCGCAGGGGAGGGGACAAGCCAAAGCTGTGAGACACGGAGCCTAGGGGGCACGATGGGATGGTGGGAGAATCTCAAGCTGTGGGGCCCTCTGGGCCTGGGTCCTGGGAAGGCCGTGCTGGAGCCCAAATCCTGGCCGTGGCCCAAAGCTTGGCTCTCAAACTCCTCCCAATCGCCACCTTGCCACCCTCCAGCCATCGACCCTTCCCAGCACCGGGCTGGCTTGCTTCCTGCCACCAGGGGCTGTGTCTGCAGTATTTTTGTCTGGGACCTTTAGGCCTTTCCCTGCGGGGCACTGCAGGCGCTTCCTGCAAGGCCTCGAGGGACACAGGTACGGGTCTTCCTCGGCTCAACTCCCACGGCTCAGTACCTACAGCGTCCTACCCAGAGCTGCTGGGCTGTGGAGTCAAAATTCCCAGTGTGAATCCTGCACTACCACTGGGGAGCAGGGACTCCCATGGATTACTTAACCTCCCAGCCTCTACTTCCTCGGTCATTCACTGGGCGATTAAGGCCCACGGGGCGGAGCAGGCGTGGGCTAGAAGGAAACTGTGCATACAAAGCACTTAGCCCTGAGTCTGTCCTAAATGCTCAAATGATGGATCGGTTCATTAGAATGAGTATAATACAGGCTAGCAGGACCTACCGCCCACATTCTATAAACAAAATTAGAATGAAAATGAAAAAAAAATCCTATCCTTTTCATTGCCAAAAAAGGCTGACTAAGTCTGTACCCTCTAACTTCAGCTCGAAGTGCCCAGCCTTCTCCCAGAGACCATACACTTTTAAGGTTAAGTTAATACCTTCAGATGGGAAAGAGAGAGACAAACTCTCAAAGACACCATTTTCTTTATTTATTTAACTTTTTTTTTTAAGTTTCTTTATTTTTGAGAGAGAGAAAGAGCATGACTGGGGGAGGGCAGAGAGACAGGGAGACACAGAATCGGAAGCAGGCTCCAGGCTCTGAGCTGTCAGCACAGAGCCTGACATGAAGCCCGAACCCATTAACCCCAAGATCATAACCTGAGCCAAAGTCGTTCGCTTAACCGATTAAGCCACTCAAGCACCCGAAGGTGCCTTGAAACTGGCTGTGATTTGGGAGTCTGCAATAAACTGTCCGAATGTATTCAGCAGAGCAGATCTCCTCCTCCCTGCTGCGGAGCGGCCTGCCGCCAGCCGCCCTGGGTTTCCCTGCAGCCCAGGCAGCACAGCCCTTCCAGAAGCAGGTGAGGATGGGCGCGTGCTCCCCCTTGTCCTGGCTGGGTATTCACAAGTCTGTGAGCCAAGGGGCTGTCTCTGGGATGTCTGGGTGGGCGCCAGAGGATGAGAGAGACAATAGAGAACAAGTGTGGGGCCATTTTCTTTTCTGAAAAGATCTTCATTTCCACGCTAATTGCAATTTCTAGCCTGCCTCAGTTTCAGACTCAGCCTTATTTGCCGAGTTGTCTGGCAAATGGCTCCTGGCGTGCTTTCCCCACCTCCTTTTTCTTGGCCAGACATGGCCAGTCATAAATTGACAGGGAAAAACACAGCTCTCCAAATTACTTTGGTGTCTAGCCTAGGGTTCTTATGGAGCTTGGGACAGATCCCAAACAGGTCTCATCTGCTACAGATTCTGACCTCACCTGGCACCTCTCAACTTTCCAACTCACCTTCATTCCTCTCTGTCGACAAATGAATTCCTTCTTCCTCAAACAGTCCCACAGGACTCCACACAAGGACCGCATGAAGGCTAGAACCAGACCCCGCAGGAATCAGAGGCCTCTTACCCAGGACTAGACTAACCCTCCCGTTTGCAAGGCCCTTATTCTGGTACTTAACAAGGCAAAGGCAGCGAAGGGCTGAACTGCAGGACCCCCCAGATGTGAATGCAGATGGAGAATGTGCAGATGGGGTTTGAGGCATAGAAGGAAGGTATCCTGAGCAGGGCGAAGCATGGAAGTCAGCACATCCGCAGTCAGGTTAGTTTCACAAGACCCGTGGCTCCAGGCCTCAGGTGCAGAGAGAGGCGGGAGTTTGTTTTTAGTACATTGGGGCAAAACCAGGAGTTGCGTTAGGTTTTCGAGCACAGAAATAATGATGAAAGCACACTTTTCTCCCCCAAAGGTAGGAATGAGAGTAGGTTCAGTGTACTGGGAGGCTCAGGCACCTCGTCTGAAAGAAAATGACTCCACAGGTGTACATTCCTTCCTGTCCCTCCAGTCCCTTCATCCCCAAACCTACTCTAACCTCCAATGAAACTTAAGCTTACAAACTGAAAGACTTCAAATGGGTCGGTTTTCTACGGGGTGCAGTTCATAAAAGGGGGCCTGTGTCTTGACAGCTAAAGGAAAAAAAAAGAAATTATCTAAAATGATGAGGGAGGGGCCCCTGGGTGGCATAGTGGGTTAAGGCTCAGATTTTCGATTTTGGCTCCGGTCATGATCTCTCCAGTTCGGGAGTTTGAGCCCCGTGTTTGGTTTCCTGCTGACAGCGCAGAGCCTGCTTGGGATTCTCTCTCTCTCCTCTCTCTGCCCCTCCCCCGCACTTAAAAAGACTTTTTAAAAAGTGATAAGGGAAACAAGGGACGCCTGGAATGCAAGGGATGGACCAACTCATTTCATGTTAGCGCTTTGTCTTATGAAAAATGACAGGTCCCAGGTGAGAAGAATTGTAACCATTTAAGACTGACCTCTAATTCTAATAAGAGGGTTCATTTTTATTTTCAGCATTTTATTCTTTTGGCGGTTGCCAGAAGATAGGGGGAAAGTCACATTTGGTGCCTACTGTCATGTTTTGTCATGAGAACAAGGATTGTGAAGTCTGTGAATCATCTTGACAAATGGGCATTACTTTGACCTTTAGAGATGACTGCATCCTGATTGGCTAGCTGTGCTGCCCTCTCCCCGGGCTCAGCAGGGTCATAAATGCAGGAGATGTAGAAAGGCAGATGACCAAACAAACCTGCAGAAGCCGCAGCTGCAGCATGGGGCTATAGGCAGAGAAATGCGGGCCCTCGGTGCGAGGTTCTAGTTCGGTTGGTTGGCCTGCCTTCGAGGAAGCACGTAGTCCCCGCTAGAGGGTGCTGTGGGGCCGAGAGCGAGCTGGATCAGGATAGTGAGCGGTGTCCCGCGTGCCTGAGACTGGGCGTGGCCGTGAAGTGGCCCTGGCAGTCTATGCACGCGTTTGTGTCCCCACTGCTCGCGGGCAGGACAGCGGAGGCAGGGGACAGCGTGCTGGGGCGTAAGAGTCTGTGTATTGTGGTGGCGCTCTTCGTGAGTCTCCCGGGCGAAGCCACTCCTGCAACCCTGACCCGGGACAGATTTCTGCGGGAGGTGGCGCCTGTGTCTGCGTGGCTGTCCACCTGGGCCATGACGGGCCCTCACACACAAAACGATGTTTCTGCTCCATCAAGGACCACCCAAGCGCTTCCATCAGGTCTGGGCGGGTACAGCAGGGCTTGTCCACCCAGGCCTCTAAAGGAATATTTTCTCTGCCCAGGAAAGCAGCATCTCTCCGGGCAACATCCATCAAAGTCCTGTCGGGAAACCTCGCACGTAATACTAATGCGCTTGGACACATTCGAGGACAGGAGCCGTAAAATTAAAAACCATACCAAAGTCCCGGGATGGGATTGTGTTTTTCAGTCTTCAACAAGCCGCCCGGGCACCTGGGTGGCGGGCGTAATTAGTGTTTACGGATCAGCCGCTGCCAGGGTGCGGTAACCACGGCGACCGCGCGGGGCCTCGCACCGCCCTCAGCCCGGGAACCCGCGGCTCCGCCCCGCTACAAGATGCCCCGCCTCCCCACGCTCCCCATTGGTCGCTGGGTCCGCCGCTCCCCGAAGCCAACAATCACCCGCCGCGTCTTTTCACAAAGGGTGGAGAGTCGCCTTACCGAAGCCATGCTCTGTACAGGAAAGCTAGGCTGATGGCTTAATTGAGGTTAATGAAAACTCCAATCAGAGAGGCAAAACGCGAACAGGATTATCTAATCGTATTTACATAAAGGAGCAATACGAGAACCCGAGCAGCCCCTAATAACTAGCCCTGGAAAGGTTTCTGTGGCGAAGAGCCATCAGATGCGCTCATCTTATACACTATGTACACTCTGGTTCGCATTCCATCACCACCTTAGTCCGTATCACTTCCCATCCGGGGGTCTCTGTTTCCTCAATTTAGAGAGGACTGGAGAGTCTGTCGGGACCCTTCTAATTCCAAATTTCTAAGAGCTGCGAAAGCTGAGTCACCCCCTGGGAGCCAGCGCTGTTTAGCATTCAGGCCTGAACAGAAAATCACCGAATGGGGAGTCTGGTTTGACTTCGTTGTTTTTTTTTTTTTTCTGTCCTGTCTACAGAGGAAGAAATAGCTGTCTCATTCCCCCTTGCCAGAAGAAACAAAAATCAATAGGTGTTTAATCTGCAAGGGAGATTAATTTCCCATCCAACCCAAGGAGATGTGGAATGGCTCTGGGCTGAGGATTGATTGAAGTGTCAGGTGTCAGAGCCGGCAGGGATGATAAACAACCTCAGGCCCCTCATTTCACAGATAAGAAGTCTGAGGCCCAGAGATGCTGGGAGCCTTGCACAAGGCAGCCCAGCTTTCAGAGCAGAAATACTATGCCCTTTCTGACCCATCATGCTGGACAGCTTGGACCATTTGCTTTTCCTCAGAGACTCGGGTTTGCTGTGCCTCCCCCTCTTCTTCATCCTCTCATACTGTCCAGTAATAATTGGCAACATGCACATCCAGCCCTCAGAAACCGAAGACAAGGATCAAGCTGAGTTTTCTGATACTAGTCAAGGTAGATTCCTTGAAGAAAGAAGAAGCTGCCTTTCACATGGTCACAATCTGAAACTCTGAAGCATTCCAGTGATTCCGCAGCACATAGGCTTTGAGTCTGCAGGACTTGCAGATGATTTCACAAACTTTCCAAACCTTAAAATGCAGAGTGATGGAGCATCAGGTCATCAGGATAGTGGCTAATGACTGGATTCTCTTAATTTCCAAATATCCCATACCCACAACACAGAACCAGTTGGACTGGGTACCTGTAAAATCTTGCAGCCATCAAGGATAGATTTCCTCATTTTACCAAAACCACCGCATCTTGGCATCTTGGGCCACCTCTTGAACCCCAGAATCAGGCATTTACTGAACTCCCCTACAATCTCATCAATGTTAAAGGCTCTTATGAGCCAAGAGAAGAATCTCAGAAGCTTTCCTCCGGCCCATTCTTGTCCTGCTGTCTCTGTCCACGTTCAGCCACCTGTCTCCCCACCACATGCACCAATTCAAAACAGCTTTCAGGCCCCCATGATTTTCTCCTAGTTTTCTGAATAATTCATAAAATCCAACTTTTCCTTTTGTTTCATAATTTCTCTAATGCTGTTCTAAAATAGACAAACCGTCAAATTGGTTAACCATCTGCACAGAAATTGGAAGTTCATGGTGATGTATAACCAAAGGAAGAAAGAAGGAGGAAGAGGAGGAGGAGGAGGAGGGGGAAGAGAAGAAGAAAAAAGACTTAGGGCTAAAATGCACCTTTTTCCACCCTACAGAGCGAAGTCCAAAATCTTTTCCACCACATTCAAAGCAGAGCCTACCCCATCAATAATTGGTACTGCTCATTCATTTAACTAACCTTTGAACACCTCTTCTGTGCTGGCACCAGGACTACACTGAACAAGATAGACAAGGAAAGCCCTTGCCACTAGAGCACACGGAATCCAGGCTGTAGCCGAAGCTGCTGGCAGAGGCTTCCAGTGCAGGAACAGTGTGAGGCATTCAGCTGGATAGTGAAGGAACAGAAAGGAAGGTGGATGGCTGGAGAAAAGTGCTCAAAGGTAGGGTGATAGGAGGTGAAGGTGGAAAGGGAAGGAAGGGCTAGATCTTTCAGAACTTTGCACTCCTATGTAAGGAGCTGTAATTTAATTTTAAGTCCAATGAAGAACAGTTGCAGGGTTTTAAGCAGGGGAGAGGCACGATCTGATTTACATTTGTAAACACCACTCTGGCTGCTGTGTGGCTAATGGAGCGTAGCATTATCTAGAGAGGAATCTTGTTGGCATGAGGAAAAGCAATCCATTCAATTATCTTGAGTCGACATCCCTGTTCTGGACTTTAATTTGCCCCGGGAGAGAACACTGGTACTGGTGATCCCACCCAGTCTAACTTGGGCTGTAATTGATTTTTGGTTTGGTTTACAAATCTGTCACTTATGACTTCTTTGGAATGAACCTCTGGGCTAGTGGACAAAAATGAGTTTCTAGACCTGAAAGTTCTGAACTAGATTCTCTCCGAAGTCCTGGGAGGTCCTATGGGCAGTGGGTTTGAGCCTCAGACCCCCCTCAGCCACAGCTACCCACTTTAACACAGTCTCGTGTTTATTGACTGAAGGAATAGGTGAAGGAATGAACAAATAAAGGGAAAAAAAATGAAAGGCTGCCTGTTTTGCTAGTTGAATGGATGGATGGAAGGAGTGTGTGTGTGTGTGTGTGTGTGTGTGTGTGTGTGTGTACACATATATGCGTGGAGAAAGAGAACTTTGGGGCAAACTGGAGACAGACAGGGTGAGGTCTCAGAAGAGAGGGAGAAGGTGGATCAAGAGGGCTTCTAAAGCCACTCCCTACTTATTCTGGAAGATTCCTCAACAAACCTTCCCTTCCCTTTGGCTGCCTGGATACCTATGCAAATGACATAAAGCAAGTGGTCACAATCTCCCCAAGCCCTTTGCTCCTGGAGGGCAAGTTCAATTATCCTCTCTTCAGACCCCACAGCTGCGTTCACCCTCCCTAGGAATACAAACTTTCCCACCCACCCACGACGCCCCTCCAGCCCTGGGGAGGGTTAGGAGGACCCAGGAAGAAAGAAGTATGAGGCTGCTGAGACACCAGGTTAGGGTTCCCTGTAGGGCGAGAGACAAAGGTAGAAGCAGAAACCTCCCCTCCCACCCCCACTGCAAGTCTGGTCCTGAGACTCCCAAGGACCCACCCGTACAAAGGCGAGGCCGTTGGGTGTCAGCACCATAAGCGGTAGTACCAAAAAGGCTCATCTGACCAAGTCATTGCACCCCACTCCCAAGGCCCCTCAAAAAGGGAATCCAAGGCCAACAAACAAATGAATCTGTGAGGTTAATACCTTCTTCAACTAGGAGCCACTCTGTCTTGGCCTCTGGACAGAGAAAAAAGATTGATACGGAACAATGTGCCAGCTTAGCAGGATTAAGAACAAAATGCCACCATTTTGCTCTGCATCCACTCTGCTTGGAAACGTTTTTGCTTTTCTGATCTGACGGGAAGTCCCACTCTGCTCTGTTAGCAGAAAGCTGAGAGACCCTGCAACAAGAAGATGCAGCGTCTGAAAGTATTCTGCTAGGTTTGCTTTTGTTCTCATGCAAGTTTCCAGCAGGAGAGAAATGCTTTCCACATGGCCTGAGAGTGGAGGAGGCTTCTTTCCACTCGCTTTTGATCCTTAGATATTGCTGCATGTAAACAATCATCATCCCGCAGACAGTTTCCAGAAACAGAACCTCACTCGCTGACCTCTTACCCCCACCTTGGAGCAAGACAACCATGTTCCCACACCATCCTGCACCCCATCCTGCTGCCGACCCAAGAGCCATGCCAAGTCCCCAGGGAGCTCATCATCCAGAAAACAGCCTGAAGCAAAGGATGCCCTTGGTGGCCATTGTCTGTGGTCACTTGGGCTCTCTGCCCCCAGCTATCTTCCCCAGAGCCCCTGGGCAACAGGACTGCCCTGAGACAGACCACAGCCCTCTCCTCCTACCAGCGTGAAATCAGATTAGAACCACCAAGGGTAGAGGATACACATTCTCACTGACGGCAGGAGACACATCAATTACTACAGACTTACTATCTCTCTGTAGGCAACTTGCAATACACAACTATAAAATTATTCCCTTCAAATATTCTTTGATTAAGCACTACCACTTCCAGGAATCTATCCCAAAAAATAAGCAGGAATGTGACAAAAGGGAAGAAATTAGAAATACCTTAAGTGCCCAGCAAAAGGGAGTTAAGTGGTCTCTTGTACCTCGAGTCAACAGTCACATACTCCTACCAAACGTAATGTTTTAGTTCACATCCTGCTAAGTACATACTTGTTTATAATGAGTTACATATAGGTATTACTGAACTAAAGACATTATGTGCACTACAAGACATACAATATGGAAATTTTAACAAATATTCAAAGTTTTTTAATTTTATTCATGAATACTGCAGAAACATTTTGGCTTTGGACAACATGATTTTGGATAGGCTCCATTATTTTTTAAAATCCTATCTTAATATTTGGTGATGCAACAATGAAAGGTCAGTAGATTTTGGTTATAATAGTTGCCATAATTGAAAGCAATCTTTTATAAAGACACAGATACAAATAGAAGAAAGGCATAGTTGGCCACACTTATTAATTAAGAAATTACTTTTTCATCCTCATATACTAAGTATACAGACTTTTATTGAAATTAGGCTAAGTAAATTTTCTACTGCTATGATGCCAATCAATAGGTCTTACATTCTTTATATTTTAAACTAATGCATCCAAAACACTAAAAATTTAACTGAAAGGTATTTAAACAAGGCAGCAAATTCTGTTTCCACATTTTAAAGTGCATATCTGAGAGTTTTTACACACAACTGCACTTTTTTCCAGCAATAAAGTCCTATAACATTGGAAATCAAAATGCTCTATTTCTTTCAAAAAGCTTTATGTTTTATTCATTTTTTAAAGTGCCATCATAATTTAAAGAGACAATTTCCATATAATTATACATTATAAGAGTTAAGTAACATAATATTGAAAGCCACAAAAATTCCTAATTCATTTTTATATTTATTAACTCTTAAGTAATTTGCTATATGATAAACATCTAATTTTGTCTACATAAAAGTTTTTTTGATCATTCTTTATGACCTTACTATGATAACATACTATAAATGTTTTATTTTATATAAACATATATTATATAAATAATACATATGTATTAGTTATATAGCATATTATGAAAATTCTAATATATATTAAAAGCTTCATTTTATTAACTGAACCACATCACTGATACTCAGTGTAGAATTTCCAGCTTCAAATCCTTTGCTGTAGCCATTTGTCTGTAAATAAATTTCAAGTGTGATATAAGTTATTAATTAAATTATAATTTAGTTTATTGAGCACTTACTATGTGTCAGACATAGTGTAAGCACCCTATGACTTAATTTACTTTTTGCACCTAGCCCTCATGTAGACACAATTATTATCCCCATTTCACAGGGGAGGAACCAGACCCAGGGAGGTTAAGTAACTGGCCCAAGGTCACACCGGTAACAAGTAGCAGCGCTGGACTTTGAACCGTAACGTGGAAGACCCAGGGACAGCACTGTTCTCCGCCATGCTGGACCATTATCTGTGCGATGACGCTCAAGAATCTTGTTCCTGAAGTCAAAGCAGGTGCTGTGTTTGCACTTACTACTTCCATCGTTCGTTGTTATTGTTTCAAACATTATTGAAGACCTCATTTAATATTCAGAATATATGTCCTTCGACTATCCTTCCTGCGGTGGCTTACAAAAACATAATTAGTGTGTTTTGTTTTTGAAGCAGGATTTGGCAACTACCATAACTGAATCACATGGGAAACATATGTACTTTCATCCAACCCTGTGGCAAAACTCCCACGCGGCATTATGTATTCTCATCCCTGTTTCTTCAAACATTCAGCAATTGCTTCCCATACATCTTCCAACAGTATTTTCTGACAAAATACTACATTTAAGTTCATCCCTACATTTTTCCCGTGTGTTATTTTGGCTAGTTTTACCATGGTATGTGGCTTTCAAGCTGCTGAACATGTATTATTAGTAGTTTAGCAAAAATGTTTAAGTACTGAAATATTGCATGACTTTAAACATTGGGGGGAGAAGACTGAGATTTACCCTTGTAGTTTCAATGTTTACTTTTTTTTAATGTTTTATTAATTTTTGATACAGGAGAGGCAGAGCATGAGAGGGGAAGGGGCAGAGAGAGAAGGACACAGAACTGGACGCAGGCTCCAGGCTCTGAGCTGGCTGTCAGTACAGAACCTGACGTGGGGCTCGAACCCACGAACATGAGATCTGACCTGAGCCGAAATCGGAGGCTCAACCGACTGAGCCACCCAGGCGCCCCTCAATGTTTACTTTTTAACATCTTGCCTGTGGTGATGCTCTCCTACCTCAGAAACTAATGCCTCTGTATATAATGCACAGTTAAGGTAAGACCATCATGAATGAAATGAATATATAGCCATTATTTACATAATCTACTCAAGATATGAATATACTTCTGGCTGACTTTTCAGATCTGATGCTATTGGGGTTTTTTTCCTTTTACATCTAATCAGAATTATGATGAGCTCGTGCTCGAAGCTGAAGAATCCACTCTGCCATTTTCTTGTTCTCTTCTCGTGCTCTACACTTTCTTAGGAGGAAGATTTTTTTTTGGCCACCTGTTCATTTTATGAAGGTTGTTGTCTAAGAGAATATAATATGGCAAAATCTCTAAGCCAGACTCAAAAACTCAAAAAACAGTAAATTGCAATTTGCTAAAACCAAACAACGCCGTTGGACCCGCATGGGCCACATGTGACCAGAGGACTAGCAGACTGGGTGCAACGCTGTGGTGAGTCCAAGCGGTAGAGCATCAGCAAACCAGAAGTTCTTTCTTATATTTGGATAAAAACACACATGGAAAGACGCTGCGGTATTTTCTTCCCTCACCCCACAAGATTGTCTTTCATGTGCAAATACTTCGCAGTTATTAAAAATTATGTTACAGAAGACTATATATAAGGACATAGGGAAATAGTCACACTATACTGAATGGTAAACGTTTCAAAAACAGGATATATATGACAATTTAATTTTCTTCCTGAAAGTGTATACCACAAATATGACAGTTATTCATATAAATGGCAGGAGGCAAATCAAATTGTTTGTCTAACAATACTTCATGCCTATCTGCACCTGTACCCACCTGCAGCCTTCTAGGTGAAATGGGGGAGGGGGGCACACATTACCCTGGAAAAGAGTGAGAGAACATGTCTGACCTTCACCGCTAACACTTCAGAGATGGAGGGGAGGGGGTGCCTGGAGTCAGGACTCAGCTTCACGAGAGCAGTCCAGGTGAGCCAAGAGCTGCCTGAAAGCTGGATGGGGTCCAGGTGCTTGGGCGGAGGGGGGTGAAGAAAGTGTCAGTGAGCAGGCACATTTCCCAGCATCCAGCTCGGTCCTGGCACGGACCCTCTGTCAGCTTGGCCTTAAGTAATGACTTTGTCATTATAACATGGTTCTTCCAAGGAACCTCACAAGACTTCATGGCTTGTCCTTCTCACATGCCAGACAGTGTGAGTTTCGGTCTTCATGTCAAGAGGAGAGAGTTCCTCTTTATGTGCTAAACTGAAGAGGAACATCTAGCATCTGGGAAAGGTTAAGCCTTGGGCCTGAGGTCATGGGTCCCAAACTGTGTTCCTGCAGATTCTGCTCAGCCTTCACATCCCTGTGGTCCCTTGTCTCCAGGCGTCCCTCCTCTGAAGGTAGGGGCTTGTTTTGGCCTCTTGTTGATGCTGACACTGGTGAGTGCACCTAGTCTCTCAACACCTATTTTTGTAGCTCTTCTGGGCCTGATGGGAGCCCAGGGCAGATATCTGAGGTGGCCTAGGACTCACTGCCCATCCTTGGCCATGGCCATTCAGAGTCCCACATTTCCCTTCTCCTCTTGCACTTACCGCAGTGGAAAGCTGGGTCCCAAACCAAGACACACCAGTGCCAAGGGGGAGCATATGAACCCCGGAAGAGTCAGGGAATGAGTCAGATGGGACCCCTGGGTTGCCGATCATCCTCCATACCCGGGGCTTCCTTCCTGTGACACACTCATCAAAAAGGTGAGGTTTTTACTGGCCCTGCTGCTGAAATCAGCCCGGGTCTGTCAGCACATGTGGCCCAACGCTTGTTTCCTCATCGCGGGATCAAAGTCTTCAGCCAAAGCAATCATAAAATAATAATAGTATTTATTATAGCCGCCATGGATTGAGCCCCAGTAAAACAATTGGCCCTTTACACACATTCTGTCTTTTACTCCTATTAACAGCACCTTGAGGGTAGGTTCTTTCATTTTCGTTTTTTTTATAGATGAGGAAACTGAGGCTCTGGAGTAAATTAATAATTCGCCCAAGGTCTCAAAGCCAGAAAGTGGAGTGGCCAGCAGCTGGTGAGCCCGGGTGCGTCTGTCTGGGAATCCTGCATTCCTTCCTTTGGGCAGCACTGCCTAGGTTGTGACAAGTCAGCCAGTAGTTTTAGCTCCTGTCCCAAGGTCCACTCTGGTGCCCATGAGGAGCAGTGGCACTCAGTGACCAGCGGCTGGCTGCAGCAGGCATGACGCCCTCAGACAGCCCGGCCACCCAGTCAGTGGGGTTTCACTCCACAAGCCCAGCAGGCGGTGCAAGTGCCCCTGGACGAGGCCGTCTTAAATGACGTCAGATGTTCTCTGAGATGGGGCCTAGGACAGGCCGCCGGCACAGAGATTTGAAAGTAGAGAGTGAACCATAAAAGACGGAAAGGGGAAGCCATGTCTGCACGTCCAGTCAGCCCTGAGCTGCCGTGGCCGAGCAGTGCGGACTCTGGGGTGCACGCAAGGGCGTGAGTGTGCGTGTACGCGTGTGGGAGCGTGCATGGGTGTTCACGCGTGACTGGATGTGCGTGCACGTGCGCGTGTGTTTAGAGGGGCACACAGACTCTCAGCCCGAACTGGGGATTGTACTCTCGTTTGAGACACCCAAGGCCAAACATGTGCTCTGTACGCCTGCCAACTTCGGGGCCTCTGTCTCAAGGAGCCTATTTTATGGATGCGAAGAAAAGCCGCACGAATTTAAGAGGCCACCAGGAGAGCTGATTATGATTTTTAAGAGCTAATGCTACCACCCACGACTCACTGTTTATGGACGACCTTTGCTCACTGTCACTATCGTAAACTGTGGGCAAGACACTGTATACACGCGGACCAACCAGAGCCCTTGGCGGGCGGAGGCCGTCGGTCCTCATCAAGGTGCCTGGGAGGACAGAGGGCCCGGCTGCGGCTGGAGGAGAGGAGCGCCGACACCAAACAAAGGCAGAGAAGGCAGCTGGTGCCGCGCGCAGCTGCGTGGCAGTCTATTGAAGGTGACAGATCCCGTTAAGTTATGCAGCCAGGCGCACACAGAGGAGCCGTGTCCCTGTAAATCAACAACAGGCCTGTGTCTTTGGGAAGGCTCCTGTAAGCCTGGGGGTCTGAACAGGCCCACTGTCTGGGTCAAAACGAAGAAAAAGAAAGGAAGAAGGGGGGTGGAGGGTGGCTGTCCTACAACTTTGAAAGCCAGGCGTTGAGCAACAGAGGTGGGGCAAGAACCCTGGGGATCCCCAATATCCTACTACGGAGCCCCTGGGAGACTCTGGGGCCCTCGGGCTGCTGCCTTGGGTCCCACACTGCCTAATCTGGTGCAGACAGTCCTGCAGTCTGGCGGGAGACAAGTGTGCTGGTCCCTCAAGAGAGTGTACCTCTGCTCCTGGGTCTGCCTCAGCTAAAAGGCACTTCTCACTGACAGCCACAATGAACGCGTCGGCAAAATGGGGCACCGCATCAGTTCCCTCATGTGGTTCCAGATCTATCGGTTCTGATTCCATGACTTTGCAGTGATTGGAGGTGGCATTCCCCTCAAATGGCGGAAGCAAAGTGGTCCTACCACTGGAGTGGGCAGACCAGCGCACTGAGCCCACCAGCTCTGACCACGTCAGGTCTCTGCTTTGCGGCTGCAACATTGCTGAAACGGCGCTTGCTCCGAAAGTGTGACACCGAAATAAAACCCAACAAGTTAACCACTTAAAAACTGAAAGTTTGGTAAAAATAAATAAATAATACATACATAGAGCCTTCAGCTCCTGCTCTTTAGTTTTGCTTTGGCTTCCCGCCCCCCACCCCCATCACCTACTGCAGACAAAAGCAGGAATTAATCACTGTTATTCACAGAGCAGCTCGGGTTCCTGCAGACATCATCAAAGATGCTGATGCCTCGGGAGGAGGTGAACGACCTCACTTGTATTGACTTTCAATACTATGGAAACAAAGGGACAAAGGGAGGAGAGAGAAGAGAAAGAAGAGGAGGGAGGAAGGCTGTGGCTCTCTCTTCAACAGCCCGGGGTCTGCCTGGTCACGTGTACCTACTCTATTTGTAATGCTGTGCACAGTGATGAAAATCACATACCTTAGGGAACATTCTGCTTCCCTAAGGTAAAGGCTCTTTTTAGTATTTAGAAAGGCAAACTGTCTTTTGACTGCAGAGATCTTTTCAAAACATGGAAAAGTTGCACAACACTGTAAAGATGGTCAGAATGGTTAATTTTATATTATGTACATTTCACCACCATTGCTAAAAAGGAAGAAAAACCCAATGGGAATAAAGAGAAAAGTGTCCGCTGGTTTCCAGATCTGGCCTCTGGAACGATTGTATGAGCCCACTGTTGCTTCTAGGAGTAAGGAAAACACTTGGGCCAGTGCAAGCTCCCAGCCTGGGCCAGGGATGAACACCCAGCATGGGCGTAACTCAGCTGTGGGTACCCTGCTCCAGGTGGATCCACCCTCACACTGGGAATCCTCACCCTTAGGGGGCGCCAGGGTGGCTCAGTCAGTTAAGTGTCTGACTTGGGCACAAGTCATAATCTCACAGTTCGTGAGTTCTAGCCCTGCATAGGGTTCTCTGTTAACACAGAGCTGGCTTCCAATCCTCTGTTCCCCTCTCTCTCTGCCTTTCCTCCTGCTCTCTTCCTCTCTTTCTCTCTCAAAAATAAACATTTAAAAAAAAGGAATCCAGGGCGCCTGGGTAGCTCAATCAGGTGGGTGTCCGACTTCAGCTCAGGTCATGGTCTCACATTTTGTGGGTTTGAGCCCCGCATCGGGCTCTGTGCTGACAGCTTGGAGCTGTCAGATTTTGTGTCTCCCTTTCTCTCTGCCCCTCCCTCGCTCATACTCTGTCTCTGGCTCTGGCTCTGTCTCTCTCAGGAATAAACAAACAAACAAAAAAAGAGGGGCGCCTGGGTGGCTCAGTCAGTTAAGCGTCCAACTTCGGCTCAGGTCATGATCTCACAGCTGTGGATTCCAGTCCCACGTCGGGCTCTGTGCTGACAACTCAGATCCTGGAGCCTGCTTCGGATTTTGTGTCTTCCTCTCTCTCTGCCCCTCTCCTACTTGTGCTCTGTCTCCCTCTCTCTCTCAAAAATAAACATTAAAAAATTATTTTTAAAAAACTATTTAAAAAAAGAAAGAATCCTCACCCTTAGACTCGAGGGCAGATCTGAAGCTCCTGTGTCCACAGGGTGTGGCTAAGCTCAGAGCCTCCCGTCCAGGCTACTTCTTTTTTTTTAATGTTTATTTTTGACAGAGAGATAGAGCATGAGTAGGAGAGGCACAGAATGAGGGAGACAGAGAATCTGAAACAGGCTCCAGGTTCTGAGCTGTCAGCACACAGTTTGACACGGAGCTTGAACTCACAGACCGTGAGATCATGACCTGAGCTAAAGTCGGACACTTAACCGACTGAGCCACCCAGGTGCCCCCAGGCTATTTCTAAATTCGGTCTGGATGAAGGGGGAACTGATTCTCAGAGACCAGGTTTCAAGCCCACAACCCTTGTAAGGGCAGAGTATACAAACACTCATCAAAGGAACTAATTCATTCAGCATGCCAGGCACCGTGCTAGGCACAGACAGACCTTGTCCTGCTGGAAGCGCCGGGAGATACATGTCAGTACCATCTGTGTAGTCAGAGGGACGGCTTGGAGTTACAGGAGCACGCGGGCAGGATGCTTTCTCAGAGAAGCTCGGGTTTGAGGACCTGTGCTGGGAGAGCCCCAGGTCATAAAGTTTGTGTCAGGAAGAGTGACTTCAAAAAAATGGATTATCAGTTTCTCCAAAAGTTAAGCACTGATTTATCATATGGCCCAGCAACTGCACTCCTCGGCATATACCCAAAAGAACGGAAAGCAGGGACTCAAACAGATACCTGCACACTAATGTTCACAGCAGCATTATTCACAGTAGCCTACAGGTGGAAATAACCCAGTTTCCATCAACAGATGAATGGACGAACAAAATGTGGCATGTATATGTACGATTAGTATTATTCGTCCATAAAATGGAAGGAAGTTCTGACATGCTATGACATAGATGAACCTTGAAAATGTTCTGGTACATGAAATAAGCCAGATACAAAAGGACAAATATTATATGATTCACTTATCTGAGCCACCTAGAGTCATTAAATTCATGGAGACTATAGATTAGAGGTTACTAAGGGCTGGGGGTTGGGAGAATAGGAGTTACGGTTTAGGGGTATAAAATTTCTATTTGGAATGATGAAAAGTTCTGGCAATGGCCGTACAACATTGTGAATGTACTTAATGCCACCGAATTACACAATTAAAATGGTTAAAATAGTAAATTGTATGTAATATATGTTTTTCCACAGTAAAAACAATTCTTTAGTTACTTAACTCCTCATGGGGGATGAAAAAACGCCCCATATCAGTCTCAGATTACATAAGGCTTCCACAGGCCAAGAGAGAAATAACCAGTAATAGGCGGACTTTTTATTCCTTCAGTGGCACACTAGATCTTCAGACCAAGCTGCCCATTAAGGACAAAAACCATAGTGGATAAAATAGAAGTAAACTCCTTAAAAGCATCATAACTACCAGGATGGACTTGAAGCAGAAATGAGAACCCAGATGAGGTAGCAGAACATCAAAGCATTTCAGCTGTTTTTACCTTCAGGGCTAAAAATGGGCAAACTGAATGGGTTTTACTTTAACAGACTGTTGGGGCAAGAAAATGGAAACCAAGGCCTGCGAATCCACTGAGACAGGGAACCCAACCAGACACCCTCCCCACTCCTGGAGGCCTCCACCGGGCCTAAACCCGTTTTCCCAACCCACATACACACACCCCACTGGCCATAGGGCAGATTACTTCTGCAGCTTGCAGGCAAGGCAAGGGGAAAAAAACCAAAAGGAACACCTCCCCAGCCACTGGCCCTAGAATGGATTTGCAGCCCAGATTCATGGGGAAAGTCAGGCTCAGAATCTGGTGTAAGGTGGTCCCAGATGGGCCCAGCTTACTTGGTATGCACGGAGTCAGTAAATATTAGCACCCGCCATTACCACCTCCCATCCCCGCCTCCACCTCACCAGTCTCTGCCTCCTCTCTGCCTTTTGTGTCTCCCAGCTGCGCTGGCTCCCTCCCATTTCCTGGAAGCTCCCACGCTCTCCCCCACCCCAGGCCCTTCTTTTGGGGTTCATAATTTGTTCCATGATCAGCTGACCCATACTCATCCTTTTGACCTTGACTCCAGCGGCATTTCCTCAGGGAAGCTTGCTCTGACCCCAAGTCTAAGTCATGCCCTTTTGTAAATACACCTTTTTAAAACTTCCTTCCTTGCTGCCAGAGCACTTAAATCAGTTTTGAATTAGACACTTATTAGCGGGATTATTTGATTAATAGCTCTGTCCCTCACAAGACTATAAACACCTTGGTAGCAGGAAATATATCTGGTAATATACATCATAAATTCTAGTATTTAACACATAGGAAATACTCAAAATTAATTTCGGATGGCTGAATTGCGGGAGCTCAGAACACAGAAGTTGCCCCAACTTTGCCATTTATCTTGTGCCCTTTGTGAGGCCCTGATCTTTCTGCAATTTAGTCTCTTCTCTTCTATAATGGAATAAGACCTACCCACCTACTTCTCAGTGTTCTTATAAGGTCCAAATAAAGCCCAATATATGAAATTTTTTATTACAGAATTGTAGTCGGAGTAATATCACATTGTGCTATATGACTAATAAGTACTTATTGAGTACTTACTATAAACTGGGCACTGAGCAAAGTGTTCCAAATACATCAGCTCATCTAATCTTTATTTTTAAAACTAAGAAGATATTAATGTGTTCATTCTACAAACGAAGAAATCAAAATCTTAAAATGTTTAAGAAATTTGCTTCATCTCCAGTTGAGAAATTTGGGATCAGAACTCAGTGTCTGATCCTGGTACCTGCACACTCTTAACCCCCATGCCTCAGTGCCATCCCAGAGCCCCACTGAGCCCAGCACTGCTGTGAGGCAGCAGAGTTCACTCTGGAACCGACTGTGTGGTTGGCTAGGAATCAAGGAGCAAACATCAGAAGTCCTCTCCGATCCACGTCCTTCCCAAATTCCCTAGAATAAGTGCACCAGAACACAGGACTCTGTAGCACAGAGAACCTGAATCAGCTGGGAAAACCCACTTATACAGAGGGTTCTGACTCTGGCTGCCCTACAAAGGTGTCCCCATGACTATGGTGATGGAGCCACTTGCTTCCTCTTGCTCAAGATCTGCTTCAGCTCATGATGGCTTTCCTCCTGTCCTCCACTCACAGGCACACAGTTCAAGCAGTGCCTCACTGTCCAAAACATCATGGCGGGAGAGGCGGATACTGATGGACGTTCTTTCTCATTTAACAAAAGGTTTTTTAAAATGTGACCTTTCAACTTTAAGGCAAAAAACAAAAACAAAAAATCAGCTTTAAATTTTCCCACTTGTCTCCACATCCCAAAGGACTGTTTCCTAAGTTTTTGAATAGAACTACACTTTGTTCTACTTAGGAATCAATTTATGGCTTCCATTTTGTCCTTTGGAAGGCCTTCATGGCAAAGCTGTTTTTGGCTTCAGTCACCAAAGGAGCTGGAAAAGCTTCTACGTTCAGTGCCGAACATGGTGATATGTACAGATATGTTCTTGAAATCCCTCTAGGTAGTAAAGGGTGACAACCGGAAAAGTTTCCATTATTGTTTTCTAGGATCCCAAGATAAATCGAAAATAGTAAGAGCTTGATAACTATATTTTGAACATTGGTATGACTGGTAGCTATTTTATTTTAAACATACACACACTAAGTTTACTTTCTGCAAAGAGGTATTTCCAGCTTGTACTCTAAGCTCAAGTAAATTAAAACAACACACACACACACCATCTCAGCCGTATTTTCACTAAAGATAATGAACAGAGCAGACAAATCAGTCTGACAGGTAATTTACCATTAATGGTTTGATTTCATCAGTCTAGCCACAATGCATTATGAACTAGGAAAATTAGACAACTCAAGAGGATGATAGTATCAGTGTTTAATGTTTATTTTCCATTACCTGGCAGCACAATTATTCTCAATAAAATATAACCATTCTCTAAGAGAAAAACTTGAAGCAGTTCAGCTCATAAAATAGTACTATTAAAGTTTCAAGTAGACTCAGCTACTTGGAGAAAGAAAGCATGTGCCTTTTATTGATGACTGGTGTGACAAGCAGAAAACCATGCAGACTGATCTCTCTGTGTAGGTGAAAGGAAGAGAAACAGGGCAGTCTCTGGACAAATAACTTCCATATTCACTAAGTGAAAGATGTTTTTCTCATTCTCTTTTAAGTGCCATGCAAAATGTAGTCATTTTTAAAATGAGTTGACAGTTCTGTTAGTTATCCCAATTCATAGGAGCAGAGGACAGACCCTTGAAAATCTATGTCAATACAGACTATATCAATAAATGTTATCCATATTCGGATGCCTTGAATCCAGGTATAAACTCATCCAAAAGTGATTGAGACAAGAATCTGAATAGATCTGACTGCCTATCAGAGTTTTGAGAAATTGAGTTTTCTAAACTAGGTAAGTTGTTTGAAATTAGCCTCAGATAATAATATCTCTGTCATATGGGATAGTTTTTCTTCCCAATGATCTGTTTTGAAACTAGTGAAATACAACTTTAAAAAAAAATTAGATCCCTTACAGTTCAAATGTAATTCTACCATCATGTCCCCTTTAACCAGTTAGTAAAGGACGAAGCCAAGAATCCAAGATGAGTTTCAAAATAGCACCTTCTTGCGAGTGGAAAGATAAATTATAAGAATTCCAAAGCTGAATGGCAGTAAAATGCAGTAAAATGGACCTGATAAGGTCCATCTAGCAGCTTCTACCAACACAAGACTACCAAGAGTGAATTCAGGTCTAAGAACAGCAGTAGTAGTAATACTACAGTTAGTATTACTGTTAGTATTACTACTAACAGGGCTATAGCAAGGTCTCCAGACTGCAGTGACCAAAGCCTTTATAATTGGTAGTGACTGAAAGAAGAGGATGGTGCCTATCCCCCTTCTCACTCAGCTCTCACTGGCTAGTTTAGCATCCACTGGTAATGACTCCCTTCCTTCTTTCATAGCTGCTATTCTCTTCCTTCCTTTGGTCGTGCTTCTACTGGATTGTTGGTCTTTCACTTAATTTCTACAGGCTCTTTAAATATGAGGGAGATTAGCCCATTGTCTATGACAAATTCTCTCCTTTCTATTTCTTTTGTCAGTCTTGAGAAGTTTTTTCCCCAGGAATTTGCCCATTTTATCTAAATTTTCAAATTTATTGGAATATTTCCATAAAATCCTCTTATTACCTTTTAGATAACTCTAGAATTTGTGAGGATGGCCACCTGTTTTTGTGCTTGAAATGGGTTATTTATACTCTCATCAGTTGTATTAGTTTTTTTTCAAAGTACCATTTTTTGGCTTTACTAATACCCCTACTCTTTACACTTACTATTTAATTTTTTTCTTTTAATGTTATTACTTCCATCCTTCTCCTTCTGTGGATTTAATTTGCTCTCCTTTTTTATTTATAGGAGGTGAAATGGCATATTTCCAATATCACTCAGTTACAATATTTTAAATTTCTATTGTGATTTCTTCTTGGACCTCTGGGTTATTCAAAAGTATATTGCTTTGGGGCACCTGGGTGGCTCAGTTGGTTAAGCATCTAATTCTTGATTTTGACTCAGGTCATGATCTCCCAGTTGTGCGACCAAGCCCTACATCAGGCTCAGCGCTGGGCATGGAGCCTGCTCAAGATTCTCTGTCTCTCCTTCTGCCCAACCGTTCTCTCTCAAAATGCAAACAAACAAAACAAAGTGTATCCAAGCACATGTGACTTTTAGAGTTCCCTTTGATACTGATTTCTTAGGTAATGCCACTCTAGTCCGAGAGTATTCCCTGTATAATTTGAGTCCACTAAAAATTGGAATTTTCTTTTTGCCCAATATATGGTCAACATTGGTAAATGTTATGTGCGCACTTTAGATGAACACGCATTCTAATATTGTGGGTACAGTGTTCTAAATGAGTCATTTAAGGGAAACTAATTAATGGTGTCATTTAAATCTTTTTATATCCTTGCTCATTTTTTCTCAACAAGTTCTCTGTTATTAAGGGACGTGTGTTAAAATTTCCCACCATGGTTGTGAATATGTCTATTTCTCCTTACAGTTCTAACTTTCCGTATTTGGGGTAGCTGCATGAAATTTAGAATTTTGTATCTTTCTGTAGACTGGCTCTGTTATCAATATGAAATGTCCCTCTTTATCTCTAATAATACTTCTTTGCCTAAGTCTAATTTGTAACTCCAACAGCTTCATTTTGTTAATTTTTACACAGTATATCTTTTCCACTCTTTTACTTTAAGCTTTTTTGTATTTTTATATTTGCATACTCCTATAAATGGTATGTTTGTAAGTTTTGGTTTTGTTTGGTCTAGTATGATAAACTTCTAAGTGAGGCATTCAATCTGTTTACAATTCATGTATTTTAATGTTTCGATTTATCATGTTTTGTTTTCTATTTTCCCACCTATCCTACATTACTGTTTCTCTCCCCTCTTTTTTTGCCTTTTTAAAAAATCTTACGGTTTTCAGTTTTTCACTTCTTTTATGAAAGTTTATTAGGGGCGCCTGGGTGGCTCAGTTGGTTAAGCGTCCAACTTCAGCTCAGGTTGTGATCTCACAGTTTGTGGGTTTGAGCCCCGCGTTGGGCTCTGTGCTGACAGCCCAGAGCCTGGAGCCTGCTTCAGATTCTGTGTCTCCCTCTCTCTCTGCCTATCCCCTCTCATGGTCTGTTTCTCTCTGTCTCAATAATAAATAAATACAAAAAAAATTTTTTAAAGAAAGTTTGTTAGCTGTATATTCTTTTACTATTTTTTAAATTTATTTTTTAAAATTCAAGTTAGTTACCATCCAGTGTAGTATTGGTTTCAGGAGAACAGAGTGATTCATCACTTCCACATGACACCCAGTGCTCGTCCCAACAAGTGCCCTCCTTAATGCCCATCACCAATTTAGCCCACCCCCACTCACCTCCCTCTAGTAACCCTCAGTCTGTGCTTAGTATTGAAAAGACTTTACTTTTTTTATTACAGGAGAGATCAGAGATTACAGCAAGTCTCTTGATTTATTAAACCTGATATAAAGTAGTACTTTCACCACTTCTTAATGTCAGTACCTCAGAACATTTTGACTTTCATTATTGCTGTATTTTAGCCATCTGAGTACTCACACATACACGCATGCATGTGTGGGTGCCCCACACATCATACCTACATACTTAACCTTTTTAGTACCTTCTTCGTTAATCGCCATAGTTTCATTTGAGATTATTTTTTCTTCTACCTGTGGAACTACGTTTGTTATTTTGTTTATCAAGAAAATACTAGTGACAAATTATTTTCATTTTCATCACTCTGAAAGTTGTCCTTATTTCCCCTCCTCTGTGCAGGATATTACTGTTGAGGATTAAGGGGGTTCTAGACACAAGTCCAATATGTGGGAAGAAGGGAGGGGTAGCCCCCACAGCAATAACAATTCTTGGACACCAATGGGGTTCCTACAGCTCAACTCAATTCTGACACTACATACCAGGAGATAGTGTCAAATACCACATGTTAAGGATTCAGTCCTACAAAAGTACCTCACTTCCCCATCTTTAAATGCCAGCTGGCAAGCCCTGGCTATCATCTGGGCTTCTGACAGACTGGCTATCAATTGAAGGTTCCAATTACCCCCTTTTTGGGTTCAGTTAATTTGCTAGAGCAGCTCACAAAACTGAGAGAAGCATTCTTATCTAATAAATTACTAGTTTATTGTAAAAGGATACAACTCAAGACCGGTCACATGGAGGACATGCCTGGGCAGGGCGTATGGGAATGGATGCAAAGCTCTCGTGCCCTCTCTGGGTACACCACCCTCCCAGCACCTCCAGGTGTTCACCAATCTGAAAACTCTCCAAACCCCGTCCTTTGGGGTTTTAATGGAGGCTTCATTTCAGAGGCATGAATGATCAAATCACTGCCATTGTAATTGATTTAACCTCCAGCCCCTCTCCCCTCCCTGAAATCAGGATGGTGGTACTGAAAGTTCCAACCTTCTAATCACATGTTTGGTTCCTATGGAAACCAGCCCTATCCTTTGGAGCTTCAAAAGTCAATTCATTAACAAAAACCCAGTTGTGGTGGAAAGGGCTTGTCATGAGACCTCCATTTCACTCTAAAATCACTCTGCAGCGATTTTAGGAACTAAGGACAAGAGACCAAATATAACAACAAAAGATGCTCTCATTGCTCAATAAATTACAAGATTTGGGGAGCTGTGAGTCAGGAACTGTGGGCAAAAAACAAACACATGAGTGGTGGGTCATTTATTTCTCATAAATCATATCAGAAGTATCAGATTCTAGGTTGGCAGTTTACTTTTAACACTTTACTATTTTTGTTGAGAAGTCCACAGCCAATTTTATTATTGCTCATTGGAAGGTAATATGTCCTTTTTTGTTTTCTTTGTGTTTATTCAGCTTGGATTTATAGAGCTTCCTCAATTTATGGCTGATTTTCAATCTATTTTAGAAAATTCCCAGCTATTATCTCTTCAAATAATGCTTCAGCCATATTCTCTCCTGGAATTCCTACTACAGATATGTTAAATTTTTTCCCTTATGTTCCATATAACCCTATGTTTGATTCCTTATTTTTTATCCTTTTGTCTCTCCAAGTTTCAGTCTGCATATTTCCTTTTGACATGTCTTCTGGTACAGTTCTCTCTTTAGCTGTGTCTAATACGTAAGCTCACCTACTGGGTTTTTAATTTCAGTTACCACCTTTTTCAGTCCCAGGATTCCGTTTCCCTGCTGTTATGAACTTCAGGATAAAAGGCTGTCTCCCAAGTGTCCTATCATTTCCAGGTGGCCAACTAGCTCTTATTTATTAAAATTATCCACACAGCTGCTCCTCTTCTGAAAGTGTCAGCAAGGTGGATTTCCATTCCAGGCCTCTACTTTCAGCAGACATCAGGAAAGTCTTAATTCAGTGGATTACGTCTGTATTATATAATCTATATTAAGCAATCGTCATTCAAGTTTTCCAAATAGGTAAGTGGGATCATGTAATTATACTAGAGTGCTGCATATCTCCTTTTAGTTTCTTTTTACATTCCTTACAAATGAATGTCTTTATGTATCACACAACTTGCCTTTTCTAGTCAATCTATTTCCTTTGAATTGCATATATTTCTCCCTTTTCATCTGGTATAAACTGTAGCTTTTGAAAATTCTGATAATCTAATACAAATCACATGCCCTTTAAAAACAGATGCCCCCAAAATTTGCTTCTTTTTCTTTATAGTCCAGTAATTTCACTAGATTATGTCTTGGTGTTGGTTTTTAGGTCAATATTAATTATTTGCTGTGTTTTTCCAATATAGAATTTCAATTTCTTTCCTAATTTCAGGGTTCTTGAAATATTTTTAATGTCTTTTCCTTGCCTTTTTAAAAATAAACTGATTAATTCTTTTTTAATCTTAAAACAATCTTTTCTTAAATCTTTGTTTTCGGTTTAAAATTGTTCTTTTTTACACCTACTTCCTTTACGGCATGTTTTATTTATCTGCTCTTATGTTTCTATTACAATTCTGAAATATCTCCTTCTATTTCTAATTCTTTCCTGAATTGTCACCTTATTTCTTATAATTGTTTTATGTTGTTCTTTCATGTCTTTATGAGTTCCTTTTGCAATAATAGGTTTCAGTTTTCTTTGTGGGCATGTGCTTTTGGCATACCTCCATTTCCCACTTGGATGTTATTCTGCTTCTTATTTTCTTATACCTTGATATGGGATTTGGCCTTGATACTATTATTTTGCTTGTTTTGTGTAAAATTATTTTTTAGTACTTGTATTATGTAGTTAGTAATAATTTATGTAAAATTAACTAGAACTTTTGAAATAGGATTCAAGAAATCTTCATTAACAGATTCATTCTTGTTTTTGCATTGTGTTTAAAAACATGACAGCTTGATTCCTGGGATTTCCTGGCTCCACTTCCCTTCCCCACTTGTAACTAGACCACCTTTTTGGCCTATTGCCCCTATCCTGTTCAATTTTTATTCCATTCTCAGCAACTCTCCTTCAATGTGACTTGTCTTGGAAGTAAGCTCTGCCAAGTGGTTTTGAGAATTCCCAGAGGCTAGAATGTTTTAGCCCCTAATTCCTGAGGATTATATTGTGGTTCTCCTGTTCTCAGACATAGCAGATGCTACCACGTTGTTTCTTCCTTGCTCCTTCCTCTGAGGTCCCAATATCATTGCAAATCTGGGAGGGTTTCGTGCTTTAATCCCACCTATTAGGATGTGGAGAGGTATAAGGATACCTTGTTACCTAGTTTAAGGTCAATGTGATTATGTTGTTGTTTTAATGTAGGAATTGAAAAGCAATGCTGTCACCACTTCCCAGAATCCTCTCTGCATTTAGTATTATATGAAGTATGATGTGAATCTTTTGTGGGACCACTACTATTAAATCCACGCTTTTTCTAACACTTTCATTGAGAACGTTCCAGTTCACATTTTATTGTTTCATGCCAGGATGATCCATTTGTAGTTTAAAACCACACCTCTTGAAACGATGCTTCATCACAGTCTTCAACATTTCTTGAACTTGACAAGCTTGCCTTACGTCAACCGAACAAGTACCCAAGAATTATATCATTCTCAACACGTTACCCAATCTATGTAGCAATAGATGCTAGCTCAATCTCAGTAGACTGGCATGACCACAACACAAATAGTCAAACTGGAAGGTACAATAATAAAACTACTTGAGATTGGCCATTCTGAGTGCATCTACTCAAAACAGGTATGAGAATTAAATATATACCATTTATCACATTATCAATCTCAGAACTGTAAACATGAAAGCAAGAAGTCCATCTATAGTTTACCATTTTATCCCCAGAGGTTATCACCATGCTCAAATATCTAAAACAAACTCACTGAATTTGTTGAATGAATGGACTCTTTGCATATTGTTAATATGTATTAACTTTTCCCAACTCTTGTTCAGTGAGAGATGTCTCAGCATTACCCATCATTTAAAATAGCAATTGCATATTGTCTGATGCTGGCTTTGTAGAACCATTAACACCAACTTAATACACGGCAGTCGTTAATGAGTGATATGATGGGTAAAAAGGTTGTCACTGTTTTGGCAATGCTCAGGCAATCAATTTGGCTAGTCTAATAAGTCAGGAGACAAGAAGGACATGATCAGAGAGGGCATTTATAAGACATAGCCAGATGTCAGAAATGTTACATAAAATCTGGTCATCTAGGGGCCCTGAGTGGCTCAGTCGGTTAAGCATCAGACTTTGGCTCAGGTCATGATCTCATGGTTCTCCTTTTTTGGGCTCTCTGCTGTCAGCACAGAGCCTGAAGCCTGCTGGAGATTCTGTGCCTCTTGTCTCTCTCACAAATAAACATTCAGAATTAAAAAATATATATGTACATATATATATATAGTCATCTAGCATAAGAGGTTGAATTCTGGGAATCTCCTGGTCAGAACCATGTCATCCAAAGATACTGGGATTGCTCCTTATAAAAGGTTTAGTTTCTTCCTTGATGCAGTTGTGTTGGCTTTGACTTCCTCTTTTAGGAAACCTAGACACTGTGGACACAAAGGCCTCAGTAAGTCCCAAAACAGCCTCTGTGAGTAGCCACTCACTTGATCTAAAGCAATCAGCAACTACTGAGAGGAGGAGAGGTGAGATGAAAGAGGAAAGACACAGAAAGTATTTCATGTTCCAATGCACTTCTTAATGAAAAGATAGTTTTGTGAGTTAATTTTACTAGATGGCAAAGCTTCTTAACCCTAGGCTTTGCTTAAGTCTGAATTGAAGCATTCTGTCAATGATCTGGCTTAATTAGAATAACAAACTATTATACACACTACCTAGAAATATTAAGATACTTAACAGAAAGCCTTACAAGGTTGAAAATACAAGAGGACTACCTTCATCAATCAGAGCATTATGTCAGCTATGCACAGAAGTACCATCTCTGAAAGAATCTGGTCCGGGACCCTTAAAATAAACATTCTGATCTAAAGACAAAAATGAAAAATGCTAATTATCATCTAGTCTATAGAACTTATGTACCATGTGACTGTCCATACTTGAGCAAGCATCTGGTGAAATCATGTACAGACCTACTTACTTTGAGATATCCAAAAATTTCCCTGTATCCATGGCTACATGTCAGCTCTCGCTCAAAGAAAAATTTTGTACATCAGTCCTTCCAAATCTCCACTACCTCATACAGGGCACTATTAAAAATCAGAAGTAAATACACAGTGAAGAAACTTGGGATATCAAGGGAGAGCTCTAATAAAGATCATTTCTTTCATTAATTATTGTTTCTAAAATAAGATGTCATTTTGAGAAATCTGACTAAGGGGTTTATCAATTTTGTTAACTCTTTCAAAGAACCAGCTCTTAGTTTTGTTGCTTTGTTTTTTTGATTTTGGTATCATTGATTTCTGCTCTAATCTTTATTATTTCCTTTTTCTGCTGCTTTGGGGCTTTATTTGCTGTTCCTTTTCTGGCCCCTGTAGGTGTAAGTTTAGATGTGTATTTGAGACATTCCTTCTTTCTTCAGGAAGGCCTGGATTGCTATATGCTTCCCTCTTATGACCGCCTTTGCTGCATCACAAAGGTTTGACTGTCGTGTTTTCATTTTCATTGGCTTCCACGTATTTTTTAGTTTCTTCTTTAATTTCTTAGTTAACACATTCATTCTTTAGTAGGATATTCTTTAGCCTCCAGTTATCTGTGATCTTTCCGAATTTTTTCTTGTGGTCGATTTCATGTTTCATAGCATCGTGGTCTGGAAATATGCATGGTATGATCTCAATCTTTTTGTACTTGTTGAGGGCTGATTTATGACCCAGTATGTGACCTATTGTAGAGAATGTTCCATGTGCACTCAGGATTGAAAAAAAAAAAAAAAGAACCCAAGTAAATAAAATCATGAATGAAAGAAGAAAGATCACAACCAACACCACAGAAATACAAACCATTATAAGAAAATATTATGAGCAATTATATGCCAAAAAATTGGGCAATCTGTAAGAAATGGATAAATTCCTAGAAATATATAAACTACCAAAACTGAAACAGGAAGAAATAGAAAACTTGAACAGACCCAAAACCACTGAATAAATTGAATCAGTAATCAAAAATTTCCCAACAAGAGTCCAGGGCTGCATGGCTTCCCAGGGGAATTCTACCAAACATTTAAAGAAGAATTAATACCCATTATTTTCCATCTTTTCCAAAAAAACAGAAATATAAGGAAGACTTCCAAACTCTATGAGGCCAGAAACCAAAGACCCCACTATAAAAGAGAATTAAAGACTAATTTCCCTGATGAACATGGGCACAAAAATTCTCAACATTATCAGCAAATAGAATCCAACAATACATTAAAGGAATTACTCACCACGATCAAGTGGGATTTATTCCCGGACTTTTGGGTGGTTCATTATTCGCAAATCAATCAATGTGATACATTATATTAATTAAAAAAAGGATAAGAACCACATGACCTCTCAGTAAATGAAGAAACAGCATTTGACAAAATACAGCATCCTTTCTTGATAAAAACCCTCAACAAAGTAGGGATAGAAGGAACAAACCTAAATATTATAAAGGCCATATATGAAAGACCCATAGCTGACTTTATCCTCAATGAAGAAAAGTTGAGAACTTTCTCCCTAAGGTCATGAACATGACAGGGATGTCCACACTTACCACTGTTGTTCAACATAGTACTGGCAGTCCTAGCCTCAGCAATCAGACAAGAAAAAGAAAGAAAAGGCATACAAATTGGCAAGGAAAGAGCCAAACTTTCTCTCTTTGCAGACAATGTGATACTCTACATGGAAAACCCAAAACACTCCACCAAAAAACTGCTAGAATGGATACATGAATTCAGCAAAGTCACAGTATATAAAAATCAATGTGCAGAAATCTCTTGCATTTCTATACAACGATAATGAAGCAGTAGAAAATCAAGGAATCGATCTCATCACAATTGCACCAAAACTGGTAAGATACCTAGGAATAAATCTAACTAAAGAGCTAAAAGATCTGTACTTTTAAAACTACAGAATACTATGAAAGAAATTGAGGAAGACCAGAAACCAGAAAAATATCCCGAATACCCAAAGCAATACTGAAAAAGAAAACAAGGGGCGCCTGGGTGGCTCAGTTGGTTAAGCGTCCAACTCAGGTCATGATCTCACAATTTGTGGGTTCAAGCCCTGCATTTGGCTCTGTGCTGACAGCTAACTCAGAGCCTGAAGCCTGCTTCAGAATCTGTATCTCCCTCTCTCTCTGACCCTCCCCTGCTTGCGTCTCTCTCTGTCTCTCAAAAAATAAATAAAAAACATAAAAAAATATTTAAAAGAAAACCAAAGCAGAACACATCACAATTCTGGACATCAAGATGTATTACAAAACTATAATTATCTAGACAGTGTGCTACTGGCACAAAAACAGACACACTGATCAATGGAACAGAATAGAGAACCCTGAAATGGATGCACAAATGTATAGTTAAATAATCTTTGACAAAGCAGGAAAGAATATGGAATAAAGACAGTCTCTTCAGCAAGTGGTATTGGGAAAACTGGACAGCAACATACAGAAGAATGAAACTGGCCCACTTTCTTACACCATACACAAAAATAAGTTCAAAATGGATAAAAGACCTAAATGTAAGACAGGAATCCATCAAAATCCTAGAGGAGAAAACAGGCAACAACCTCTTTGACCTTGGCCGCAGCAACTGCTTACTAGGCATGTCTCTGGAGCAAGAGAAACAAAAGCAAAAATGATCTGGGGATTCATCAAGATAAAAATCTTCCACACTGAAAAGGAAACAATCAACAAAACTAAAGGGCAATTAGTGGGATGGGAATAGATATTTGCAAATGACATATCAGATAAAGGGCTAAAATCCAAAACCTATTGAGAGTTTATCAAACTCAACACCCCCAAAAATTATCCAGTGAAGAAATGTACAGAGGGCATAACAGACACTTTTCCAAAGAAGACATCCAGATAGCTAAGAGATCTATGAAAAGATGCTCAACGTTACTCATCATTGAGGAAATACAAATCAAAACCACAATGAGATACCATTTGACACCCATCAGAATGGCTAAAATCAACAACTCAAAAAACAACAGATGTTGGCAAGAACACAGAGGAGGAGAAATCCTTTCACACTGTTGGTGGGTGCAAACTGGTGCAGCCATTCTGGAAAATAGTATGGAGGCGTCTTACAATGTTAAAAATAAAACTACTACCTAGCAATTATAGTACTAGGTATTTATCCAAAGAATATAAAAATGCTGATTTGAAGGGGCACGCGCACCCCAATGTTCATAGCAGTGCCATCCATAATAGCCAAAGTATGGAAAGAGCTGAAATGTCCATCAATTGATGAATGGATAAAGAAGTGGTGTATATAATGGAGTATTTCTCTGCAATGAAAAAGAATCTTGCCATTAGCAACAACAGGGATAAACTAGAGTGTATTATGCTAAGCAAAATTAGTAATCAGAGAAAGATATCATTTGATCTCACTCATATGTGGAATTTAAGAAACAAAACAGATGAACATAGGGGAAAGGAAGGGAAGATAAAATTAAAACAGAGGGAGGCCACCTAAGAGACTCTTAAATATAGAAACTTCCAGGGTTGCTGGAAGAGCGGTGGGAGGGGGAATGGGCTAAACTGGTGATGGGCATTAAGGAGGGCACTTATTGGGAAGAGCACTCGGTGTTATATGTAAGTGATAAATCACTAAATTCTACTCCTGAAATTAATACTACACTATATGTTAACTAGCTTGAATCTAATTTTAAAACAATTATAAAGATTGAATAAAAGAATAATAAAATAAGGCTTCAGGAAATCTTTCTCAAGGTGAAAAATCCCTAAAATCTCAATATAAGAATATTGTGACATAGCATCAGAAATTATCTCATAGTTCATTATCTCATAGTTCCTAAATTTCCAGAGAACAATGTTAACTGAAGCTTTTCTTAAGCCAGTTTCAAACATTTTCACCAAATTGCAAGCATCTTGATGGAGCTGTGTTAGAAGTCTAATTCCAGTCCCCTGTAATGACAGCATACAATGGGACAAATATTCAAAGTTTGGCAGCTTTTCATAAAAATGTTCTCTTCTCTTGCTTTTAAATTCTTTTAGTGTCATGTATTTGAAATGAGCATGAGGTAGAATCATGAAATATCATGCTTTAGATCATGTATTTTTCGAAGGATTTTGTATTTTGCCAATTCCTTTCTCTTTCTACAACCCTGTCCAGAAGAATTTTCTGTAAGGATAAAAAATGTTCTAAGCCTGCATTGTCCAGTATGGTGGCCATCAACTACACATCACTACTGAACATTTTAAATATAGCTACTGTGACTAACTGATTTTCATTTTATTTAATTTTAATGAAAATTTAAGTTGCCACATGTGCACAGTGGCTACAGTACTGGACAACACAGTTCTAGAACTCAGATATCCATATTAAACAGAGATTAATGAAAACAATGGTGAGTCCAGAATGTTGGCAGGTAGAATTACAACCACGAGGGGCGCCTGGGTGACTCAGTCAGTTAAGTATCCGACTTCACCTCAGGTCATGATCTCCCAGTTTGTGAGTTTGAGCCCCGCATCGGGCTCTGTCCTGATGGCTCAGAGCCAGGAGCCTACTTTGGATTCTGTGTCTCCTTCTCTCTCTGTTCTTCCCGTGTTCATGCTTTGTCTCTCTTGCTCAAAATTAAATAAACATTAAAAAAAAAAAAAAGAAATACAACCACCGAAGTCTGATTATACAACTAGAACTAGGAGACCAGCAGAAAGCAATACATATTCTCCTGCCATGTCTATATTCATAACAGATGTACATAATATATAAAAGTAAAAAAATTAAAAATTAAATAAAAGTAAATAAATAATAAATGAAGTTTCAACATGCCACATAAATAAAAATTAACTTAGCTTGAAAACAGATGGCCAGAAGAGGTAGGGAAGTTACTAGTTTCTTCTTCAAATGATACTTGAACATGCCAGAATATGCTTTACTTAAATTGATCACAAAGTTTAAAGAGACAATACTAATCAAGATAGGTCTTCCTTCCAGCCTTAAGCTTATTCTGTGCTTCCATAAAGTAAGGCTGTGAATGTTAGGGCCCCTATTGGTTTTGTCCTGCCTTATCAGTCAGTTAGACTCAGTTTTATTTGAGTGTCTAAGAGTCCCATTTCTCTTGCCTAAATATAAATAATCTTTCAAAATGCCCAGTAGGAGAAAGAAGGCCTTGAATCCTATGCTGAATCTCCACTGGTCACTCCACCATGAGATGAGTGTTTGATGTTCACCTCTGCAAAGGCCCTGCTGAAAAGAGCTTCCACAGCATCATCTGTCGGTATTCATGTCACCATGAATTTTAGCATTACAAGGTTCGTGACATTACACGTTTCAATGCTGCTTGCAGTGTGAGCCACATGTATTGGAACTACCTGAAAGATTCAGCTACCAGCATTGATAATTTAAAAATCTTTACCAAAAACTGTTTTTCTGAAAACACAGAGAGGAAGTAAAATAAAGAGGGGAGGGTTGATGAGAAAAAAAGTAAGAAATCAGACTTTTCTAAATACATTTTGTAATGGTTTGTTAAACAGTTACCTTGTTCTACAAGTGGTCTGTTTATGAGAGCACCATGAAAGTGCTTTTTTTTCTTTCCTTTTTTTCCTGTGGGAGAAGGGAAGCAATGAAGGAAATGAAAGAGTTCATTTAAGTGCCATATTCACATAAGGCTAATTTGTAAAAGCTCGATCCAGCTGAATATATTTACAGCCACCACTGCCCCACAAAACTTCAGTTGAGAAGACTAATTGAGATTCTTCAGGAGAACTCCCTTGTCTTTAGTAGTTACAGAATGTCTCATTAGGCATTCTGTACCTCCCCCTTCTCTAGAATACGAAGTCTGACTCTCCTTGGCCTGGGTTTGCAGCTTGTGAATATCCAACAGATCCTAATACACCATTATTGTAAGACTGTTGATTTTGTTTTGCAGCCCTCTTTGCTTTTTGTTTTTTGTGGGGGGCTTCTGGTTTAAAATGAAAGTTGCATTTAACAAAACTGTATTAGTTATATTGAAATACTGTTTAAAAAACAAACAAAAACAAGACTATGCCCCACATCTAGGATTGTTACAGGCTACAGTCCCTATTAAACACCTTCTCTAGTCTAGTCCTACAGAAGTGCTTTCTATAAAAGAAGATCATTAGAGTTGATGGCTAGAGTTCAGAGAGACTAGCAAACTCCATAAAATCTTATTTTCTACTCATTTTCAATTCACATATAGATGCAATCTTTGAGCACTTGATTTTTATTAGGCCATTGAGAGCATGTTGCCCATGTGACTATTTTTATTTTCTTCTTTACTAAAATGACATGTGTAGACTCCTCTGTGTCTTTTAAAAGCCTAAATATGTTGGAGAAATTAGTGTCATGGGAAACTGCATGTTTACTTTAAATATTTAATTAGAGGAGCTCTCCCATGAGCTGGAAAAGAATCTCTTGGCAAAATTACAGAATAACTTTTTTTTCCTCTCACTGCTCTCTTCACATCTAATATTACAGGCTTACAAATAATCATGGGATAGAACTAAAATAGCACAAAGGTTTCCAGATAGCTGCATTATTATTAATGAATTTTCATTTGTATGTAAGCAATGGCGCGTGCACACACACACACACACACACACTTACATACACATATATGTGTATGTATACATAACACATCTGCCTAAGCCCAGTTTGGCTGAATTATTCCATTGGTGCTTTTCCCAGAAAAAACCAGAAATTTGTAGATTTGCCTCTATCTAAAAGACAACACCATTTTTCCGGAGTAAAAGGCAGTTTCTTATCATTGTTAAAATCTGAATAAACATTTCTCTTTTAATTTATATTTGAATATACTTTTTCTTTCCATTTCCAACTACTCTTGAAATGACATTTTGAAGGAGAAGGCCAATTAGCAAATGAAATTCCACTGACAATTTATTTCAGCCTTTAATATATTTTCTACTAAAAATCAAGTTATCAAGACAGGAAAATATTACTAGTTTTGTTATTACAAAAAAAAAGTGAGAATTTTTAATTCACAAAGGATGAAAACACAAGACATTCATCTAACTGTACATATAATATTACAATGAACTAATTAGCTGTCGACTAATAAAACATTGAAGACCCCACATACACACATATGTACTCTGAAACAAGAAACACAGGACAATTTTAATCTTTGTTATGTCCACAGCATCACTGATTTGAGTCTAATTGTTGTGCTGGCACACAATCACTATATTGGCCAGTTCTAAAGCATATTGTATTGTTCAGGACACTGTTAGGCAAATATAAACATTCTCATTTGGGGGCTTTTTCTCCCTGCCCAAAACAATCTGCTTTTCACAGCTATCAAGTAGCTTGGTTTGTTACCAATTTAACAAGATCACAACAACAAACAATACTTTTACCACAAAACTCAGGTGAGAGATTTTTCGGCAGGTCATACAAAAACTATTCGTTCCCAAGGAAGGCAATCTGTAAATTACAAATGCAATTCCAAGAAAAGAGTCTCAATTACAAATCAGCCACTTTTAAATACTGATGAAGAAATAAAAATTGAAGCGGGGAGAGTGGAGGAGGCATTGGCATGGCAGGGAGGAAAAAAGGTGTGGAAAATGAGGAAAACATATCTACCACAGGAAATACTGGATTCAGCTGATTTTAAAAAATGAGGTATAAGAGTATGCCAGTAAATGCAAAAACAAGGAAAAAATTAAAACCAAAATGCACATTTCCAATGGAAAAATCTCTAAACTTCTTATAGTTTTCTTTATTCAGATTAGACATTTCATATACATCAGTTAATCTAGAAAAATACATCTTAAAATATCTTTAACAGACCATGCTCTCTGTAACAAAAACCTTCCAAACCCTGTTTTATTGTACAAATCAATCTACATTAGTAATGTAAAAAGAAATTCGCAGGTTTAGCAATGTCATTTTCCATTTGACATCCATCTAATTTACATATGGGTTTCCACTATTCATACTGCAGTTAGAATTCTGTAATAAATTTTTTCTAATGTATTCTGTACATATTAAATTATCTAAAAGGTTCCTCTTGTAGTGCATTTACCATTTAGCAAGTCTATTCAGTATTTTTCCAGTACCATTTGCATTACAGTGATTTGCCTGTAAATGTAATTAAAATCTAAAAGTGCACACAGTTAAGTTTCTCAAATAACAGCCTATTTCTGGAGGAAACCTAATATTCACGGAAAAGATTACCAATATCATGATTAGAAATGTCAGGTTAGGATGTACTCTGAGACTATACAACAAAATTATATACATAAGCTAAAGGACATTAAGTCTTTAGCTTATATTTACATTAACTAACGTCTGTTTCCACAGGGTCATACCAAGAACTCAGTATGGCACTAAATAGAATTAGGATGGTTAGCTACAAATCAGTGTAGCACAGACAGCCCCAAAATACCCTGAACTGGCTTATGCTAATTAAACTCCAGTACATCACAGTGTGTTAAGTAATATTAGTGCGCTGCCCAAACAAGCAACTAAGACATCCATCCAGTAAGGATGCTGTGCAACACAGTAACGGGCAGCAAGGCTGCACAGGGGATTGCATCCAGGTTATAGTGACTTGTAGTATAGACTACCACTGCATGCAGAAACCCTGGAAAAGAAATACACAGGTTTCAAAAAGGATATACTTCATTTTGTTTAGAATGCCCAAGAGCGTCTTCAAAACAACTGATAGTGAGTTCTGTTCTATCAAGTGATGAATCTAATGAATCATGAGAAAAAATTCTACATTATCCAGTTTGAGGAAAAATAAGTCGTTTTCTTACCAAATTATCCAGTGTATACGACTGGTTAGAACTGCAAGTTTTGATTTTTACTGAAATTCAGAGTATGAAATGCACACATTCAGGATAAAATTATTTCAAAATTATACACAGTTCTATCAACTTGCAACAAAGCAGCAAATATGAGGGCCTAACACACATCTTGACTCTCCCATTCCCTTCTGATCCCTCAAAAAAGTGCAAAATCAAAGAGTCACTGCTTGGTCCAAAATTAAACACATCATGTTTAAGGGTTTAAGGGTTTGAAATCAGATGGAATCCAGCTTCTATTCCACAGGTTGTCTTCAGTAAGAATCAACGCCCGAAGATGGAATTTATTTCCAGAAGAATTAATTCTACAATCTGATTTTGGTAGACAGTATGAACTGCTATATTACCAGTCTCTTTCTCTGGCTTTAACAGAGTGGGACCAAAAACAATTGCTATACTCTGATAGGTCATTCGGTTTCTTTCTCCGTTTTCTATAACTCTAAGGGGGAAAAATAAATTGTTAAAAGAGTAAGCAGAGAAGAAAAATTCTAAAATTGTATTATAAACATAAACAGTTTGCATTTAGAAATGAGAAATCATGAGGCTCCTGGGTGGCTCAGTCTGTTGAGCATCTGACTTCAGCTCAGGTCACGATCTTACGGTTCATGAGTTCAAAACCCGCATCCTCTGTCTCCCTCTCTTTCTGCCCCTTCCTGCTTGTGCTCTCTCAAAAAAACCCAAAAACCAAAAACTAAAAAACAACAACAAAAAAGAAGAAATGAGAAATAATGTCCATCTTCCTATGACACATACAAGCGAACCTACTTAACCAAATAGAACTCAGTCCAAACACCATGTAAAGGTTTCTTTGGATAAACACAGCTGAAAGGTACAACTATACACACTCTAACAAACTTTAAATGTGTGATATTTCAGCTTAGTGTTTAAAGCAAGACACAGATATAAGTATGAGCTACAATTCAGGTAACAATAATCACTCCACTAGGTTGATGGGGGAAAAAATTTCACTAGGGTACAGAGATTAATTTTTCATTTTACTCATTTTATGTGTGTTTGTTTTAAATCTTCTTCATTGGGATAATTTTAGTATTCTAGTGTTCTATCAGTAGACAGAAAAGTTATTAAAATGGCTATGCAGTAGCTATAGTAACTATAAATATACAGTACTAAAGCAACTATATAGAGTACTGTAGTAACTACAGTAACAACTAAAGCAGTAAGCTATGATGGCTTTATTTAAGGGTAATTTAAATTTAATACTCTTAATAACTAAACTCATCCTCATATTTAACTTCAAGAATAATTTCTAGACATGTGCTAAGTATTATATAAATGCTTCACATGCAATATTTACTTTAAGTAAATACTTTTCATAGCAGACCATTTACCTATGAGGCACTAGGCCGGAAGGAATGGTCTTGTTCAAGTTACAAAGACAGCAAGTAGCTAGGATCTGGACCAGTGTCTCAGTGACCTTGGCTTCGTGGGTACCACGCCACATCTCATAACTGTGCATTTCTCTTACCTTTTCCTTTTTTTCTCCCTAATTACTATTTCTTTCTTTTTTCTTTCTTTCTTTTTTTTTTTTTTGGTGTGGTGAACCTCTTACCTTTTGAGATGTCTAAAAAGAATCTGCATTGTATCTTGATTTGGCTTTGGCAACTGTCTGATTAGGTCCTTAACAGCAGCGACTCGCTGTCTTGGTTCTTGTTCTGAAAAAAGGGTAATAACTGGAGATTTTGTATGAAATTGGAAACAGTGACATATATTACAACCTGATATTTGGTAATACACAGTGACATCTGGTGGTCACAATTAAAATTTCTGAAGTAAAACATTTGAAAAATTTAAAAGATCGAATAGAAGGTAGTAACTTAATTGGTACAGAGGCCTTTGAACATCTAGGGAAAAAACAGTGTAATGACATACTTACTAATTGCATTAACAAAATCATTAAAATGGTTAAATGTAAAAAGAGGTTCTGGTAATTCTCGAAAAAACATTTTGAGTGCTCCAGTAATAACATGAATATCTTCCCATTTACTATCATTCAAGTCCAACTTCTCATCTGAAAAACAGAAGAGGAAATGTTTAAAAATTACTTTAAACCTATTCTAACAGTAACAACTGTTTTTGCACATAACAACAGGGAGAACAATCTTACCATGATTGACTGCGAATCTCAGTTTCTGGATCACAGCAAGGTTGCCACTTACTCTGTATATCCCATCAACATCCAAACCTAAGAGAAAATTACAGTATTTTTGTGTTTAAAGTAGGTGTTTGCCTCTTCTAACAATGCCTGCATGTTTCAGAATCCTTCTTCATTAACATTAGCCTAAAAGCAAATGGGCAAGTACTCTTTTCCTCTAACTGGCTTTTTATAGATGCTTGGCAGAGACAGAGCGGGTGGAGATGTTTAATAAACAGCAACAATTCTACTTTATCATGTAGACTGTGGATCATTTCAAAAAAATCACCTCCTCAAACTTGAAATATTAACAATTTAAGATAAACTTCTGCACTTGGGGATAGTTCAAAAGGTAAAGCAAACCAGTAAAATCAGCCCAATTTTTTT